>NC_060119.1:44964040-45564040 GCF_021461395.2 Schistocerca americana
TGGGCAGAATGTTGTTAGCCCAGTTTTTTTTGCCATTCTTGCACCATGACAATGATGTGTTGTTCAAACAGGATAACGCTAGCCCAAACAGTGCCCATGGAACTCAACATGCTCTGCAAGACCTGAAGAAAATTCTTGGGCCAGCACTTTCTCCACACTTGTCTCCAATGGAGCCCGAGCTAGAGATGATGGTTGACGAATGGCACGAGTCATTTCTTGTCCCAACAGCTCTTACAAAACTGCAAGAACAGGTCTGGCAGGTGTAGCATAGTGTATTCCTGTACAATATTCACCATCTGTATGATGGAATGGATGCCAGAGTCAGTATCCGCATTGATACATTTGGAGGCTGCACCACATACTAAAACGGAAATTTCAGCATGGGCCGATATCTGAGACCTCAGTACCACTTCGGCTACCAACCTGTAAATTTAGTCATTTCATGTACTCCATACACACTGTTGCAACAATAAATCTTGAGTGTGAATGTTTCAACAAATCTTGAGTGAATTGGAAACCTCTGAAAGGGTTTACCTAATTCTTTTTCCAAGAGTGTATTTTCACACAAGTCACTTTCACTTTTAATTATGACAAAATCTGTATAAACCTGAAGTAAATATGTGGATAATGTCAAATGCATGGAAGAAACCAACACAGTTGCTCTCACAGCAGCAAAATACATAATACACATCGGACATATATATAGCTACGTGTAGCGACAAACACATTTTCTCTCAAAACATTAACAGCATCATGTTAACAGGGACATTATGCAACTAATTCAGATGTCCACATCATATCAGTGTTGAAAATGATGCTGGGAAGATGGTTAAATTAGCTTACATTGCAAACTCTGATAATTGTAAAAACCTGGTAGGGAAATACGTGGAGGCCATACCGCATATGATTAACAAACCAGAGGTGCAGTCAGCCGTCTATTATTTTACTCATGTCTCTTGCACCTGTACTCGATACTCTAGTGACAAATTCTCTACTGAGTCTACCAAGAAGGATCTGTCCCCACAGATTGGGGATCCTGCATTAACTCAACAGAATGGCAGCACTTGTCTGACACTGATGAGTGGATGATGCTAATGTAATTAGAGGCTCGTGTGAGGAATCCTTGTATGAGCAAAGAATCCACTTTCAGGACAAAAAGCCAATATTGGCTGAAGCTGGCAAAATTCCTCAGAATGCAGTGAAAGAACTTTGCTCGAAGAGTTTAGCCTGTTCAGAGAAAGTAGTCCTCAAATTATGGCCTAATCAATGTAGTTTTAATTTCAAATTCACCTAGTAAATGATGACAAGAAGTAAAACACAGCAGTTATTAGAAGAAAATAATCAGTTTTTGAAAATATAATGCAACTGAATAAATAAAAAGTCTACTCAGCAACCTTTGGCAGGAGAACAATCATATAGAGGGTATTACAGTTTGTAAGTTTTGGGAGCCAGTGGCCCCTCTCCTGGCAGAAGAGTTGAAGGGGAAGGAAGAGGGGTGACGGAGATGGCCTGATGAATTTTAGTAAAAGTAGTAAATTTGGAAAAGTCAACCAAAACAAGGGGCTATGGCTGCATGAAGTCTTCCAAATTTTCCCATCTCTACTCCTTTTTTCTAAACCTCACCAGTTCTTTTCCTTGACCACTCTTCCTTCCCCTTCAACATTTCTGCCACAAGGAAGGTCCACTGGCTCCATGAGCTTGTAAACTTTAAGACCTTCTATATATTAGACTCTCTATGTATCCAATTACATTATGAATTATCAGAAGAGTAAGTCAACTGAGGACATAAAGACAAGATAGACACTCGACACAGTGAAGGTGGGACATTCGATGCGCTCTGAGCATCGGTCAACCACAAAATACCTCGACCCAACTGAATTATGGCTCCTCCTCTCAAATGTCGTCAACCTTCTGTCATTACCTTCTTATGACACAATACAATTACAGCCTTAATTAATCATGTTTCCCCTCTGTTTCAGTCATCTGAATTCATCACCATTCCCTTTTACTTATTTATGTAGATAGTCCCTGTGAGTTAGTATGGATAGGTTATATTTGACAACTTGAACAAATTAATGACTAGCTCATTTTACCAACCACCTGGAAGAGTTGCTGAACAGCTCAAAGACATGCTCAGTCATTTCAAATTGGTACCCCAGTCATAGAATTACACATGGTGATGACTTCAATCTACCCTCCATATGTTGGCTAAAATAGACATCACAAATTGATTGTAAGTATAAGATGTCATCTCAGATCGTAACAAAGGCTTTCTCAGATAAGTATTTCAACAATAATTATTAGCTCAGGGTCCCACTTTAAGCATAAATTGTTTCAAAAGCATAATAGACCAATTACCAACAAATAATCCTGAGCAAATAGGGAGCATTATGACTGATACATGGGTTAGCGTCCAGACATATATTGTAGTGAATCTAGATATCATAAGATCCAAGCACACAAAAATAAACACTATATAAACGCTATATACATATATAAAAGCAGATAAAAATTGTGGTTGACCCCTTTTTAAGAGACAGCCTCAACTTCTTCTAATCTGACTATGTAGACCTAGACAAGATGTTATGGATTTGAATAAATAGAATCGGTGGCAGTTGTGGGCTATATATCAAATAAAATGATAAGAGAACCTTCATAGTACACAAAACAGGTCAGAACACTATTACAGGAGCTATGAGGAAATGCATGCCTAATGTAAAATCCCAAAACTGGCAAAAAAGGTTTTACAAAAACTGGAAATTTAGTGCAAACTGCAGTGAGAGAGGCTTTTAATAGTTACCACAATGAAACTGTCCTTAAATCTGGCAGAATTGAAAGTGATTCTGGTTGTATGTAAAGTACAACAGTGCCAACATGCAATCAATACCTTCACTGCATGATAACAACGGTGATGTTACTGATGAAGTGCCACAAAAGCTGAGTTACGATGCATAGTTTTCTTTGCTGACACAATTTCAAAAACCAAGTAAATATTCCAGTATTCAAAACAAGAATGACTGCCAACATTACTAACTTAGTTATAGGTGTCCTCCATGTTGAGAAGCAGCTTACATCACTCAATAAAAGCAAGGCCTCCAGTCCAGGTTGTATACCACTCAGGTTCGTTTCAGAGCATGCTGATACAATAACTCCATGATTAGCAATCATACACAGCCGTTTGCTCTTCGTAAGATCCACACCTGAAGAATAAGCTGCAAAATTTGCACCAATACAAAGAAAAGGAATGGGAGTAATTTGCTCAATTACAGACCTATATCAATTATGCAGATTTGGTGCAGGATTTTTGAACATAAACTGTGTGTGTTCATCATGAATTTCCTCCAGGAAAACAATCTGTTGACACACAGTCAGCATGGATTTGGAAAATATTTTTCTCATGGAGCACCGCAATACAACTAGCACTTTAGTTCCATATAGTAATGAGTGCTATCGACAGGGGGATCTCAAAATGATGCCATAATTTTAGATTTTCAGAAGGCTTTCAACACTATTCCTCAGACGTGACTTCTAATAAAACTGTATCACATCTTAGTTGTGCACTGGATTCATGATTTCCTGTGAGAAAGGTCATAGACTATAATAATTTATGGAAAGCCATCAAGTAAAATGGAAGTAATATCTGGTGATCTCCGCCAGAGCGTTATAGGCCCTCTGCTGTTCCTGATCTACACAAATGAATTAGGAAACAATCTGAGCAGTCCTCTTAGATTGTTAGCAGTTGATGCCGTCATTTACCGTCGTGTAAAGTTGTCAGATGATCAATACAAATTGCAAAATGTTTTAGATAAGATATTTGTATGGTGCAAAGAGTGGCATTTGTCTCTCAATAAGGAGAAATGAGATTATCCACACGGGTATGAGGGGATACCAGCCAAATTTTGGTTTCACAATACATCAAAATAAAGGCTGCTAATTAAGCTTAATACCTAAAATTAGAATTACAGATGAATTAAATCAGAATGATCATATAGACTATGCTGTGAGGAAACCAAACCAATGACTGCAATTTATTGGCAGAACACTTGGAGAGTGCCAAAGATCTACAAGAGAGACTGCATATAATCAAGCACATCCACCATCTTCTGAAGTATTGCTGTGCTTTGTGAGATCTGTGCAAGATATTATTGACATAGGACAACAATCAGTTCAAACAAGGGCCGTTCGATTAGTATTATAGTGAAATTAGGGGAGACAGGATCATGGATATAATACGCGAATTGGGGTGTCAATCATTAAAACCAAGCCCTTTTTCATTGCAGTCAGATCTTCTGATGAAACTTCTGTGGTGTCACCGCCAGACACCACACTTGCTAGGTGGTAGCCTTTAAATCGGCCACGGTCCGATAGTATACGTCGGACCTGTGTGTCGCCACTGTCAGTGATTGCAGACCGAGCGCCGCCACACGGCAGGTCTGGAGAGACATCCTAGCACTCGTCCCCAGTTGTACAGCCGACTTTGCTAGCGAAGCTACACTGACAAATACGCTCTCATTTGCCGAGATGATAGTTAGCATAGCCTTCAGCTACATCATTTGCTACGACCTAGCAAGGCGCCATGACCAGTTTATATTGAGATTATATAATGTATCAACAAGAGCGATGTTCTCCAATTATGGATTAAAGTTAAGTATTACATCAACTCCGTACTTTATTTATTAGAATCAACTACTTTAATCTGTTCCAGACCTCTCGCCAGCCTGCGTGAGTTAAACGCATGCTATTCGGCTACAAGTCATAGTGGATTGGCTGTCTGGTCAGTCCACTACAACTTCAATCACCAGCTTTCTCCTAGAGTGTGAAAATATTTTGTTGCCACCCACCTACATAGCGAGAAATGATCATCATCTTCACCAACACCAAATAAATTAGAGCTCACAGGGTGTGACTGAAGTGTTCACTTTTCGCTCATGCTGTCCGTGAGTGGAATGGAAAAGATAGCTTGAAGATGGGTAGACAAACAATCTGCCACGCAGTTTATTGTAAACTTCAGATCAGTCATGTGGATGTAGATTGTGTCAAGCATCACAGTACTGTATTTGAACATTAATGGCTTGTTTCTCCTATTCATCCACATTCACTTACATTTTTGTACATGTAAAACAAGCTGCCATTCATCACAATAAACAGAAATTCAGTCCACGTCAACATATTTCCTCCTAGAATCCCTAAACAATGTTACTTTTCTGTGTATTACAGTGTCATCAGCAGATGGTACTCTAGGTAAAGTGACCAAAAGGCGAAGCAGCTGAACATAATGCATGTAAGTATAGAAGAATATAAAGATATCTTATTTGCTAATGGTTCTACAGGTCTACTAAAAGTTGAAAACAGCGAGAAGCTGCAACGGGCTGTTAACTGATCTACAAATTGAATCAGCAGTCTGGCAGACCACATCCACCAATAAGATTGTATACAACAATAGAACAACCCACATAATCTGCAAACATTCACTGCAACTGTGTTTTCCTTAAGGGTGATAAAGTGGTGAGTAGCCCTGTTACAAAAGTCAGTGGTGTTTGGCTGTGAGAGGCTATGAAACAGCTTCCTACTGGTCCACTTATTACGTTTAATCCACCACAGAAAATCTTGTTCCTAGAGACTGGATACTTGGTGACAGAACTCAACAATTCACAAGTGTGGCAGTAAACAAAACAATTATGTGCAGTGTCTCTGCTGCAGAGACATGCTATGTATGCTGCTGTAAAAAATTTTCAACCTCCTTCCCACTGAGCTGAAAACCTTATGTTGTTTTCTTATTTAGTTCAGCTTTGAATAGTTATTTACTATTCCATAATTGTCCCTTTAATCACTATGTTGTACAATATGTTTAGAAACAACTTATCTAACAGAAGATATACCTAACAAGTTGCATAACTGACAAAAGATTAATAAAAGTATTTCAGCTGACAATGCAGCTTCACATGCACACATATCAATTTTAGACGACTCTTCACATGATCCCTGGGTGGTACTACAAAACCAACACATCAAAAGCCCTTTACCAGGTCCAAACATCTGCAGAAGTGAGACCAAGTATTAAAACATGTCAACTAAACACCTAAGGCATTAGTTGAACCTAATGCCAAATTCTAGGGAAGATGCTGTCTAAGCATGTTATCAACATGGTTGTCCAACAACAAAGTCATACAAGTAATGGAGATCAGCTATGGGCAAGAGGAAAGTGGCTAGCAAGCATCAATGTGCAGTAGCGTGTGTGGCAAGAAAGGTCAGTAGAGGTTGTGGGCAAGTGCTAGAGTGTACTGGAGAATATGAAATCCACTGGCAATCCACAGTCTGTGACAAAGGGTCAAAAGGAATAAATAAAGAGCTTCTTCTGCACAAGATTAATGCAGCATTGAATGAAATAGAGACTAACATTGACAATGCACCTCAAATAAATGTAGATAATGGAACTTTCAGGAGAATCAAAAAAGGGCACAGGGTGTTCACCTTGCTTGGGTTCCAACAGTTCAAACTTTTCAAACATTTATTTCACAAACATTAAACCAAACAGGGCAAAGTAGACACGTGCGGTAGCCACATGTAATGTTAAGCAAATGTATGGGTCATTTGTGTAATCAAAATTTATTGCAACTGTGAAGAATTTTAACCACATTCTTAAAAAAAATTTGGTTGTGTGAAAAAGAGCAGGATTAAAAATAAAAATTTCCAACATATGCCAGAGACAGAGTGCAAAACAAATGGCCAGAAATTCCACAAGTCAAAGTCCTAATATGTGAAGTCTTTATTCAGTAAACTAAATGAAGTTATCAAAGGAGGCCGCTCAGAAATTGAAATTGTCAGAAATGGGTCAGAAGTTACAATGAACACTACCTAGTGCAAACCTGTCACTGAAGTGAAAGAGGATTTATAGAGGGAGGAAAAATAGAATCATGAATACATTTTAATGTCTTTCGTGTGAGGAAGATGGGAGCTATTACAGAAAATCTACATCCTTGCATTTTCAATATTTACTGTTAATGATCTGTGTATTGACACTGCTGTAAACAATCAAAGTAAACCCACTAAAGGCCAGGCACTGTTAAAGTTCAGAGTTTAGGAGAGTATGTATGAGCAGAGTGTATTCATTTTTGTATGACTTAACATCAGTTTGGTTCTCAGAATTCACTGATTCTGAATAGGTTTGTCAATGCATTCTTTCACACTTCTGTTCCTTCCACTAGTCAGACACAAATGAAGAGGAGAGTGTTTCAGGATTCGTCAAGGGAGACGATTAGGTTAGTCCATTCATAAATATGAGTTTGGGAACTGCATCTTTAAGTAAGTCGGGGGAAGATGCTGGGCTCCAGGAGAATAATGATGATTAAAATGCTCTGACCAGCACTCAAAGTATGACTCAAACATTAGGGGACATGCCTGAAGCTAAACAGAAGGAACAGGTAAAAATATAAGGGTGTTATGTCGATCTATTTTAAGAACATCTTGTCCAATCAGATGATGTGCTTGTAAAACTCAAGTTAAGAATCATGAGCCATTCCATAGTAAATTGTACCCAGTACCCTTGCCCTAGAAAGCCATAGTTAATAAAGCAATTAAGGGTGTGTAGAAGAATCAGATTATTTAACACTCAGATAGTGAAAGTTCTAATGCAATCCACACTGTAACAAAAAGGGATGGCTGTGTGCATTTACTAACTGATGCCCACTGAGAAATGATGCAGTTTACTGTACAATGTGACCAACTGGAGGATGAAGGTATAGCAGGAAGAACACAGCCTTTCTGTGGAATGGAAGGTGTTAGCAGTTTAAAAGGATGGCCTTCGGGCTGTCAGTATCATCAGTGGCCTTTATGACAGCACTCACAGAAGTTCTAAGAGAAGAATTATTGATACACTTATCACCTACATAATGTTATTCTAATTAGTACTACCTTTAGGGAGAACATTTATACATTCTATGTCGTGTAATGTAAGCGTTTAGTGGATGGGTAAATAAGAATTTGCCAAATCGCTTGTTTTCTTGGGCATGTAATTTCTTTGCATGGAATCAAACCTGATCCAATGAAAATGGAACCAGTGAGAAATTGTCCTGCACAAAAATGATGTAATCAACTGAAAATCTCTCAGTTTGTGCAATTTCTATCACAGTATTTATCCTCGATTTTTTTATCTTCACAAGTACATCTCCACTGGAAATGGAATAAGGAATATCAAGAAGCATTTGAGTTAATTAAAAACCAATTGCATGAGGCACCGATACTTCACCATCCTGACTGAAGCAAAAATTTCTACACTGGAACCGATTCAATTTATTCCTACTGCTAGCTTAGTACATTTAATCCACCACGGAAAATGAATGAGTATAGCAGTCTCTCTAAATAGCCACATTACAAGTATTTAGAAACATTCTAGAGAAACACTCCAGCACTTTGCCTTCTTTTCAATTGTAAATGTACTAAATCACAGTAATAGAGGGGAACAATGAAAGAAGTGCGCAAACATGTCATAGCAGTACTCAGGCAGCAGTAGCTAACTGCGACAGATGCAGCAACAGATAAGTAACCACATTTGTCATTTACGAGTTCCTAACCAGGAGCGAATTTTATTATATCATCTGTCTACTTGAATAGTTCAATTTCTTGACTTTCTGTCAATCTAATAGCCACAGTTCTCGTGTTTTCATTTGCGTCAGAAAGTAAACTGATTTTGTGACATATTACAAGTTCCAGATCAGGGTCAAATTATTTAGTTTGACCTGAGTGCTTCAGTAGTTAGGTTTCTGAACATACGCGTATTACTAGACACAGTTTGTGTTTTTGGCAGGTTCTATAGTAGAATTGCACAGCATGTGCTGACAGTTTGTTTATCTGCATAGTTTAGTCGTCCATGGTCTTTTGTATGGACAGGGACTGTGATTGTTGTGTGTGAATGTGAGTCGAGTTGGTGACACTTCGCTCTCAGCTTCAGTTAGTGTTTTTGGCAGGTTCTATAGTAGAATTGCACAGCATGTGCTGACAGTTTGTTTATCTGCATAGTTTAGTCTTCCATGGTCTTTTGTATGGACAGGGACTGTGATTGTTGTATGCGGATGTGAGCCGAGTTGGTGACACTTCGCTCTCAGCTTCAGGCTGTGATGGATTCCGTTACAGAGCTTGAGGCTGCAGTGGATGGGCACCACTGTTGTGGGCCGGCCGTGGGGACACAACGGACGTCCAGCACGTCAGAGTCTTCTGATCAGTCCTCACCAGTGGCCAACCCAGTTACTGCTCGCACTGAGGCTGACCCCTCACCTGTTGTCGAGTGGGAAGTTGCCCCGGGGCGAAGCACATGGTGAAAGGCTTCCCAGGTGGCCACACATAATGCCTCTCCGGTTTGTCTGACAAACAGGTTCCAGGTTCTGTCTGTGGCTGACACTGTCACTGAGCCAGATGCTGTCACCTGTCCTGTTTCAGAGGAAACCATTCAGCCTCCAAGATCTGGGCAATCACAGAGGCTGAGATTATTGGTAGTTTGGAGCTCCAAGGTTAGGTGCATTATAGGGCCCCCTTAGGGACTTGGATGACAAGAATGGTAAGAAATCCAGTGTGCATTCCGTGTGCATACCGGGTGGAGTCACTCCAGATGTGGAAAGGGTACTCCCGGATGCCATGAAGAGCACGGCATGCAGCCAACTGCAGGTGGTTGCTCAAGTTGGTATCAATTACGCGTGTCACTTTTGATCAAAAGAGATTCTCTTTGGTTTCGAGCAGCTAACAGAAGTGGTAAAGGCTGCCATTCTTGCTTGCAAGATTAAAGCAGAGCTGACCATTTGCAGCATAGCAGTCAGGGGCAATTCCGGACCTCTGGTACAGAGCTGAGTGAAGGGTCAGAATCAGAGGCTCAGACGGCTAGGCTGCTGATTCCTCGACTTGCGCCAAAGGGTGGTTGGGTTTCGGGTTCCGCTGAATAGGTCAGGTGCCCACCACGTACAGGTGGCAGATACACAAGTAGCAGGGTCTGTGTGGTGTCGACTGGGCAGTTCTTTACGTTAGAGGGTCTCGGGAAAACACAAAAAGCACTTCAGTTACAAAGGGTGCAGGCTGAACACAGCAAAAATGTAGATACAGGAACCACTGGTATAACAGTTGTAAATTGTCGTAGCTGTGTTGGGAAAGTACCAGAGCTCCAAGCGCTAATAGAAAGCATTGATGCTTAAATTGTTATAGGCCCTGAAAGCTGGCTAAAGCTGGATATAAGCTCAGCCAAAATTTTTGTGAAGAACCTAATGGTGTTCCAAAAGGATAGGCTAAACATGGTTGGCGGAGGCGTGTTTATTGCTGTCAGAAGTAGTTTAACTTGTCACGAAATTGAAGTAGATACATCCTGTGAATTAGTATGGGCAGAAGTCATTGTTGGCAAATGGAATAAAATAATAATTGTATCCTTTTACCGACCTCCCAATTCAGATGGCACAGTTTCTGAAAGGATCAAAGAAAACTTGAGTTTGATTTTAAACACATACCCGAATCATATGATAATAGTTGGTGGTGACTTTAATTTACCCTCGATATGTTGGTGAAAATACATGTTTAATTCTGGAGGTACGCATAAAATATCATCTGAAATTGTGCTAAACACATTCTCTGAAAATGATCTCGAGCAATTAGTTCATGAGCCCACGTGAATAGTAAACGGTTGTGAAAACACGCTTGACCTCTTAGCAAGAAATAATCCTGAGTTAATAACGAGCATAAAAACTGATTCAGGGATTAGTGAACACAGGACTGTTGTAGCAAGACTGAATATTGTAATCCCCAAATCATCATTCTTGTGAAACACAACTAGCTCTCTATTCACATGAAGTGCTGAGTGCTATTGACAAGGGATTTCAGATTGATTCCATATTTCTGGATTTCCATAAGGCTTTTGACACTGTAGGTACTACACAAGCAGCTTGTAGTGAAATTGTGTGATTATGGAATATCATCTCAGTTATGTGACTGGATCTGTGATTTCCGTCAGAGAGGTCACAGTTCATTGTAATTGTAGGAAAGTCATAGAGTAAAACAGAAGTGATTTCTGGCATTCCCCAAGGTAGTGTTGTAGGCCCTTTGCTGTTCCTTATCTATTCAAACAATTTGGGAGACAATCTGAGCGGCCGTCTTCAGTTGTTTGCAGATGATGCTGTCATTTATCGACTAATAAAGTCATCAGAAGATCAAAACAAACTGCAAAACGATTTAGAAAAAGAGGATCAGAATGGTTGGAAAAGTGGCAGTTGGCTCTGAATAATGAAAAGTGTGAGGTTATCCACACGAGTGCTAGAAGGAACTCATTAAACTTCAGTTACACGATAAATCAGTGTAATCTAAAAGCTGTAAATTCAACTAAATACCTAGGTATTACAATTATGAACAATTTAAATTGGAAGGAACACAGATTAGATTAGATTAGATTAGATTAGATTAATACTAGTTCCATGGATCATGAATACGATATTTCGTAATGATGTGGAACGAGTCGAATTTTTCAATACATGACATAATTAGGTTAATTTAACAACATACTTAAGTTAATATAACAACTTTATTTATTTTTGTGTTTTTTTATTTTTATTTTTTTTATTTTTTTAATATTTTTTTTCTTAATTTATATCTAAAAATTCCTCTATGGAGTAGAAGGAGTTGTCATTCTGAAATTCTTTTAATTTCTTCTTAAATACTTGTTGGTTATCTGTCAGACTTTTGATACTATTTGGTAAGTGACCAAAGACTTTAGTGCCAGTATAATTCACCCCTTTCTGTGCCAAAGTTAGATTTAATCTTGAATAGTGAAGATCGTCCTTTCTCCTAGTATTGTAGCTATGCACACTGCTATTACTTTTGAATTGGGTTTGGTTGTTAATAACAAATTTCATAAGAGAGTATATATACTGAGAAGCTACTGTGAATATCCCTAGATCCTTAAATAAATGTCTGCAGGATGATCTTGGGTGGACTCCAGCTATTATTCTGATTACACGCTTCTGTGCAATAAATACTTTATTCCTCAGTGATGAATAACCCCAAAATATGATGCCATATGAAAGCAATGAGTGAAAATAGGCGTAGTAAGCTAATTTACTAAGATGTTTATCACCAAAATTTGCAATGACCCTTATTGCATAAGTAGCTGAACTCAAACGTTTCAGCAGATCATCAATGTGTTTCTTCCAATTTAATCTCTCATCAATGGACATACCTAAAAATTTGGAATATTCTACCTTAGCTATATGCTTCTGATTAAGGTCTATATTTATTAATGGCGTCATACCATTCACTGTACGGAACTGTATGTACTGTGTCTTATCAAAATTCAGTGAGAGTCCGTTTACAAGGAACCACTTAGTAATTTTCTGAAAGACAGTATTGACAATTTCATCAGTTAATTCTTGTTTCTCAGGTGTGATTACTATACTTGTATCATCAGCAAAGAGAACTAACTTTGCCTCTTCATGAATATAGAATGGCAAGTCATTAACATATAATAAGAACAACAAAGGACCCAAGACTGACCCTTGTGGAACCCCATTCTTGATAGTTCCCCAGTTTGAGGAATGTGCTGATCTTTGCATGTTACGAGAACTACTTATTTCAACTTTCTGCACTCTTCCAATTAGGTACGAATTAAACCATTTGTGCACTGTCCCACTCATGCCACAATACTTGAGCTTGTCTAGCAGAATTTCATGATTTACACAATCAAAAGCCTTTGAGAGATCACAAAAAATCCCAATGGGAGGTGTTCGGTTATTCAGATCATTCAAAATTTGACTGGTGAAAGCATATATGGCATTTTCTGTTGAAAAACCTTTCTGGAAACCAAACTGACATTTTGTTAGTACTTCATTTTTACAGATATGTGAAGCTACTCTTGAATACATTACTTTCTCAAAAATTTTGGAGAAAGCTGTTAGAAGGGAGATTGGACGGTAATTGTTGACATCAGATCTATCCCCCTTTTTATGCAAAGGTATAACAATAGCATATTTCAGTCTATCAGGGAAAATGCCCTGTTCCAGAGAGCTATTACACAGGTGGCTGAGAATCTTACTTATCTGTTGAGAACAAGCTTTTAGTATTTTGCTGGAAATGCCATCAATTCCATGTGAGTTTTTGCTTTTAAGCAAGTTTATTATTTTCCTAATTTCAGAGGGAGAAGTGGGTGAGATTTCAATTGTATGAAATTGCATAGGTATGGCCTCTTCCATTAACAGCCTAGCATCTTCTAATGAACACCTGGATCCTACTATATCCACAACATTTAGAAAATGATTATTAAAAATATTTTCAACTTCTGACTTTTTGTTCGTAAAGTTTTCATTCAATTTGATAGTAATACTGTCTTCCTCTGCTCTTGGTTGACCTGTTTCTCTTTTAATAATATTCCAAATTGTTTTAATTTTATTATCAGAGTTGCTGATTTCAGACATGATACACATACTCCTGGATTTTTTAATAACTTTTCTTAATATAACACAGTAGTTTTTATAATTTTTGATAGTTTCTGGGTCACTACTCTTTCTTGCTGTCAGATACATTTCCCTTTTCCGGTTACAAGATATTTTTATACCCTTAGTAAGCCATGGTTTGTTACAAGGTTTCTTACGAGTATATTTAACTATTTTCTTGGGGAAGCAGTTTTCAAATGCATTTACAAAAATGTCATGAAATAAATTATATTTTAAATTGGCATCAGGTTCACGGTACACCTCATCCCAGTCTAACTGCTGTAGGCTTTCCCTGAAATATGCAATTGTTAAATCGTTGACTGAACGTACTACTTTGGAGGACTGTTTAGTATTGCTGAATGGAGCTATGTCATATATTGTAACTAGCTGTGCACCATGATCAGAAAGACCATTCTCAACAGGCTGAGCATTTATCTGGTTAAACTTATCTTGGTCTATAAAGAAGTTATCTATCAGTGAGCTGCTATCCTTTACCACCCGAGTAGGAAAATCAATAACGGGTGTCAAATTGAAAGAACCGAGTAATACTTCAAGGTCATTTTTCCTATTACCCTCTTTCAGAGAATCTACATTGAAGTCCCCACAAATAAAAATTTGCTTCCCCCTGTCTGACAGATAGCACAACAAGGAGTCCAAATTTTTCAGAAATAGATGAAAATTTCCTGATGGGGACCTATATACAGTTACAATTATAAATGTGCCTTTATTTAATTTAAGCTCACAGGCACATGATTCTATATGTTTCTCTACACAAAACTTTTTTGTTTCTATACTTTTTGCACAATGATAACTTTTGACATATATGGCAACTCCTCCTTTCTCCATATTTTCTCTCATTACATGTGCAGAAAGCTTATAACCACTTACATTTACCTTATCCATATCAGTAACAATGTGATGCTCAGACAGGCATAGTATATCTATTTCATTCTCAGCTTCTAAATCTTCTAAACAAACCAGAAGCTCATCTACTTTATTCTTTAAACTCCCAATATTTTGATGAAATATGCTTACATTATTTTTAATTATACTTTTGTGAGAACCTTTCCTTATTCTAACATTTGCAGTACTCTCCTGTCTGAGTTTCTCATTGTGCTTAGGCCTAGTTCCTATACCAGTGGTCACATGGTGTTCAGAGAGGCAGATTATGTCAACTGGGTTGGGTGACTTTAATTCATCAATGGAATTACCTAGGACTGAGATACAACTTGGTGGAGATAAAATTTCTGGTGATTGGTGAAAATTTATAATTGATAGCTGTGATTGGTGATCCAATGTGCTAGAATTGTGCTGTTTAATTTCTTTCCTAAACTGAAGATTTGTTTCAATCCTGACCTCTCGTAGAACTTGACATCTTTCTGTCTTACCTATCCTAAAAAAGGTGCTGCTCCAACACCTGTAACACACAGAAAATTATGTAGGGAAGGCTAACCAAAGACTGTGTTTTATTGGCAAGACACTTAGAAAATGTAACAGACCTACTAACAAGACTGCCGACACTATGCTTGTCCGCCCACTTTTAGAATACTGTTGCACAGTGTGGGATCTTCACCAGATAGCACTGACTGAGTACATCGAAAAACTTTAAAGAAAAGCAGCAGGTTTTGTATTATAGTGAAATATGGGAGAGAGTGTCACAGAAATGATATGAGATTTGGGATGGACATCATTAAAAGATAGGTGTTTTTCGTTGCGATAGAATCTTCTCACGAAATTCCAGTAACCAACTTCCTTCTCCGAATGTGAAAATATTTTGTTGACACCGACTTACGTAGGGAGGATTGATCACCAAGATAAAATAAGGGAAATCAGAGCTCGTACGGAAAGATATAGGAGAATGAAGAACCTTCCACAACTAGGAACTGCTTCTATCATTAGCCATAAATTAATGGATTGAGTTAATGATTTATGATCACCTAACAACCATGTATGCAAACAAGATCTACACTAATCAATGTTCATGTACCCAAAATTCTGACACATTAAGTAAGAAATGTGCATAGAGTGGACGTGCACGGATACATGCATCTGATGGAGAAAAATCTGTAGCCAATGGCTAGTGTAATAAAAATAGACAAGAGCCCCAATGAAGATGCACTAATATTAATAACTCAAGGCTTATTATGTTAAAAAAGTCACTTTACAATCAGACAGTATTGCGAAACTAACTTTAGGCACAGAAGTTGCTTACATAACAATGAATGACATCATCACTTATTAAACTAATGCTGTTCGAGTAACTGACCTTCAAGTTAACTCTTACACTGGGCTACTGGAGATTCAGCTGTATGTCCAGGAACCCGGTACCAGTTGCAAGTTGCCTAATTAATGCCTTCCAGGAACTACAAAAAATATTTTGAATAATTATTGATGGACTTGAACACAACAAGACATTTTTAACATAAGACTACACATCTTAGCGAATAGGTATTGGCAAGTAGTACAGTGGGAAACAGTGTGCTTGCCAAGGCAGTGTAACTGATCATGTGTGCAAATACCCACACTTTATTTATTGAGTATTTCAGGATGAGTGCACTTACAGACTTCTGATGAACTTCAAGCATGTAAGGAAGAAAAAGTTTAGCAAATGATTGCACTTATGCTTTAAGTGGAACATTTAGCTCATTAACTTATTTGCAAACCAGTCAGAAGTTTAACTCTTGTGTACAACAGGGCATCAGAGTCTAAACAATTAGCAATTTACTGGTACCTGTACAATATCTGGACGGTAAGGTACTAAATTTTCACATATGAATGACAGGAACATGGAAATATCACTATAATTGGTGTACATACCAATGTCACAATGGTGTTGATACTGTGAACACAAAGAAATTATTGCAGTAACTTGTGAACAACAAAAAAGTTTGTTGTAATAGAATAAAAGTGACATGTATACTTTCTTATTAACAGCACATGCACTCTGAACATATTTATGAACAAACCATTGTACTATTACCTATTGTGTTTCAATAACATTCTTCATCACTGTAATACTGAATTTATAAGGGAAACATGGAAGTCGATAACTGACAACTCCAAACTGGGGTAACATTTCCACAAAAATATCTAAACTGATAATCGTATGGATATCACAGAATAATGATGTATTTGTATTATTGCAGATTTATATCCATTAGGTAAGACTAAAGCAAAGCTTCCTAAGTGCAAGCATTTTTTTTTTCACTGCCAGGTAATGAACTACTTGCAAAACAAAGTTTCAAGAATTTACAAAACCCTTACAAAAACTTTCTTCACTACATTGGCAACAAAATAAGCTTTACTGCAAACAACAAGCTTCCAAGGAATCCAATTGACCAGTTGGCATCATGACAAGAAACGAACTCACACACAAAATTAATATAAAATTTCGATCTGTGTAGTAATATTTATAACACTTGTATCAAGTGGAATGATGTCCATAATAGATATAAAGGAAACTGACTACTGAGCATCAGTAAGTCTACACTCGACACATGCCATCCATCTGCTCACTAAAAATCCAGAGTGTTTCACAATTCCTATTACAGAGAGGTTCCAGAGCAAACTCTATCCACCAGGTTTCATTACTGAACCCATGTCTGGAAATGTACAAAGTCCCTTCTTCAACTCTTACACACCTGTAACAGGAATTCTGACATGCCCTGGGTACAGCAAGAAAACCCTGTAGCAATTTTACAACAGATTCCATAGTTTACATTAAGTGCATGTAACACCAATGAAAATATCCCAAGAGCATATGGTATTTATGACTACATAAATAAATGACCAAAATAGTGACTTTATCATTTCTTTTATCCATGTAATTCTGAAGTTATGGTAGTATCTGGGAAACTGTTTACTGAGGAGGTACTCTTTTGTGAGGAAGTACAGCAGTACCTCATATACTTTCAACAATGCTCAACTATAAAGTCCTGTCCTCATTTTCATTTCAGTCTTCTCCAAACACCTGGCACCTCCAAATTATTTTTGTGTGCATCAGGAATGTCCAGCCTTTTGCACAACTTCACAGAAATTTAATAATGCTCCTCCACAGCATGGTCATCACTGTTCTGATACAAGCATGGCTAAAGGTTTCTCCAGCCACATTGTGGAGATACGAAGTAGTATCACAACTACTTCCTCTTCCTCTTCCTCTTGTTCTTGTTCTTCAATACCCGAACAGGTCCTCCCCCATCAGAGAGAAGATTAAATAAGGAAAATGAAAGACACCCTCTGGCCTCGTAACCTAATACCATCGGGGTCGAAAAGATCAAGAGTTGGTCAAGAGAGACCGACAGAAAAGAAAACAGAATACGTCTGACACACGTAAGTGGAAGCAATGTCAGACGTTTCTAAAAAGAAGATAGTGAGACACATATGACTGTTCTGTTTATGGCAAGTGGTACCTGACCATATTTAAAACCAAAGTAATGTCAAATTTAATATGTGAGATTCACATGTTTATGCTGAGCTAACAAGTTGACACAATACCATGTATTCTAACATCACAAGTATATTCTTTGGACATAACACAATTAACAATGGGTAAATATACAAAAGTGAAACATTAAATGATTCAAAAATGTAACAGCACTTTATGCACTGATATATGCTGTTAGATATTCCTTCCAAGTACCTGGTACCTTGCTGATATTAAATTTTTTAAACTGTAATACTTGCAACATAGAAACATTAATGAAATGTAACATCTAACAAGCCTCTGTAGTCACTACAGAGAGATATAATATTAAATACTAAGTGTTAAAAGAAATTTCTTGACATCTATTACACTTGAAGTAGCTATTCAGATTGTTTGAGCTAATCATAATACACAAGTTAGTACATTCCATATTACTAATCTGGAACATTCGATTGTCTAAAATGCTGACTTAATTATATGAGGGGTGTTCAGTAAGTAACGCAATAATTTTTCTGAAAGCAGGTTGGCTTTATTCAGGATCCCATTACACCATATTATTTCCTATGATCTTTGATACAAAGCCCGAGTTTTCAGCACAATTTCTGTTCAATTTGATGGCCTTACGCCACCTTACTGGGAGGGCTTGTATGCCTCATGACACCATTCTACTAATTGATGACAGCACCATCTTGTTGCATCAACAACTGCCCCCATCATCCACACACTGCTTTCTGCAGAGTGCAGAATGGACAGTTCTTCCTTGTCTACCCAACAGTCTGGACATCGCACCATCTGGATTTTGTCTCTTTGTCCCAATGAAGTATGTGTGCTCCTCTCAGGTGTGCGGATTTGGTGAGGTCTTGCAATGTCACGGAGAAGAAGAGTTCATTTCCATTTTTGTGGTGACGTACATGCTGAAGTTGTTTCTTCAACTTCATGATGGTAGTGCAAAACACTACACCATGATGGAGGTAATCACACAGAATAACAACTTCAAAATTCCAGAAGACCACCACCATGACTTCACTGGTTGAGGATGCAGCTTTGAACTTTTTCTTCAGAGCAGGTGATGTGGTGCCACTCTGTGGATTGCTGTCTTGTTTCTCAGTTCAGAGTGTTTCACCGTCTGACAATGTTTGACAAAAATTATCACTTTAACCCTTGTAATGTGCAGACAGTTTGGCACAGGTGGTCATTTGTTGGTCTTTACAGTCTCCAGTTTGGCGGGGCACACCTTTGAGTACCCTAACTGGTGGATGAGTGTGTCTGCACTAACAACAGAGACGTCCAGCTGAGCAGCAAGGTGTTCCATCCTTCGCGATTGCCAGATCACAATCAGAGTGTTCGCATGTTCCAACATTGCAGAATCACAACTGTGTGCAAATGGCATACTTCTATTTTCCACAACCAGGTCTCTGTAGATATTCTGCAAGTGCCTATGAATATCTGCGATGGTCTGCTTTTGCACTGAAAACTCAACAGGTCCCTGCTTGCAATACACCTCTGTTATAGACGCCATTTTTAAGGCACAAATAGTGCTGCCACTTATTGCAACTTTGTGGAATATTCCTTCTTCAGCCCCTATAGCTTTATCATATCCGAAGATGTTAAATGCAGAATTTTTCGAAGTGACATTGGCCGAGAATAGAAATATGTTGCATTACTTATTGAATGCCCCTCCTACATTGTGTTACAAATGCAGACTGTCATTATGTAGAAAATCATCATATAGAAATATCAAAGTTGAGAGATACTACAATTTTGGGTAAACATATTGCTATTGTGGTAATGATATAAATGTGCGCAGGTAACAATTTAACCATGGCAAAATATCGTAATTCCCTGTACACACAGGTTACCTAACACAAAGTGAATATAACTTGCCATAAATTCCTCTGTGTGTTTGTAAATTATTTATTCATAAAAAACATACTTTAGCATAAAATTTAAAAAGTAATGACAATCACATATTTACAATGTCATTAACAAATTCACATCTGCAGTTATTCCTTCTTGACCAGCAGTTATTGTAGCCACATTTGATTATATGCAGATCTACAGCCCCCATATATGATAATCATTTTGTAAAAGAAAATACTGTCCATGAACTGCTTCTTCAAGTTCTAATGCATGTAACAGTGTAACAGACAACTAATATTCAGATTATTAGGACAATGGCAGAATACATTTCAGCAAACACATGTATCCATTACTTATCTGTGAAGTACATTTAGAAGAGTAACCTATAACTGAAATTTTTAATAATACTTTGTAATCATTTAGTGTGTATATTATTGTTACATCTGCATAAGAGAATTTCTAGCATGAGTGATGAGCCACATTATTATAAAAATACGCTCAAATTATGATGCATAATAAATATCTTCCGTATAAATCATATTCAGTATGTTTAAAGACTCAAACTACAAGGTATAAAACAACTTCATACTTCTGACTGCTTTAGAAATGCACAACTATGTTATGACATTAAGCATTTACGAGAGGTTTGAAATTATGTTTGAAGTTTTTTGGAAATCACATAGTGCTCTCATTATGAAACATGCGATATATGCAGTGGGTATAATTTGTGCAACTTGAGCTACACTGCTGCAAGACATATATGCACTGTTTCTGACTGTAATACTCATCCTACAGGGTTAAGCTTTTGTTATAAGTGCTAAGCCCCGTGGGATTAGCCGAGCGGTCTAAGGCGCTGCAGTCATGCACTGTGCGGCTGGTCCCGGCGGAGGTTCGAGTCCTCCCTCGGGCATGGGTGTGTGTTTGTCCTTAGGATAATTTAGGTTAAGTAGTGTGTAAGCTTAGGGACTGATGACTTAGCAGTTAAGTCCTACAAGATTTCAAACACATTTGAACATTTTACATGTACTAAATCATGGCAGGAATTTAAATTCACCCCACATCTGTACGAAATATTGAAAATTAAAGAAAGCACTTATATAGGCTACATGCAACAGGCACTGTTTGTCATGAACCCGATTAGTCACTTAGTAATACACCCAGAACAGTGTTTGGGTAAAGTAACACCTTCTGTCCTTCTGAGTCCTTCAGTGTCTCTGGTTTATGCTAAGATCTGCCTGCAGTAGTCAATGGTGCCCAGTGGAAATATACCATGTTTACAGATGACACCATCATTGTAACAGAATATCTGTCTAACACAATCTCCAATGACATTTCACCAAAATTCTGTAGCAGGTTTGTTAACTCCCTTCCTGCCAAGCTAAACACAATAAATTTTATGTAATTTACATAAAGTCATGAAAAGCCAGACAAACACTCAGTGACACTGAATAACCAGCACATAATCAGTTTGATTAAGGAAGAGTTCCCCCAGGACATATTTCTATCACCTATCATCTCCCTACTGAGCAGTGAAAATAATCATATATAGAATGAGTCCATCAACCTCCCATTGCAAGTAATTTAGCCAGCTGAGATAACTGACTACTGCTTCTCAACACTGATTTTCTCTAATGTATCGTGTTCCTGGAGACTGGATCCTTGGTGACAGAACTCAAAAATTCACAGGTGTGGCACTAGAAAAAAGAATTACATACACTGTCTCTGCTGCAGAGAGATGCTATGTATGCTGCTGTAAACATTTTTGATCTCCTTGCCACTGAGCTCAAACTCTTATGGAATAGTAAATCTCTTTTAAAAACTAAATGTCCTGACTTTACCTTGAATCAATATGTTGTACAATATGTTTATAAACAAGTTATCCAACGTAAAATATATTTTTATTAACCTTTTTTCAGTTACTTGTTACTATTTCAGGGGTCAATGCAGCTTCACAAGCACACATGTCAACCTCAAAGGACCCTACATGTGATCCCTGAGTGGCACTAAAAAAGAAACACAAGTGGCTAATCTCCCAACTACATGAGAAGTACATACCAGTCAGGGAACGAATGACTCATCATCACATCAAGAGCTCTTTACCAGGGCCAAAGATCTACATAAGTGGGACCAAGTAATAAAACACGTCAACTGAACATTGAAGCATTAGTTGCACCAAAGGCCAAATTCTAGGAAAGATACTGTTTAACCACGTTATCAACATGGTTGTCCAAAAATGATCTCCGTTATTTGTATGACTTCAGCTACGTGCAAGGGTAAAGTGGCTAGGAAGTGGTGTCGTCGTTACAAAGTACCACTGTACCTAATGAAGGGAAAAGTACCTATACATCTTCAAATCTAATATCCCTTACAGCATCAATGTGCAAGAGCACGTGGCAAAGGTCAGTAGAGGTTGTGGGTGAGTGTTAGTGTGAACTGAAATCCACCGGCAATTCACTCACTGCGATGAAGCATCAAATGGAATAAATAAAGAGTTTCTACTGCATGAGATTAATGCAGCATTAACTGAAGTACAGACTAACATTGATAATGCACCTCAAATAATTGTAGATAATGGAACTTTCATGACAATCAAAAGAGGGCGCTGGATGTATGCCTTGGTTGGGTTCAAACAGTTCAAACATCTATTTCAGAGACATTAAACGAATGTGTTAGACACATGAAATGTTAAGCACATATATGTGTCATTTGTGTAATCAAAAATTACTCTAAAGGTGAAGAATTTTAAACCATTTTCTTAAAGTTTGGTTTTGTGCAAAACAACGGGATTAAAAATCAAAAATTCCAACATATGCCAGAGACAGAGTGCAAAAACAATGGCCAGAATTTCCACAGGCACAAGGCATAACATGAGAAGTTGTGATTCAGTAAACTAATTGAAGTTTTGGAAACGGGCTGCTCCGAAACTGGAGTTGTTGGAAATGGGTCACAAGTCACAACGAACACTACCAAGTGCAAACCTGTCACTGAAGTGAAAGAAGATTTATAGAGGGAGGTAGAAATAGATTGATAAATACATTTTAATGCCTTTCATGGAAGTCCAAGTATGCTGGATTATGGTCGCAACATCTATTTTGGTGAGGAGGACGGGAGCTTTTACAGAAATCTACCTCCATGCATTTTCAGTATTTCCTGTTAACAATTTGCGTATTGCCACTGCTTTAAAAAAATTGAAGTGAACACATTAAGGATAAAGGGTACTTAAAAAATTTCGATTTTTCCACAATATATACAATATATATATATAGGGTTTAAAATGAAAAATTACCAATATATAGCAAATTTCAAAGTTACAATAATGTATGAAGTCATGCCTACTTTATTTCTGTTGCAGAAACCAGTATTATTTCGAAAAGAACTGATAACTTTCTGTTTCCAGTGATGATACATTGTATATGTTGTAACAGTGCAGGTTTCTAGTGCCCATAAATGATTATCTTTGCTAGTATTTACTTTTGTTTTGCTGAAGCAATTTGTTCATGTGTTACTGAATGTTTGTTGCCCAAGTACTACATATATTTGTGGAAGTATATATCATTTAGTGTGCAATAAATGCAAACTATGCCATGCATCAAGAAATTCAATAAAAGGAAATTCCATGGTAACCAGTTCACAAGCAAAGGAAGCCACACTATTGAAAGTAATGTACGTATCATCTCCCGCCAATCCTACTGCTGATTCAAATTTTTGTGTTAACAGTGACACTGTTTGTAGTGGATTTGTTGTTGTTGATGTGGGCACCTTATCTGCTTTGATAAAGGAAGTGGTGAAACGTAAGCAATGTGATGGTATAGGCTGTCTGGAAATAACTGAACAACAAACTAGCAGGAAGGGTTTAGCATCAAAAGTAGTTTTTCTGTGTAGATCCTGCAATAAATCTCGAAAATGACTTCAAACATTGTGTGTAATTCAATGTGATTTTGAAGTTGGTGTATGCATGTGTGCAATACGAAAAGGGAAAAAGGCTATCAAGTGTTTTGTAGTTTGATGGACCTTCCCCCTCCTCGCACTAGGAACAACAAGTACATAAAACACTTTTAGGTGCCTTGACTGTTGTGTCAAAAGCATCTATGAAATGTGCAGTGGAAGAAACTGTAAATATTATTGGAACCAGGGACATTGTTGTTGCATTTGACGGAACATGAAAACATAGAGGACAAGTGGTACTTCTCTAGAGAATGGAAAAGTTGTTGATGTTGAGTGCTTATCTAAGTACTGCCATACCTGCCATGGTAACACTGGAGGACATATTGAACATCAGTGTTCTAAGAATTATGATGGTTACACAGGAGGTATGGAGGAGTGTGGTGGAGCTCTTAAAATATTTCTGAGGTCGATTCCCGTTTATAATGTTATATAGATGAAGTACCTAGGCAATGGGGACTCTAAAGCTTTCAATAAAATTAATGAGTTCAATGTTTATGGTGATACCTTGGTAAAGAAACTTGAGTGTTGTAGACATGTACAAAAGAGGATGGGTGCTAGATTGAGGAAGCTACAAAGAGAAATGACAGGAAAGTTGTTATCAGATGGATGATCTCTGTCTGGCTGAGGCAGATCAACAGAAACTGGAATAGACCTACTTCAGAGTTACTATGGACGGGCTATTATATGAACTGCACCTCTTCTTTTTTTTTTTTGTCGTTTTAGGGCACACAACTACAATGGTCATTAGCGCCCATACTAAGTTAGGAATGCACCGCGAGGCACAAGGTTAAAACAGCAACTAAAAGGGACAACACTATATAGGACGTAGTAACAGCCATAGGATTAAAAGAAACAGCATAATCAAATGTCCTTGGACAGGTTTGTCAAGTTGATAAAACAAAGAATGCGAGCAGCTGCTCCTGGGTCATCTGCTAAAATGGCATCCAGAGTACATGGCAGGCCAAGATCAAGACGCAGAGTATTACAATCGGGACAGGACGTTAAAATGTGGTGGACCGTCACCAACTGCCCACATGGGCAGAACGGTGCCGGCGCAGCCGTCAGCAGATGGCGATGGCTGAATCAGCAGTGTCCAATTCGTAACTGAGCCAAAACGACCTCCTCCCACCGAGAAGGGTGGGAGGAGGACGTCCAAGCCGCGGGAAGAGGTTTCAAGGCCCGAAGCTTGTTGTCCGTAAGTGCAGCCCAATCGGCATGCCACAGCGATAAAATGCGCCGACAAATGACCCTGCTGCAATCTGATGAAGGGACACAACAAGAAGCTGTCCGAGGCTGGAGGACTGCAGCCTTGGCCGCGGCATCTGCAGCTTCCTTCCCAGGGATACCGACATGGCCAGGAACCCACATAAAGCTAACCGGAGAACCGTCGTCCACCAGCTGCTGAAGAGACCATTGGATCCGGTACACGAAAGGGTGAACCGGATACGTATCACTGAGGCTCTGGATGGCCCTCAGGGAATTGGAGCAGATGACATAAGCAGAATGTCGGTGGCAGCAGATGTAAAGAACAGCTTGGTGGAGGGCAATGAGTTCAGCTGTGAAGACCAAACAATGGCCATGGAGCTGGTATTTGAAACTTAGTGCCCCGACAATAAAAGAACACCCGACTCCGTCATTGGTCTTAGAGCCATCTGTGTAAATGAAGGTCATATTAATGAACTTCGAATGAAGTTCGAGAAAACGGGAGTGGTGTACCGAACCGGGGGTAGCCTCCTTTGGGAGCGAGCTGAGGTCAAGGTGAACGTGAACCCGAGCCTGGAGCCATGGTGGCGTGTGGCTGTCGCCGACTCTAAAGGTTGCAGGGAGTGAAAAATCAAGGTGGTGAAGGAGGCGACGAAAGCGGACTCCAGGGGGTAGCAGGGCAGAGACATACAACCCATATTGATGGTCGAGAGAGTCGTCAAAAAAGGTACGATAAGACGGGTGGTCGGGCATTGACAGTAGCCGACAGGCATACGACAAAGCAGTGTATCGCGCTGGTAGGTGAGTGGCAATTCACTGGCTTCAGCATGAAGACTCTCAACGGGAGTAGTATAAAATGCTCCGATCGCAAGACGTAAACCCCGATGTTGTATGGAGTTGAGGCGGCGTAAGATGGACGGCCGTGCCGAGAAGTATACGAAGCCCCCATAATCCAGTTTGGAGCAGACGATCGACCGATATAGACGAAGTAGGATGGTTCAATCCGCTCCCCACGGCATACCACTAGGAACACGGAGGACATTTAGAGAACGGGTACAACGGGCAGCCAAATATGACACATGTGGAGACCAGCTAAGTTTCCTGTCAAATGTAAGACCTAAAAATTTTGTTGTCTCCACGAATGGGAGAGCAACGGGACCGAGTCATAGGGAGGGTGGGGGAAACTCTTTGTAGCGCCAGTAGTTAATACAGACAGTCTTTTCGGCAGAAAAACGGAAGCCACTGGCGACACTCCAGGAGTAAAGACGGTCAAGAGAACGCTGAAGACAGCGCTCCAGGAAACATGTACGCTGCGTGCTGCAATAGATGGTAAAATCGTCCACGAAAAGGGAGCCTGATACATCAGCTGGGAGGCAATCCATTATTGGATTGATCGCTATGGCGAAGAGAGTGACGCTCAAAACTGAGCCCTGTGGCACCCTATTCTCCTGGCAAAAGGTGTCTGACAGGACAGAACCCACACGTACCCTGAACTGTCGATCCATTAAAAAGGAACGAATAAAAAGAGGGAGGCAACCGCGAAGGCCCCATGTATGCATGGTGCGGAGAATGTCCGCCCTCCAACAGGTGTCGTAAGCCTTCTCCAAATCAAAGAACACAGCCGTGGTCGGGCGCTTCCGCAAGAAGTTATTCATAATGAAGGTCGACAAGGTAACCAGATGGTCAACAGCATAGCAGCGCCTAAAAAATCCACATTGTACATTGGTAAGTAGGCATCGAGATTCGAGGAGCCAAACCAAACAAGAGTTAACTATTCGCTCCATCACAGACACAGCTGGTAAGCGAAATGGGTCGATAACTAGAAGGCAAGTGCTTGTCCTTCCCCGGCTTAGGAATCGGTACAACAATAGACTCGCCCCAGCATGCGGGAACATGTCCCTCAATCCAGATGCGATTATAAGTACGAAGAAGGAAACCTTTACCCGCAGGAGAAAGGTTCTTCAGCATCTGCATATGAATAGAATCTGGCCCTGGAGCGGAGGACCATGACCGGGCAAGAGCATTTTCGAGTTCCCGCATGGTGAATGGGGCATTATAACTTTCACGATTCGAGGAGCAGAAGTTAGGTGGCCTAGCCTCCTCTGCCTGTTTTAGGGGGAGGAAGGCAGGGTGGTAATGAGTGGAGCTCAAAACCTCTGTGAAAAAGTGGCCGAAGGCATTGGAGACATCCTCAGGGGCCACAAGGACATCATTCGCGACCGTCAAGCCAGAAACTGGTGAGTGGACCTTAGTGCCAGATAGCCGGCACAGGCTATCCCAGACAACAGAAGAAGGAGTAAAACTGTTGAAGGTGCTTGTAAAAGCAGCCCAGCTGGCTTTCTTGCTTTCTTTAATAATACTACGACACTGTGCATGTAATCGTTTATAATTGATACAATTCGCCATTGTAGGGTGGCATTTAAAGGTGCGTAAAGCACGTCGATGAGCACGTAAAGCGCCTCTACATGCTGCGGTCCACCAGGGGACTGGTACGCGACGTGGAGAAGAAGTAGTGTGAGGGATGGAATATTCAGCAGCAGTGAGAATGACTTCCATGAGGTGTGTGACCTGACTATCGCAGCTTGTGAAGGTGTGATTCTGGAAGGTCGCCCTGGAAGAGAAGAGCCTCCAGTCTGCTTCGGAGATGGTCCAACTAGATGAGCACAGAGAGGGGGTATGCTGCAGGAGATGGATAACACACGGGAAGTGGTCGCTAGAATATGTATCAGAAAGTGCATACCACTCAAACCGGCGTGCAAGTTGGGGAGTACATATAGAGAGGTCTAAATGGGAATAGGTGTGAGATGTGTCCGAAAGAAAAGTAGGGGCGCCAGTATTGAGGCAGACAAGATTGAGCTGGTTGAAAAGGTCTGCTAACAGAGAGCCCCTCGGGCAGGATGCTGGAGAGCCCCAAAGGGGATGGTGGGCATTGAAGTCTCCAGTTAACAAAAATGGTGCAGGTAGCTGAGCAATAAGTTGCATCATGTCTGCCCTGGTAACGGCAGACGACGATGGAGTGTAAACAGAACAAATGGAAAATGTAAAAGTGGGGAGAGTAATGCGGATGGCAACTGCCTGCAGGCCGGTGTGCAACGGGATGGGATCGTAGTAAATATCATCCTGGACCAGCAAAATAACCCCTCCATGAGCCGGGATACCTACCACAGGGGGTAAGTCAAAACGCACAGAGGTGTAGTGTGCCAAGGCAATTTGATCGCATGGGCGTAGCTTCGTTTCCTGGAGGGCTACGATGAGCGGACGATGCAAGCGGAGCAGCAACTTCAAGTCCTCTCGATTGGAGCGAATGCTGCGAATATTCCAGTGAATAAGTGCCATCGTAAGAAGAAAAGGAAGAGGAAAGAAGGGGTCACCTCGAAGGTCGCTGAGGGCCTGACTTCGAGCGAGCACTGCCACCGCTATCAGTAGGCGGACAGTCATCGTCCATTGGGTCCATAAGTTCATCCGCCATCTCGGCAACATGGCCGGGAGGGGAAGCTTCCGCCGCCAGTGAACGGCCAGATGTTCAGCTACCAGTGGTGCGGCCAGGCGAAACGGATGACGGCCTGGGGCGGCAACGGCTGGGTGGCACAGGAGAAGAAATGCGCCGTGGCGGAGAAGGAGAACTGTGCTTCCTATGAGCCTTCTTGGAAGGTCGTTTGGTGGAGGTACCGGTCGAAGGCTGGGAGGTCGAGGGACGTAGGAAGTCTGCACGGGATGGTTCCTTCTTGAAGGCCCGTGCATCTGACTTCGGGGTCTTCGTCTTAGCAGAAGCTGATGAAGGGGCTGGTGTCTGAGGGGTGATGGGAGGAAGAAGTGACGTCGACCGCGCGATCTTAGCACTGGCCGAATGGACGACTGTGGTGCTGAAGGTCAGATCGCATGTCTGGGTTGCCACCTCCCTGGTAGTCCGAGGAGAGGCGAGGACAGTACTGTATTTCCCCACTGGGAGCAGCGTGGGCTTCCTACTAGCCAATAGCTTGCGAGCAGCCGAGGTGGACACTTTTTCTTTGACCCGAATTTCTTGGATACAGCGTTCTTCCTTATAGACAAGACAGTCGCGGGAGGATGCGGCATGGTCACCCTGACAGTTCACACAACGAGGAGACGGAGGTGGACAGTCACCCTCATGGGCATCCCTGCCACAAGTGACACATTTAGCCGCATTGGAACAAGACTGTCGAGTGTTATTGAAACGCTGACACTGGTAGCAGCGCGTAGGTGTCGGGACATAGGGGCGAACAGAAATAACCTCGTAGCCCGCCTTGATGCGCGATGGCAGCTTAACACTATCAAAAGTCAAGAAAAGTGTCCGGGTCGGTACAAGGTCATTGTTGACCTTTTTCATGACCCTATGGACAGCCGTCATGCCCTGCTCAGCGAGGAAAGATTGAATCTCCTCATCAGTCAATCCGTCGAGGGATCTAGTATAGACCACACTACGAGACGAATTCAAAGTTCGGTGAGCCTCCACCCGGACAGGGAACGTGTACAGGAGTGTGGCCCGAAACAGTTTTTGTGCCTGAAAGGCGCTCTCAGTTTCTAGTAATAAGGTACCGTTACGCAACCTGGTACAAGATTTGACAGATCCGGCTATGGCATCTACGCCCTTCTGGATAATGAAAGGGTTGACAGCAGAAAAATCCTTTCCGTCCTCAGATCGAGAAACGACGAGGAACTGTGGGGCAGGCGGTAGTACTTTTGTCACTGGTGGCTGGTCACGTTTCCGTTTTTGGGCAGAAGTCGAAAGAGATGGAGTAGAATCCATTGCGGAGAAATCCCCCATGATTGCCAGCGTCTCCGATGGCGCGCTCCTTCCTTGTGGGGACCCTCTCAGAGGGCTCTCTCGCCTTAGGTGAATGTTTACACCTCAGGTCACACCTCCCGAGAAACAGACGGAGGGACCAATCGGCATGGTCAGAAGGTATCAGCTCAGGCAATCACCCCTCCCTGGGCCTGGCCTTTACCAGGGGGTACGTGCGTGCCTTACATGTCTACCCAGGGCGGGGAATTACGCGTTACCCCGTCACCGGCTACGCGTGCGAACGGGTGGGTCAGCCTTCAGGCACGCACAGGGAGGAAGGAAGAAGAGGAAAAAGAAGAGAGAGAGGGAGAAAGAGGACAGACTGTCTCAAACGCCGAGGCCTAGACCAGAGAAGGCAAGGAGAAGAAGGCAAGGAGAAGAAGGCAATGAGAAGGCAAGGAGAAGAAGGCAATGAGAAGGCAAGGAGAAGAAGGCAATGAGGAGGCAAGGAGAAGAAGTCAAGGGAAAGAGTAAGGAAGACAGTGAGGTGGAGAAGAGCAAAGAAAGGAACCAACCAAAGGAAGGAAGAAACGGGAAGTGAAAAACCAAAAAGACCGCAATTATAGGTCGTGGAACCGTCCGTCTCCGGACGCAGGCGCTAACTACCCCCGTGAGGGGGATGGACTCCTTTTAGTCACCTCTTATGACAGGCAGGAATACCTCGGGCCTATTCTAATCCCCGGACCCGCAGGTTGGACATTCAGTCTGACTCCCCAACAACATTGTTTCTTCCTAAGTAATGAATCACCCCCACAATGGGTAATCCTACTATGACCATTGAATAGAGGGTATAAAACAGTTGATTCCTTTCTAGAGGAGTGCAAGGAAAAGAGCCAAACTGCAGCAGATTCCTTGCCCTTGCGGAGTTTATTACCAGGAGCAGTAGCACACCGGATGTCATTCCACTTCCGGGCAAAGATGGTTCAAATGGCTCTGAGCACTATGGGACTCAACTGCTGAGGTCATTAGTCCCCTAGAACTTAGAACTAGTTAAACCTAACTAACCTAAGGACATCACAAACATCCATGCCCGAGGCAGGATTCGAACCTGCGACCGTAGCGGTCTTGCGGTTCCAGACTGCAGCGCCTTTAACCGCACGGCCACTTCGGCCGGCTACGGGCAAAGAGCTTTGATCTAGATCCAAATATCTGCAGCTGAAATCATGAAAAGGAATGGGGTTAAGTATCATCTTTCTCTGGGTCCCAAGTCATGTGGGCATCCCAGGGAATTAACTGGCTGAGTGTCTGGTTAGAAAAGCAAACTGAGCATGTGGCATGGCCAAGGACAGTGAGAAGGTCATGGATAGCAGAGATCAAAGGGTGACAAAAGTAGCAACAGTTGATAGGCTGCAGGCTGCTCATTGTATCTGAACAAATTAAAACACTGTGGAGGGAAGCCTGAGAAATGGAAAGGAGGGCCCTGTGAATAGCTAAAAGCTCTGCTGTGATCACACCACATGATCCTGGCAATAAATATTGTTCAATGGCAGTACAAGATGTGGAAGTGTATCCCACCTTGTCAACTGTCTTAGAACCATCAGTGTAAAAGATGAAGGCACCCTTAACTGCATGGATGGCACCTAAAAGATTCTAGAAAACCATAGGTGCAGCAGAGACCTTAGGACCCTGAAACAGGTTGCTCCTAATATGTGGTCTAGGTACCATCTAAGGATCATAGGAAGGGGGGGGGGGCTGAAAGGGAAGGGGGACGGGAGATAAGTGAAATGCACAAGGTCCATTCCAGTGAGTGGATATGGAGATCCCAACGAACGACAAAGGGAAGTGAGACACATGCCAACCAGCAATCCCACCTGTGGGAGGTTGCCACCAGGGAGACAGCCCTCACTTGCAAAGTGGACACCATTCACAGAATGGTCAGGGAACTGGCAAATGGTGATTGTGTAATTTCTAAGCAGAGATGTCAATACATGTATAGATTAATTTACATACATTTACAGAATGAAATTTTCACTACAGTGCAATGTGCATGCTATTTCTGAACTTGGTGGCAGATTCAGACTGTTTGTTATAATGGAACTCTAACCTAGAACTGCGCCTTTTCTTTTCCTCTTTTTTTTTTTTTTTTTTTTTTTGAGAACAGATCATAGCAACTGTGTTTTCTGGTTATGACTCACAGCCTGTCCTCACAGCTTTTCTTTTTCCAGCACCTCAATGTACCTTCCACAACTTCAGACATTCTCATGCATTAATTTCTGAACGAGCACTCCTGAGAAAAAGAGTATCATGGGGAAACCATTACCAAAATTAATCTCCATTGCAGAGTGAAAACTTGATCTTGTTAAGTCTTTATCTTGTTAAAAGCATAGGTTAGTGGTGAAACACACACATGTAAATGACATGAATACTAGCCCTGTGCTGTCCTTATCCCTTCTTGTGAGAGAAATAATCATTCTTATGTCAGATATTAAACACTTATCACCAATTGCATGTATATAAATTTCAAATTACTACAGGATACTTTGTTTCATTTTGAGCCCCATGACACTGGTGAAGTGAGTTTATTTGATACTTTGTTGTTTGGTGTACTCTTACTTGAGAATTACTTTCTTATTTCTAAATCCCACACTGAAAAAACACTGGGCGATCCATTGTTGTCCTCTCCTTTTTTATAAAACAGTAAGGAATATTGTGTAGTGCGCATTATAACTGTACAGTTATGTGGAGAATTTCTACGAGTTCAGCTGATGCTCAAGAGAGATTGTCTGTCTACAGTTCAAGGGGCTGAAGATTACACCCAGGTATGCAGAATCTACCTGCTCGACTGCCAGCTGTGAGCAAAGCTGTCAGTAGGACGGTGCAGAGGTTCCTCCATTCCAGTGGTGAACTGTTAGCCACACGAATGCACCCACCAGTCACTGGCACAGTGCACACAATGGAGGCAACACTGCAGTTCGGAGAAATCCCCGAGGAGCACGCTTAGGTAGGTGGGCTGATGGGCGATAAGCCTGCGGCACGACTTCAAACCATTATAGGTGGTGCAGGAGCGCAACTGCCACCTGTGCTTTTAACAAGATGAAGATGCACATCTGTCAGTTCTTGGAGGCATTTGAAGTCAACCCAGTTGGGGGATTGGCAGCACAAGATAGGTTTCAACTGATGCACCAAATCCACTACACATAAGTGGGGTTTCTCACTATGTTTGGCCACATGACAATCTGACAATACACCTTGGTCAATGCTCTGCTTGCAAAGGGTGGGGGTGCTCAGAAGAGCCATTATGGGCCACCCTTGCAAAGGAATAGCCAAACAGCCATCAACACACCATGCTGGTAGGATGCCAAAGATATGCAGAGACTGAACTGGGACTACTGCTGTGCACCATGTCAACAGAATGTATGGGATGACATTGACCACTTCCAGATGTGCTACCTTGCTGTCTCAGTCATCTCAGGAAACCATCACAGGTGCAAAGTACGGCCCCTGCTGACACCTGCAATGCAAAACCGCTTCTAGTTTGTGTCTTACGAAGGTTTACCCACTGCACTTGTCAAACTACTGTGAGTTTCTGAACAAAACATCTGTTTGAGGCGCGACTTACTGTTAACATTTGTTTTTTTGTTTCAAAGAATCACTTTATGAAATAATATCAACTTTCCTCTCCTCTAATGTAGCATCTTAAGATCGCCATTCCAGGCTGAAACCAGTCAAAATTAAAACTAGAAACAAGTATAAATATTTTCCCTAGGTCTACTTTCAATCTTAGTGAATTGGTATTAAATGCATATGGTTATATTTATGGGTGGCGTTTGGTGAACAGGTGTTTTCTGCTTTTATGACTCATTGCACAAGATATGCATGTCCAGTATAAAGCAATATTCGACTGTAAAAATTCTATAATAGACAAATATTGTAACAACATTTCAAGCAGTTATTCACTAACAGTGAAAGTAATAAAGCACCTGCACATCTAGTGCAAAATGTAGGGAAGCAAAAGCACACTCAGAATATTGGAAATCAGGGAATTTCATACATAAAGCTGCTTAGTTGACAATGCACCCATTCACCAAATGCCTCCCATTATTATGAATCATGTGTATGTTGGTACCATTTTAGGAACTCTACAGTAGACCTAGTGAAAATATTTGCACTTGTTCAGGTCTCAATGTAAGTTGTTCTTTTCTTTATTTTGGCATTTGGAGATAAGGAGATAGCCAATGGCGGAAGAAACTGATGACTCAAAAAAAAGTTGTCAAAAAATAAAAAATTTTAACTTTATAGTGTCAGAGTTGTATAGTGTGTTGAGATGAAGGGTCAGTTTTTTATTGGGAGAATTTTCAAAAAATAGTCTTCTTCATGGGTAAACTGAGTACATAAAACTAGTGTGACCCACTCCTTAGTACTTTTCTATTGTGGCATCTCCACCAGATTAATACTTTGGTCCCATAACCCCTCTCAGTTTATCAATCAATCAAACGGCAAGGTCATCAGTCTGTGATTCCAAAGTGAGTCACAGAAGAAAGAGGGCCTGCTAAAAGTGGACGGATCCAGTTAGGGGAATCAAATTATAAAATAATGATTATCAAACACATACATTAAAACATAAAAGGTAAGATCAAACCAAAAAACTTGGAAAAGGGGAAGGAGGGGGGGGGGGGGGGGGGGCACTGTGTGGGGTCACAGACCGAGAAGACTGTAAAAGAAGTCCCAACCACAACCAACCTGCCCCAGCACCAAGACTAAAGTAGAACCTTAAATCTGGAAATAAAAACCACTTCCATGGAAGAAACTGAGGACCAGTTCAACCATCCATGGATCGTCTGCTAATATTACATTTAAGGAATCTGGAAGACAGTATCTCACATATTGTTGGAATGTCCCCCCCCCATCTCTTGGCCCTTCGTGTTAAGCACAGTCAGTCTGGTTCGACAACCACATTGTGGGGGAAGGGTCATTATGTAGGAGGAAACAATGGGTGAGCCTTGTACAACCAATGTGTAAAGGGCATAAAACAGTGGACTCCTTCTGAGAGGAGTGGAAGGAAGAGAGCCGTACTGCAGTAGACTCCTTGATCGTACAGAGCTTTTTACTCATAGCAGTAGCACTCCAGAGGGCATTCCTCTTTTGAGGAAAGAGAGATTTAATGTAGATCCACATATCCACAGCTGGAATTGGGAAATGAAATGGGGGTAAGTATCTGCTTCTCTAATCAGTCAGCCAGTTCACTACCTGGGATGCCCACATGACGTAGGATCCAGAGAAAGAAAACTTAAGAGGCAGCACACTCAAGGTCAGAGAGAAGGTCATGAATAGTAGAGACCAAATGCTGACAAGAGTAACATTGATCAATAGCCTGCAGGCTGCTCATGGAGTCTGAACAAATTAAAACACTGTGAAAAGAGGCCTGAGAAAGAAAGGAGGGCTCTCTGAATAGCTAGATGCCCTGCTGTGAACACACTACATGATCTCAGAAATAGATGGTGTTTGAAGCCAGTAGAAGACAGGAGGGAGACATCCCTCATTGACGAAGAGCCCAGGTTACAGAGGATGGTCAGGGAATTGGCAAACTGTGATTGTGTAAGAAAAAGGGTTTGGCACCTTTGGATGTGTAGAAGGGAACTCCCCACTTCTGTGAGGAGACTATCAACAGGATTAGTGCAAAAGGCACCAATAGCCATATGCACCACACAATGATTGACAGGGTCAAGGAGTTAAAGTGGAAGCAGCTGCTGAGCCATAAGCCTGACTACCATGCTCTGCTCATGTCCAGACTAGATTATGGTAAAGATGGAGAAGAGTGGAATGGTCAGCACCCCAACATGTGTGGGCCAGGAGGTGGAGAACATTAAGCTTCCACATACATGTAGTCTTTAGGTGGTGAGTGTGGGGCAGCCATGCCAGCTTGTTATCAGAAATAAGGTCCAAGAAATGGGACTGTGCTATAACATCAAGGAACTGGTTACATTAATAAAGTTCTGGATCGGGGTGTAATGTCGGTCTATGACTAAAATGCACAATGCACATTTTGGAGGAAGAAAACTGGAAGCCACGGGTGGTGGCCCATGCAGAGGCCCATCGGATGGAAGCATCTGCTAAGCGCCAGCTCCAAGGTGCCGAGTGGAAGCTGCACCAGATACAAAAATTGTCGATGTACAATGCCGGTGTAACCAGAAGCCCAACAGAGGTCACAAGCACATTGATGGCAATGAGGAACAGTGTGACACTTAGCACAGAACCCTGTGGGATACCATTCTACTGAATCTGGGGGGCACTAAGTGAAATGCCAACCAAAAGCCAGAAGAGCTGGTGAAATAAAAACTTATGGATAAAAATTGGAAGGGGACTACGGTAGCCCCAGTTATGGAGGGTAACTAAAATGTGATGGTGCCAAGCCATGTCATATGCCTTATATAGTTCAAAGAAGATGGCAGTAAGGTGCCAGCGGTGAGTAAAAGTCTGTGAAATGGCTGATTCCAATCTGGATAAATGACCATTCGGAGGTCGCTCTGTCCAAAAGCCACACTGATACAAGGACAAAAGGTCCTGAGATTCAAGTACCCAACATAATCTGAAGCTGATCATCCTTTTGATCAGTTTACAAAGTACATTGGACAGCTACCACCCAATTAGTCTGACTAGAGACACTAGGTTTTTCCTGGGCTTAAGGACAGGGCTAACTATACTGTCTTGCCATTGTGACAGAAAAGCACAAGTGAGCCAAATGTGGTTTAACAGCAGTGTCAGCAGAAAATAGTGGCAGGGACGCCTTGCACGACTGCATCAAAGGTATTTGAGAGGGGGGTTCACAGCAAACATAAATAAAGGCTAATTGGCCCAGTGGAATGCACAACATGGGGGCCTGTCTGCCTGGTATCAGCAGAGGAACCATAGAATCACCAGAAAGTGGTCACTATCACAAAGGTCATCATGGGATGACCAATGTAGGGAAGCCACCAGGGCAAGGGAGGAGATCGTGAGATTGATAGCAGAGAAGGTGCCATGGGTGGCATTGAAGTCAGTAGAGGAACCATCATTGAGGAGACACAAATCGAGGTCCGTGATAAGTTGGTCAATTAGGATACCCCTACCCATTGAAGTAACACTCCCCCACAGTGGATGGTGGGCACTGAAGTCCCCAAGGAGGAGAAATGGTGGTTGGAGTTGCTGGATTAAGGTAGACATAAGGAATTGGCCTACCTGGATGGAGGTAGACATTGAAAATGGTGATTGGATCCCCTATGTACCAACTTGGAAGCGATAGTGGTTTGAGTGCAAACAAATCTGGCAGTCACTAATGAGATCGGAGAGAACCAATGTGCAGAACCCACCACATGCTACCCCAGAGCCAGCATGGTTCCAACAGAACACCAGGTAACCACGAAATGTTGATCACACTCCCTCACAGAAATGTGTTTCTTGAAGAACAAGACAGAATGCAGAATAGGAGGAGACAAGATGTTGCATTTCTGGTAGGTGATGTACTATTCCCACATGATCATCCAGTGGAATTGCAAGGGATACTATCAAGGTAGACATGCAGAAGCTGGGGAGGAGGTCAGTCACTAGTCATCACCTGCAAGGATGGGGTGATAACCATGAATAAGATGTCAGACTCATGTTGCGAGAGGCAAGATGGCACCTCCAGGGGCACTGTTGGTGCCTTGTCTTGGGATTTATGTTTCTTCTTCTTCTTTTTCTGAGGTGGAGAAGGGCAGGACACAGGGGGTGTAATGGTTTCTGCAAGATCTGGAACTGAAAGAGAATGGGTGACCTTGGGGTGCACAAATGGTGCACTTCGTGGCTGAGTGGTGGTCAGAGTCTTCTGGCCTGAGAGACACTGGGGAGAGGAATCCCAGAAGGGAGCCCAATCATCAGCTGATGCTGAAGAATGGAGCACTGGGCACTTCTTTGACTGGGCAGGGGGAGCCACTCCCTGATGGGAGGCTGTGGGAACTGCAAGGGGTGGGGGGTTTGGGGAAATCGGGAAGGAGAAGGGGTAAGGACAAGGGAGGAGGAGGAAAGGAAGTAACAGAGGCAAAAGTTGAAGATAGTGGCAATGGGTGGAGTCTCTCATACTTTCGGCGGGCCTCAGCATATGACAGGTGATTCAGGGACAAGTATTCTAGGATCTTCTTTTCTCTTTTGTAAACTGGCAATCCGGCAAGCTAGGGGAGTGGTGGTCAGCTCAACTGACACACACAGGTGTTGGAATACAAGAGATTCCTTCATGGACTGGATGGCCATAGTCACCACACAAAGGGTCCCCTGTATGGCAGGAAGAAGACATATGTCCAAAATGCAAGCACTGAAAGCACCGCATACATGGAGGGACATATGGCTTCATGTCACATCTTTCTGGGAGTGTATCCCTCTCAGAAGGCAGAATAAGGGAGCCAACACCGGTGCAGTTGTCTTTGCAAGCCTCCTCCACAAGTCGAATAAAATGAACACCACACCACTCCAGATTAGCTGGGAGTTCCTCATCAGTTTACAGGATGATGTCCCTGTCAAAAATTAATCCCTGGACCATATTTAGAGATTGGTGAGGAGTAATTGACACTGTCACAAGAAAGCCTGCAGTGTGGCAAAGACAGCCTTCATCAAAGGCTGCAGCACATCTACCTATTCCATCTTCTGACCATGAAAAAATGACAAGGACTATGTTTCTCTAATTAGTACAATAAAAGAGGAACTTAAGTGGTTTATGGAGATACTAAATCTATCCCAAGCTTTCGAATTGCTTTGAGATCTTTTTCTACTTCTGTAGATGACATTCCTCACAATTTGCAAATGAAATTAATAGATCTACTTTCCACAGCATTAGCCTCCTTGTCTTCATCATGAGTCTGTGAAAGTAATGGCAATGTTTGGCTCAACATAACTCTGTGACAGATTTTTTACTGTTATAAAAATTAATGTATTGTGGCTAAGAGCAAAGTAGTTGATGAAAATTTATATAACTGTTGTGGAGTTAGTCTGTATGTAGAAATTTTGTTTCCGACATTAATTTCATTGCAAAGTCGACTTGCAGTACTTAAATAAGCTGGATCTCAAGTGATATGCAGCTAGGAAATAAAAGACACCATGGAGAAGGCAGGGAAGAATATGGGGGGGGGGGGGGAGGGGAGGGGAGGAAGAAAGCAGCTGCCTGGCACCCCTGTATGCACGCCACACTCAGGTGCCTGCTCAAGTGCAAGTGTACCTCACACAAGCAGGTTTCTTGCCCACTCCTGCACTACAGTTTACATAATTTCTCACTCCTTGTGACTAACGGTACTTTTCCTCCCCAGCGCAAGCATTCTTTTATTCATATAGGGGAAGATGAGGTAATCCCAAAGGGTAGGTCACAGTGAACATTTAAATTTCTAAGAAACCAACCACATTGCATAGGTTAAACTTTATATTTTAAATGCTTGCCCCCTGGAGTAAAAACATACAACTTAGTTGCAGTGTAGCCACTGATTGAGTTTTGCTGGCAGCGAAAAATTTTCATTGCTCATGTCAGATGACATTGGAGATCACCACGTATAGTATTTAAATCTGCATGCTTATTTTTTGTTTAAATATAGCAAATATCCAAAAACTCAAAAATTTGTATTAGCTTTCAGAACATTTTTAGTATGATTTGAGAGCTGTCTCTAAAAATGTTGTATTACAGCCAACAGGTACTACTGTAGAGTCTTTATGTCTTGAATTATGTAATATTGTTGTAACAAGCTAAAATTGTATTGTCAGTTTGCTGATTTATGGAAACAATTTTACAATGGTGTTTTTATTGTTGTCGGAAGACATGAATTACAAAATTCAAGGGAAGAAGGGATCATAGAGGAAAATAGTGATAAATTGTCTTCCATTTAATTTTCATTCTGAGATGAGGTGCAGACATGTATGATGTATTAAGCAGCCCACCTCATGAGCACCTGAAAGCTTTGAAAAGTGGCAGATTATTTTCCAATTAAAGCTGGGGGGGATTTGAACCCACATTTTCCAGAAACTTTGCTAAATAATTTGTTAACACATTAAACACCTTGACAGTCATCCAGTGCTAATCGATATGAACAAGTTTCTGAAATCAGAATTTGATCTAGCAGCAAGTCTCAAAATTGCTCAGAGATTTAATGAAGTGAAGAGAATCACAGGAAAACATTTTTTTTTACAGTTTCAGAAAATATTATCCTGAAATTTTTTAAGAACTCCAAAATTGACAAGTATTGTGTGGGCTCTTGTGTTCCATAAACCACAAGTTGACAATTTCTATGGGAACACTATATTTCTTTTGAAGGTAATTAAATTTCTTCTCTCTCACATTTGTAACACCACTCAAACAGGTGCATCAAATGCGCATAAAAATGATGAAGTCCCTTAAATAAAAGGGTGAAAAACTATGCAAACTAACATCCGCACAAAGTGGTTGAAATATAACACTAACTCAATTAAAGTCACTGGTTATTTTCTACCACCACTTTTCATCAATGTTGCCAACGTGGGGGTACCCATAAGATTTGCAAGCGGGGATGGTGGGAGGGGGGAGGGGGGGGGGGGTCACTGTTCTGTGGGTACTTCATACTGGTCTCAATGTGCACAAGAAAGATTTAATTTAACATGCAAAAACAAAGGAGCACAGTGAGAAAGTGAAAATGGACAGAATTTCAAAATCTTGCCACAAAACTGAGCAGTGGGGAGTCAGTAACAGAGTGAAAAATGCTGAATTCTAAATTGTCAAGTGCAGAGCAACATCAACTGCAATTACTTAGTTTCTTAATGATGTGGAATGAGGCACTTTACATTAATATCACCAATAGTGTTTAGAGAATTTCCGCATAATTTCTAGAACCACTCGGCCTTCTACCTTCTCGAATACATGATATTTTAAATATAAGTGTGAGAGAGCCTGTCTACTGTGTGTCACCTGTCTGTGTGTGCAGGTCTAAAGTGTGTAGTGAGAAGACCGTAGACATGGCAGTCAAATGGAACCAACAGCACTTGTCGGTCATGTCAAGGAAATTGTAATGAAAGAACACACCAGCCCCAAGAAACTTATGTGTTGTTCTGAGCTGTTTCGTAACTTTATTGTAGTGATGAAATAAACAGATGAGTTGAAAAAAGATTTTTAGCAACTTTTAACACAGATGTACTAGAGGCAAGACTTGTTCACTGTTTCGGTGGCTGTTGAATCAACTATGTGGTAAATGTATCTTAATTTGTGTCTAATGTGAGATGATATGGATGACTTACAAGAAGTCTAATGTTTATGTGTGAACTGATTATTTTTTTCTTTATGAAAGTTGAACTGTCCGTCTGAAGTTTGGGATGAGATTATCTCGAAAACTATACATTGAGTAAAAATAGTGGGTAAGATGAGTTCATAAGCTCAAAGGGGGCCATCAAATAATACTACATGTGACCCCATCCCCCACCCCCTTTGCGTGAGGGGCAACTTTTAAATCTTAAATGGAAACACCATTTTTTATTGCAGATTCGTATTCTCAATAAAAAAGTAATCAAGTTTCATCTGATACATTTTTTTAAACCACTGACAGATGGCACTGGAATCAAGAAACTTTAAAATTGGGAAAGAACTCCAATTTATTTAGAATGATTAGATAAAGATGCATCAAATTGATGCAAAATGTGCACCAATTCTTTCATTACACCAAATTAAGATTTTTTCTTTCTTTTTTTTTTCTTTTTTTTTTTTTTTACAAAAAAAATTTTTGATAGAGGAAGGGGAATGGTATTAAAGTTTCGTTAGGGAACTCTTCACAACACCATTACTCACCCGACTGTGGTGCTACCATCGCCAAACTGCGAACTATTGCTCAGTATAAAGGTCGGTTCATTGTGATCTGACGTCACTTCACTTTCCGATTGTGAACCGTAAACATCAACTGACTAAAGTAAATTATTCTTTAGCAAAACATGGCTCACTATCCTCCTTCAGAGACTGTTGATGTGATGTTAATTTTAGATGAATGTCATAACAATTATGATGCAGCTGCACAATTGTATGCCGATCGTTTCCCAAACAAACGACATCCAAGCAAAAACATTTCAAGCTTGTCGAGAGCAGTTTCGAATAATGAATATGTGCACCATCCAACTTGTCATTGTGAATACAATGAAAATTACGCTGTTGCCCATACCATTCTCGCCTGTGTTGAACTGGATCCTGAAATTAGTAGTCATGCGATTCAGAGACAAACTGGAATACCGAAATCGACTGTTTTGAGGATTTTGAAGGCACATAAATATCATGGTTATCATATCACACTGACACAGGCATTAATGCTGAAATATATGCAAATACACGTGCATTTCTGCCAATGGGCCTTGGAAATCACAAGAGGTGACAATGATTTTTTTAGATAATGGAAAATTAAATCATCATGATTGTCAATGGGTCTGTGCCAGTGTGGTTTGACAGAGGACCAATATTGACAATCAACACAGATGGTGGTTAATGGTCTGGTGTGAAACTTTAAATGGTTTACTTGATAGGACCATATTTTTTGGGTGAAATGTCACTAGGGAATCTTATTTACAACTTCTCTACAATGATTTGTTGGAGCTAATGGAAGATGTTGATTTAGAAACTAGGCAGTGAATGTGGTTCCAACAGGACAAAGCAGCTCCCCATTATGCTAAAAATGTGTGTAACATTTTAAATTTACAGTACCCTGGTAAGTGGATAGGACGCAGCGGACCAATTCAGTGACCTCCATGTTCACCAGACCTAACATCTCCTGATTTTTTCTTGTGGGGTTATTTAAAAATTATTGTCTGTGAAAGACAGCCCACAACCTGAAACGATATGGAGCAACGCATTCAAAGAGCATGTGCAGCCATACCACAGGATGTGCTGCTCAAAACTGTGTACAACTTTTGCAGACAATTGACTTTATGCATTGAAGCAAATGGGGATAATTTTCAACAATTTCTTTGTGGCTAATTTCATTAATTAAGCACCCCAAATTGTGAGAGGTAAGGGGATTCACACTAATGAAGCACCCCAAAATGTGAGAGGCAAGGGGACTCTCACTAATGAAGCAACCCATGGGAACATCATTCCACTACATCCATGTTGTCGTTCCTGGGTAATGCTAAAAGTAGGATACAGTACGTTTTGTACAAAAATAGGTTAATTTGGCATAACAAAACATTTGGCACACATTCTTTAGTGATTTTACGCATCTTTCTTGGATGATTCTAGATAAATCAGAGTTCTTCCCCAATTTTACTTTTTTCTCTACTTCAGTACCATCTGTCAATGGTTTAAAAAACTGATTCAGACAAAACTTGATTACTTTTTTATGAAGAATTCAAATCTGGAATAAAAAATGGATGTTTCTGTTTAATATTTAAAAGTTGCCCCCTGCCCCACTCAATGGGGCAGGGGATGGAGGTTAAGTCTAGTATCATTTGATGTCCCCCTTTGAGCGTATGAACTCTTCTTACCCACTACTTCTACTCAATGTATAGTTTTCAAGATAATCTCATCCAAAACTTCAGTTGGATCACCCTGTATATATTCCTTTAACTACCATCATTCTTTGGAGAAGAAGTTTTTGGAGACTGACATAGAGCCAGCTATCCAGACAAGAAGATCAGCTAAGCATGCCAAGTAAGTCCATGCATGTAAAAGAAGTGAGAAGGTTGCAATCCAACTTCACACATTCTTGTGGTCAAAAACATTAGAATGTAGTGACCAGTGTGAAACGACCGAAGGAAAAAAGGAATTTTGATACAAAAACAAGAGAAAATCTATCAAGCGTTTCAATAGCAACCAAGCATAACAAGACAAAAGAACTATTTCAAGGAATTGGATTCTGCCTAAATATCCAATGAAGAAAATTTGTAACTGTAAATAAGGGAGAGAAGTGAAAAAACCACAATGAGTAAAAACTGGAGAGTTGATCTCGACCTACTTAGTTTAAGAAGAGATATGCCTAGAATGGTATGTAGCAGCGAATGGAAAAGTAACACATTGGACCCGCGAGTTGCCACTCTCAATGCTAGCAGAAAAAGTGCCGCCACTCAGCTGGTCTTAAGAGACACGCTAGCTCACTGGCCAGTTCTACAGCCAACTTTGAAGCCGTAACAAGTGAACCATTCCTATTAGAGATCTCATTTGCAGAGATACGCTAGTTAGCACAGCCTTCAGCTAAGTCAGTAGCTATGACCTAGCCGGGTGCCACTTACAGTTTACACATTGAAAATTGATCTATATGCGTGAAGCAATCGGAATTGTAAAGAATTATTCAGTCTATAACTACACTTCTAAATATTATTGTACAAAGTCAAGATCAACGTTCACTGCTGATGCTGAATTAAAGCTAAGTATTTAATTGTATTTCTGTCTACTAACTTTCTAACCACCTAAGTTACAGATACATCCCATCAAGTATAGTTCATTGATCCTCATGTAAGCCCATGTGATCAACGCTGCAATTAATGGCCACACCGCATAATCAGACTAAGAGTCAAACTGCGTGACTCAACCGGGTCACCCTTTTCCCACGAGGCCCATAGTTCCGCCTCATACATAACAAATGTGTGTGGCAATAAAAAGGAAAACATTCCTGCAAACACGAGCTAGTAAGTTAGTCTTTAGTGATGTAACTGTAGAAGTAGCTGTGAATGGCCACTGATTTAAGTCAAATATATTTGTACTAAGTAGTATAAAATTTCTGAAGATAAACTTTTAAATTACCTAATTAGGCTCAAATATTATCCATGACCAACACATGTACATTTCCTTTAACAGGTAATTGTGTGAAACAGATATTGCCAAGTAATGTCATGAAGTAGTATTGAACTTCCTGTTCAAATACCCCATGGATGAAATCTTAGCACAATTAAATGAGGAAAGTTTGCATTTAATGGAAATTTTCACTAAGCCAGACAGTATTCCATATGAGGGCAGTGGCAAGACCATATATTTTCACTCTTGCTCACCATTCACTTCTCCTTATGATACATCCTGTACAAAACTTAACTGAACAGGAGGATAATGCTAAATTCATAGAGAGACCAAATACAATTGCTCCAGCAGGAAAATTCTAAATACATGTCAGATGTACACCTAGCCATGTTTAGGGAGGAACACAGTTTCTCTCAAAATATTAACAGAAACACACAAACATTAACTCAACAGATGCATTATGTACCTAATCTAACTATCCAGACCTACCCAGTGTTGAAGATGATGCTGGGAGTGTGCTTAAATGAACTTGCATTATGAACTCAGAGAATGTAATAACATGTAAGGCAATACATGGAGAAAATACTGCAATGACCAACTCTGCTATCGAGTTTTATATGTTCATCTCTCACATGTATGCTTGCTCTTCTGAAACTGGTGCCAGGGACCTGCACCCACAGATTAGGGATCTCGTAGGAACAGGATGGAGTGGAAGCACTTCTGCAACACCGGCGACCAGATAATGCTAAGCAACTTGAGGTTTGCATCAGAAATGATTTACATGAGCAAAGCATATTCTGTTGTTACTACTTACCGGAGTATACAACCACTACCTTCACTTGTCCTGTTTCAAATTCAAATTTAAATGGCTCTGTGCACTATGGGACTCAACATCTGAGGTCATCAGTCCCCTAGAACACAGAACTACCTAAACCTAACTAATCCAAGGACATCAGACACATCCATGCTCGAGGCAGGATTCCAACCTGTGACTGTAGCAGGTGCGCAGTTCCAGACTGAAGCGCCTAGAATTGCTCGGCCACCATATCCTGTTTCCTCTGAGGTTAAGTCACCTGAGGCCATCACCATCCATAAACCCCAATCTGCTTCTTCCCATAAGTTCTAGTCCAATCTCATTCCTTATTTTCTCATTCAGAATTCTTGAACATACTGAAATACAGTTGATCCAGTAATTCATTACAGACTACAATAGCCTAGTCCCAGAACAGTCTGGATTCTGTGGATTCTGCACCGAGCATTCCACGATCCACTAATTCCTGCACTCAGCAGATGGCATCCTCATGGCAAAGTATCAGCGATAAAGCACTACATTAGTGTTCCGGAAACAGAGAGAACTCTTGACCCCATCTCCTGTGATTACATAATATTTAAATCACACACCATATTGTAACCAGGATACTTGCTTATAATGATCGATATGTTTCTGGGGTGGGATGATTCTCTGTTAGGAATGTCAAACATCACAGCAGCATAAATTTGATTAAGGCTAGAATTCTGTAGATTGTGTGCAATCCCGCACTGTAATATCTACACAAAAATGTCCCCAAAGCGTTTGGTAGATGATATTACCCTGGGAAATAGGTTATTCCACAAAAATGGAAATAAAGCCAGACAAATACTGCAATTCAGGAGTATACAAAATAAACTGAAATGGCTGAGACAAGTTTTATATAGGACAAATGAGGAGCCGACCCATGACAAGTTTTAGGGAGTAATCCTATGATAGAAAAGGAAGTGCATATACAATGCACTTCTAATGGAGAAGCATAAGTTATGTCACCTAAATGAAAGCATGGAAGTGTGGTGTAGAGCCCCAAAGGGAGAACCTAGAAATTTTGAACCACAAAAAAACACAGGTCCACAATCTTAACGAAACAAAATAAATTTAGCCCTAAATGATTTTTTGACATTTTTCCAGAATTGCTGGTGTAATGTATGCCAACTGTGGCATGCTCTCCTGCTGCTGACTGGGCCACACCTCACCTCAGATCTGCTGGTCTGGCGGATTCACTGCTGGTTGCACAGTAAATGACCAACACTTGGAAGTGAGTTGCTGGTTCATCCACAAGATAGAGTGGCCTTCAAAATATTTGAATTTAATAGTGAGGTTCTTTTTTCTATTAAGAAAATAATATATTTTACAAGTCTACATCTTCTAGTGTATTCTTTGGTAAGCTTTAGTTCATAAGGCACAGTTTTTCTATCCATTATACAAGCCTAATTGTAACAATACTACTTCTATTTATTATTATTATTATTATTATTATTATTAAATACTGCCATTTCATGTGCCTGATGTGTAGATAATATTAACAGATTCAGTGATTACTTGGTAAGTTTGGGTCCACTGCACATGGACTACATGTCATATCTAAAAAGTCGTCCCATTAGTAAGAAATTTTACTGAATTTAATCCTGTTTTATAATTTGAATGTGTATATTTGTAATTTAACTTATTTCTGCTTTTTAATAATTATAACTAGAAGAAGGAAAAATACAATAATAAAAAAGTGAAACTTGAAGGCAATGTTTTCCACATCAGTGCTGCCTGTAAGCTGGAACTCAAATCTTTGTATTAACTTTCAACCAGTTATTAAGTGACGTGCTGATTAGACATAGATTTCAATATTGACACTGAATTTTGCTTCACAAGTTCGAAGTTTCTTTGTGAGTGAACCTTTAAAATAATTTTTACTTTTTAAATTTTTTGAGCTCAATGTCGTTAACAAGCATCTATCACTCTTTATGTTCCTTTAATCGTTATTGCAGATATCTCATGAAGACAATGAACAAAGACCATATTTTTAATGATCTAGACAGTTTTATTTGCTTCAAAAGTTTCATTGGAGTGAAGGATGATCTCAGTACATTCATTTCTGCTAATATTTATTCTATGTAGATCCTACTAATACCATGTGAAGACATTTGTGTAGCTACTGTTGCATTTTTAGCATTTGCAAGGAAGAATGCTCTAGTCACTAACACTAGTAAGCATAACCCAGGGGCAAGAAGTAACACCATTCAAAGCAGAACTAAATACCCAATCTGTGACAAGCTGGTGTCCACGGTTCTTCAAATTGTCATGGTGTAAAGACTGTTCCATTAAATTTTTGGCATTCACCCACATAAATTCTGCTTTTTGTTCTTCTTCTTCTTCTTCTTGTAATATTTTGGCTGAATACCATCCAGCCATCTTCAGAGAGATCAGAGGTGACTGACACTCAAGCACTTGCTCTGTCATTTTTAACTCTAAGACTGAGCCACTGAATATGCGGCCTTAATGAGCTACAACAGATTTCTGCTTGTAATGCATTGTATGAGGTTTGCTAATATTTCCACTCAAAATGAAAGGAAAAACTTGACAGCATAACCGCTGTCAGAAAGTGTCCACATTCCTTTGCAATCAACCTGAAGTGATCATATAATCCTGCTGATTATGTGACAATCGATGAAATGTACACAAGCTGCCAGTAGTGGAAGACATGTTAGAGAAAAAAATTGACCATCCTAGGCACTCTTCACAAGAAGGAAAGAGAGATCCCTCCTGAATTTCACATCTAAGAGATCAACCTGTGGAGTTTCAAAACTTGGCTTCCAAGCTAATAAATCTCTTGTCTTGTACCCAACAAAAAGTAATTGTTCACTGATACTCGTGTCCACAATGCATGATATCAACCCTGAAACAGGAAATCCAGGTATCACTATTAAATTACAATCACACTGAAGGAGGAATGGATACTGTGGATAAAATGATTATAGGTTATGCTGTTTCCAAATTTAGGAGTTGGCCTATGGTGTTAGTTTATAGTATGCTGAACATGTGTGTCGTGTTGTGGTCTTCAGTCCAGAGACTGGTTTGATGCAGCTCTCCGTGCTACTCTGTCCTGTGCAAGCTTCTTCATCTCCCAGTACCTACTGCAACCTACATCCTTCAGTATCTGTTTAGTGTATTCATCTCTTGGTCTCCCTCTACGATTTTTAGCCTCTACATTGCCCTCCAATACTAAATTTGTGATCACTTGATTCCTCGGAACATGTCCTACCAACCAGTCCCTTTTTCTTGTCAAGTTGTGCCACAAACTCCTCTTCTCCCCTATTCTACTCCGTACCTCCTCATTAGTTATGTGATCTACCCATCTAATCTTCAGCATTCTTCTGTAGCACCACATTTCGAAAGCTTCTATTCTCTTCTTGTCCAAACTATTTATCGTCCATGTTTCACTTCCATACATGGCTACACTCCATACAAATACTTTCAGAAACGACTTCCTGACACTCAATGTTAACAAATTTCTCTTCTTCAGAAACACTTTCCTTGCCATTGCCAGTCTACATATTATATCCTCTCTACTTTGACCATCATCAGTTATTTTGCTCCCCAAATAGCAAAATTCCTTTACTACTTAAAGTGTCTCATTTCCTAACCTAATTTCCTAACCTAATTTGCTCAGCATCACTCGATTCCACTACATTCCATTATCCTCATTTTGCTTTTGTTGATGTTCATCTTATATCCTCCTTTCAAACCACAGTCCATTCTGTTCAACTGCTCTTCCAAGTCCTTTGCTGTCCCTGACAGAATTACAACATCATCGGTGAACCTCAAAGTTTTTATTTTTTCTCCTTGGATTTTAATACGTACTCCAAATTTTTCTTTTGTTTCCTTCACTGCTTGCTCAATATACAGAATGAATAACATCGGGAAGAGGCAACAACCCTGTCTCAATCCATTCCCAACCACTGCTTCCCTTTTAAGTCCCTCGACTCTTATAACTGCCATCTGGTTTCCGTACAAATTGTAAGTAGCCTTTCGCTCCCTGTATTTTACCCCTGCCACCTTCAGAATTTGAAAGAGAATATTACAATTAACATTGTCAAAAGCTTTCTCTAAGTCTACAAATGCTAGAAAGGTAGGTCTGCCTTTTCTTAATCTTTCTTCTAAGATAAGTCGTAGGGACAGTATTGCCTCACGTGTTCCAATATTTCTGTGGAATCCAATCTGATCTTCCCTGACGTTGGCTTCTACCAGTTTTTCCATTAGTCTGTAAAGAATTCGCGTTAGTATTTTGCATCCATGACTTTTTAAACTGATTGTTTGGTAATTTTCACATCTGCCAGCACATGCTTTCTTTGGGACTGGAATTTATTTATTCTTCTTGAAGTCTGAGGGTATTTCGGCTGTCTTATACATCTTGCTCACCAGATAGTAGAGTTTTGTCAGGACTGGCTCTCCCAAGGCTGTCAGTAGTTCTAATGGAATGTTATCTACTCCCAGGGCCGTGTTTCAACTCAGGTCTTTCAGTGCTCTGTCAAACTCCTCACGCAGTATCTTATCTCCTATTTCATCTTCATTTACATGCTATTGCATTTCAATAATATTGTCCTCAAGTACATTGTCCTTGTATAGACCCTCTATATACTCCATCCAGCCTTCTGCTTTCCCTACTTTGCTTAGAACTGGGTTTCCATCTGAGCTCTTGATATTCATACAAGTGGTTCTTTTTCCTCCAACGGTCTCTTTAATTTTCCTGTAGCCAGTATCTATCTTACCCCAAGTGAGATAAACCTCTACATCCTTACATTTGTCCTCTAGCCATCCCTGCTTAGCCATTTTGCACTTATGCTGAACATAACTGGGCCAAATTGCCAAATTTTGTATTCACTTTTGCAACCAAAAAGAAATGTCATAATTCAATGTATTTATCTGAAGAATTTCCATTGGCAAATGAACACTTGAAGAATAGAAATTCAGGTATCAGACCTCATTGAGATGATTTCCAACCTAAGAAAGAAATTCCCTTCAGAAGCTGCCATTGACACACCAGAGCCATCAGAGATGAAGAAGAATGGGTGTTACATGTGTGTGGAAGGAAAAAAAAGGCAACTCCATGATAAAAGTTTGTATGAAGTGCAGCACGTTTACTTGTGAAGCACATCTGACTACAGAGCCTTTGTGTGTTGCATGTCATAGAGAGGAGACTGACTAGATGTGTTGTGTCAGCTGTCTAATGACACTCTTATCAGTGGTCATGTGAGTATTGTCACACCCATTGCTCGGTTGGTTGATTTGGGGGAAGGGACAAAACAATGAGGTCATTGGTCCCACTGGATTATGCAAGAATGGGGAAGAAAATTAGCCATACCCTTTCAAAGGAACCATCGCAGCATTTGCCTGAAGTGAATAATGGAAAACTTAAATCAGGATAGCTGGACGCAGGTTTGAACCATTATCTCCCAAATGTAAGTCCAGTATGCTAACCACTGCACCACCTCCCTCAGTGTGTCACTCACATGAAAGAGATCCTGGACCTACACCCCGCACAGACAGCTGTATAGACAGACATATGGTGAGGGCTACAGTGGCAGTTCGTACAGCTACCACACACAGATAAGAGGTCTTGTGAGCCCATATGTGCCAACACGAACTGTTGAAAATTGGTTATTAGCAGTCAGGCTAGCCTATCTTCCACCCATGGCACAGCATCGACTTGCACTGTTCGTGCTATCAGAGGATCATTTGGAAGACAGCATGGTGTGTGATAGACTTCAATGATGAAAGCAGATTCTGCCTGCAAGCAAGTGATGCTCATTTGCATGTATGACAGACCTGGTGAGCGATGTCTCATAAACTTATTTCATTCGAGGCACACTGGTCCCACCACAGTCCTTACATTTGGGGTTGCGATAAGCTACAATTCTCGTTTATCTTTGCATTTATGAAAGGGATGTGAACCATTGATCTGCATGGGCAGAATGTTGTTAGCCCAGTTTTTTTGCCATTCTTGCACCATGAAAATGATGTGTTGTTCAAACAGGATAACGCTAGCCCAAACAGTGCCCATGGAACTCAACATGCTCTGCAAGACCTGAAGAAAATTCTTGGGACAGCACTTTCTCCACACCTGTCCCCAATGGAGCCCGAGCTGGAGATGATGGTTGACGAATGGCACAAGTCATTTCTTGTTCCAACAGCTCTTACAAAACTACAAGAACAAGTCTGGCAGGTGTAGCATAGTGTATTCCTGTACAATATTCACCATCTGTATGATGGACTGGATGCCAGAGTCAGTATCCGCATTGACACATTTGGAGGCTGCACCACATACTAAAATGGAAATTTCAGCACGGACCGATATCTGAGACCTCAGTACCACTTCGGCTACCAACCTGTAAATTTAGTCATTTCATGTACTCCATACACACTGTTGCAACAATAAATCTTGAGTGTGAATGTTTCAACAAATCTTGAGTGAATTGGAAACCTCTGAAAGGGTTTACCTAATTCTTTTTCCAGGAGTGTATTTTCACACAAGTCACTATTCACTTTTAATTATGACAAAATCTGTATAAACCTGAAGTAAATATGTGGATAATGTCAAATGCATGGAAGAAACCAACACAGTTGCTCTCACAGCAGCAAAATACATAATACACATTGGACATATATATAGCTACGTGTAGCGACAAACACATTTTCTCTCAAAACATTAACAGCATCTTGTTAACGGGGACATTATGCAAATAATTCAGATGTCCACATCATATCAGTGTTGAAGATGATGCTGGGAAGATGGTTAAATTAGCTTACATTGCAAACTCTGGTAATTGTAAAAACCTGGTAGGGAAATACGTGGAGGCCATACCGCATATGATTAACAAACCAGAGGAGCAGTCAGCTGTCTATTATGAGCAAAGAATCCACTTTCAGGACAAAAAGCCAATATTGGCTGAAGCTGGCAAAATTCCTCAGAATGCAGTGAAAAAACTATGCTCGAAGAGTTTAGCCTGTTCAGAGAAAGTAGTCCTCAAATTATGGCCTAATCAGTGTAGTTTTAATTTCAAATTCACCTAGTAAATGACGACAAGAAGTAAAACACAGCAGTTATTAGAAGAAAATAATCAGTTTTTGAAAATATAATGCAACTGAATAAATAAAAAGTCTACTCAGCAACCTTTGGCAGGAGAACAATCATATAGAGGGTATTACAGTTTGTAAGTTTTGGGAGCCAGTGGCCCCTCTCCTGGCAGAAGAGTTGAAGGGGAAGGAAGAGGGGTGACGGAGATGGCCTGATGAATTTAGTAAAAGTAGTAAATTTGGAAAAGTCAACCAAAACAAGGGGCTATGGCTGCATGAAGTCTTCCAAATTTTCCCATCTCTACTCCTTTTTTCTAAACCTCACCAGTTCTTTTCCTTGACCACTCTTCCTTCCCCTTCAACATTTCTGCCACAAGGAAGGTCCACTGGCTCCATGAGCTTGTAAACTTTAAGACCTTCTATATATTAGACTCTCTATGTATCCAATTACATTATGAATTATCAGAAGAGTAAGTCAACTGAGGACATAAAGACAAGATAGACACTCGACACAGTGAAGGTGGGACATTCGATGCGCTCTGAGCATCGGTCAACCACAAAATACCTCGACCCAACTGAATTATGGCTCCTCCTCTCAAATGTCGTCAACCTTCTGTCATTACCTTCTTATGACAATACAATTACAGCCTTAATTAATCATGTTTCCCCTCTGTTTCAGTCATCTGAATTCATCACCATCCCCTTTTACTTATTTATGTAGATAGTCCCTGTGAGTTAGTATGGATAGGTTATATTTGACAACTTGAACAAATTAATGACTAGCTCATTTTACCAACCACCTGGAAGAGTTGCTGAACAGCTCAAAGACATGCTCAGTCATTTCAAATTGGTACCCCAGTCATAGAATTACAGATGGTGATGACTTCAATCTACCCTCCATATGTTGGCTAAAATAGACATCACAAATTGATTGTAAGTATAAGATGTCATCTCAGATCGTAACAAAGGCTTTCTCAGATAAGTATTTCAACAATAATTATTAGCTCAGGGTCCCACTTTAAGCATAAATTGTTTCAAAAGCATAATAGACCAATTACCAACAAATAATCCTGAGCAAATAGGGAGCATTATGACTGATACATGGGTTAGCGTCCAGACATATATTGTAGTGAATCTAGATATCATAAGATCCAAGCACACAAAAATAAACACTATATAAACGCTATATACATATATAAAAGCAGATAAAAATTGTGGTTGACCCCTTTTTAAGAGACAGCCTCAACTTCTTCTAATCTGACTATGTAGACCTAGACAAGATGTTATGGATTTGAATAAATAGAATCGGTGGCAGTTGTGGGCTATATATCAAATAAAATGATAAGAGAACCTTCATAGTACACAAAACAGGTCAGAACACTATTACAGGAGCTATGAGGAAATGCATGCCAAATGTAAAATAATGTAAAATCCCAAAACTGGCAAAAAAGGTTTTACAAAAACTGGAAATTTAGTGCAAACTGCAGTGAGAGAGGCTTTTAATAGTTACCACAATGAAACTGTCCTTAAATCTGGCAGAATTGAAAGTGATTCTGGTTGTATGTAAAGTACAACAGTGCCAACATGCAATCAATACCTTCACTGCATGATAACAACGGTGATGTTACTGATGAAGTGCCACAAAAGCTGAGTTACGATGCATAGTTTTCTTTGCTGACACAATTTCAAAAACCAAGTAAATATTCCAGTATTCAAAACAAGAATGACTGCCAACATTACTAACTTAGTTATAGGTGTCCTCCATGTTGAGAAGCAGCTTACATCACTCAATAAAAGCAAGGCCTCCAGTCCAGGTTGTATACCACTCAGGTTCGTTTCAGAGCATGCTGATACAATAACTCCATGATTAGCAATCATACACAGCCGTTTGCTCTTCGTAAGATCCACACCTGAAGAATAAGCTGCAAAATTTGCACCAATACAAAGAAAAGGAATGGGAGTAATTTGCTCAATTACAGACCTATATCAATTATGCAGATTTGGTGCAGGATTTTTGAACATAAACTGTGTGTGTTCATCATGAATTTCCTCCAGGAAAACAATCTGTTGACACACAGTCAGCATGGATTTGGAAAATATTTTTCTCATGGAGCACCGCAATACAACTAGCACTTTAGTTCCATATAGTAATGAGTGCTATCGACAGGGGGATCTCAAAATGATGCCATAATTTTAGATTTTCAGAAGGCTTTCAACACTATTCCTCAGACGTGACTTCTAATAAAACTGTATCACATCTTAGTTGTGCACTGGATTCATGATTTCCTGTGAGAAAGGTCATAGACTATAATAATTTATGGAAAGCCATCAAGTAAAATGGAAGTAATATCTGGTGATCTCCACCAGAGCGTTATAGGCCCTCTGCTGTTCCTGATCTACACAAATGAATTAGGAAACAATCTGAGCAGTCCTCTTAGATTGTTAGCAGTTGATGCCGTCATTTACCGTCGTGTAAAGTTGTCAGATGATCAATACAAATTGCAAAATGTTTTAGATAAGATATTTGTATGGTGTAAAGAGTGGCATTTGTCTCTCAATAAGGAGAAATGAGATCATCCACACGGGTATGAGGGGATACCAGCCAAATTTTGGTTTCACAATACATCAAAATAAAGGCTGCTAATTAAGCTTAATACCTAAAATTAGAATTACAGATGAATTAAATCAGAATGATCATATAGACTATGCTGTGAGGAAACCAAACCAATGACTGCAATTTATTGGCAGAACACTTGGAGAGTGCCAAAGGTCTACAAGAGAGACTGCATATAATCAAGCACATCCACCATCTTCTGAAGTATTGCTGTGCTTTGTGAGATCTGTGCAAGATATTATTGACATAGGACAACAATCAGTTCAAACAAGGGCCGTTCGATTAGTATTATAGTGAAATTAGGGGAGACAGGGTCATGGATATAATACGCGAATTGGAGTGTCAATCATTAAAACCAAGCCCTTTTTCATTGCAGTCAGATCTTCTGATGAAACTTCTGTGGTGTCACCGCCAGACACCACACTTGCTAGGTGGTAGCCTTTAAATCGGCCGCGGTCCGATAGTATACGTCGGACCTGTGTGTCGCCACTGTCAGTGATTGCAGACCGAGCGCCGCCACACGGCAGGTCTGGAGAGACATCCTAGCACTCGTCCCCAGTTGTACAGCCGACTTTGCTAGCGAAGCTACACTGACTAATACTCTCTCATTTGCCGAGATGATAGTTAGCATAGCCTTCAGCTACATCATTTGCTACGACCTAGCAAGGCGCCATGACCAGTTTATATTGAGATTATATAATGTATCAACAAGAGCGATGTTCTCCAATTATGGATTAAAGTTAAGTATTACATCAACTCCGTACTTTATTTATTAGAATCAACTACTTTAATCTGTTCCAGACCTCACGCCAGCCTGTGTGAGTTAAACGCATGCTATTCGGCTACAAGTCATAGTGGATTGGCTGTCTGGTCAGTCCACTACAACTTCAATCACCAGCTTTCTCCTAGAGTGTGAAAATATTTTGTTGCCACCCACCTACATAGCGAGAAATGATCATCATCTTCACCAACACCAAATAAATTAGAGCTCACAGGGTGTGACTGAAGTGTTCATTTTTCGCTCATGCTGTCCGTGAGTGGAATGGAAAAGATAGCTTGAAGATGGGTAGACAAACAATCTGCCACGCAGTTTATTGTGAACTTCAGATCAGTCATGTGGATGTAGATTGTGTCAAGCATCACAGTACTGTATTTGAACATGAATGGCTTGTTTCTCCTATTCATCCACATTCACTTACATTTTTGTACATGTAAAACAAGCTGCCATTCATCACAATAAACAGAAATTCAGTCCACGTCAACATATTTCCTCCTAGAATCCCTAAACAATGTTACTTTTCTGTGTATTACAGTGTCATCAGCAGATGGTACTCTAGGTAAAGTGACCAAAAGGCGAAGCAGCTGAACATAATGCATGTAAGTATAGAAGAATATAAAGATATCTTATTTGCTAATGGTTCTACAGGTCTACTAAAAGTTGAAAACAGCGAGAAGCTGCAACGGGCTGTTAACTGATCTACAAATTGAATCAGCAGTCTGGCAGACCACATCCACCAATAAGATTGTATACAACAATAGAACAACCCACATAATCTGCAAACATTCACTGCAACTGTGTTTTCCTTAAGGGTGATAAAGTGGTGAGTAGCCCTGTTACAAAAGTCAGTGGTGTTTGGCTGTGAGAGGCTATGAAACAGCTTCCTACTGGTCCACTTATTACGTTTAATCCACCACAGAAAATCTTGTTCCTAGAGACTGGATACTTGGTGACAGAACTCAACAATTCACAAGTGTGGCAGTAAACAAAACAATTATGTGCAGTGTCTCTGCTGCAGAGAGATGCTATGTATGCTGCTGTAAAAAATTTTCAACCTCCTTCCCACTGAGCTGAAAACCTTATCTTGTTTTCTTATTTAGTTCAGCTTTGAATAGTTATTTACTATTCCATAATTGTCCCTTTAATCACTATGTTGTACAATATGTTTAGAAACAACTTATCCAACAGAAGATATACCTAACAAGTTGCATAACTGACAAAAGATTAATAAAAGTATTTCAGCTGACAATGCAGCTTCACATGCACACATATCAATTTTAGACGACTCTTCACATGATCCCTGGGTGGTACTACAAAACCAACACATCAAAAGCCCTTTACCAGGTCCAAACATCTGCAGAAGTGAGACCAAGTATTAAAACATGTCAACTAAACACCTAAGGCATTAGTTGAACCTAATGCCAAATTCTAGGGAAGATGCTGTCTAAGCATGTTATCAACATGGTTGTCCAACAACAAAGTCATACAAGTAATGGAGATCAGCTATGGGCAAGAGGAAAGTGGCTAGCAAGCATCAATGTGCAGTAGCGTGTGTGGCAAGAAAGGTCAGTAGAGGTTGTGGGCAAGTGCTAGAGTGTACTGGAGAATATGAAATCCACTGGCAATCCACAGTCTGTGACAAAGGGTCAAAAGGAATAAATAAAGAGCTTCTTCTGCACAAGATTAATGCAGCATTGAATGAAATAGAGACTAACATTGACAATGCACCTCAAATAAATGTAGATAATGGAACTTTCAGGAGAATCAAAAAAGGGCACAGGGTGTTCACCTTGCTTGGGTTCCAACAGTTCAAACTTTTCAAACATTTATTTCACAAACATTAAACCAAACAGGGCAAAGTAGACACGTGCGGTAGCCACATGTAATGTTAAGCAAATGTATGGGTCATTTGTGTAATCAAAATTTATTGCAACTGTGAAGAATTTTAACCACATTCTTAAAAAAAATTTGGTTGTGTGAAAAAGAGCAGGATTAAAAATAAAAATTTCCAACATATGCCAGAGACAGAGTGCAAAACAAATGGCCAGAAATTCCACAAGTCAAAGTCCTAATATGTGAAGTCTTTATTCAGTAAACTAAATGAAGTTATCAAAGGAGGCCGCTCAGAAATTGAAATTGTCAGAAATGGGTCAGAAGTTACAATGAACACTACCTAGTGCAAACCTGTCACTGAAGTGAAAGAGGATTTATAGAGGGAGGAAAAATAGAATCATGAATACATTTTAATGTCTTTCGTGTGAGGAAGATGGGAGCTATTACAGAAAATCTACATCCTTGCATTTTCAATATTTACTGTTAATGATCTGTGTATTGACACTGCTGTAAACAATCAAAGTAAACCCACTAAAGGCCAGGCACTGTTAAAGTTCAGAGTTTAGGAGAGTATGTATGAGCAGAGTGTATTCATTTTTGTATGACTTAACATCAGTTTGGTTCTCAGAATTCACTGATTCTGAATAGGTTTGTCAATGCATTCTTTCACACTTCTGTTCCTTCCACTAGTCAGACACAAATGAAGAGGAGAGTGTTTCAGGATTCGTCAAGGGAGACGATTAGGTTAGTCCATTCATAAATATGAGTTTGGGAACTGCATCTTTAAGTAAGTCGGGGGAAGATGCTGGGCTCCAGGAGAATAATGATGATTAAAATGCTCTGACCAGCACTCAAAGTATGACTCAAACATTAGGGGACATGCCTGAAGCTAAACAGAAGGAACAGGTAAAAATATAAGGGTGTTATGTCGATCTATTTTAAGAACATCTTGTCCAATCAGATGATGTGCTTGTAAAACTCAAGTTAAGAATCATGAGCCATTCCATAGTAAATTGTACCCAGTACCCTTGCCCTAGAAAGCCATAGTTAATAAAGCAATTAAGGGTGTGTAGAAGAATCAGATTATTTAACACTCAGATAGTGAAAGTTCTAATGCAATCCACACTGTAACAAAAAGGGATGGCTGTGTGCATTTACTAACTGATGCCCATTGAGAAATGATGCAGTTTACTGTACAATGTGACCAACTGGAGGATGAAGGTATAGCAGGAAGAACACAGCCTTTCTGTGGAATGGAAGGTGTTAGCAGTTTAAAAGGATGGCCTTCGGGCTGTCAGTATCATCAGTGGCCTTTATGACAGCACTCACAGAAGTTCTAAGAGAAGAATTATTGATACACTTATCACCTACATAATGTTATTCTAATTAGTACTACCTTTAGGGAGAACATTTATACATTCTATGTCGTGTAATGTAAGCGTTTAGTGGATGGGTAAATAAGAATTTGCCAAATCGCTTGTTTTCTTGGGCATGTAATTTCTTTGCATGGAATCAAACCTGATCCAATGAAAATGGAACCAGTGAGAAATTGTCCTGCACAAAAATGATGTAATCAACTGAAAATCTCTCAGTTTGTGCAATTTCTATCACAGTATTTATCCTCGATTTTTTTATCTTCACAAGTACATCTCCACTGGAAATGGAATAAGGAATATCAAGAAGCATTTGAGTTAATTAAAAACCAATTGCATGAGGCACCGATACTTCACCATCCTGACTGAAGCAAAAATTTCTACACTGGAACCGATTCAATTTATTCCTACTGCTAGCTTAGTACATTTAATCCACCACGGAAAATGAATGAGTATAGCAGTCTCTCTAAATAGCCACATTACAAGTATTTAGAAACATTCTAGAGAAACACTCCAGCACTTTGCCTTCTTTTCAATTGTAAATGTACTAAATCACAGTAATAGAGGGGAACAATGAAAGAAGTGCGCAAACATGTCATAGCAGTACTCAGGCAGCAGTAGCTAACTGCGACAGATGCAGCAACAGATAAGTAACCACATTTGTCATTTACGAGTTCCTAACCAGGAGCGAATTTTATTATATCATCTGTCTACTTGAATAGTTCAATTTCTTGACTTTCTGCGTGTAAATTTAACATCTAATAGCCACAGTTCTCGTGTTTTCATTTGCGTCAGAAAGTAAACTGATTTTGTGACATATTACAAGTTCCAGATCAGGGTCAAATTATTTAGTTTGACCTGAGTGCTTCAGTAGTTAGGTTTCTGAACATACGCGTATTACTAGACACAGTTTGTGTTTTTGGCAGGTTCTATAGTAGAATTGCACAGCATGTGCTGACAGTTTGTTTATCTGCATAGTTTAGTCGTCCATGGTCTTTTGTATGGACAGGGACTGTGATTGTTGTGTGTGAATGTGAGTCGAGTTGGTGACACTTCGCTCTCAGCTTCAGTTAGTGTTTTCGGCAGGTTCTATAGTAGAATTGCACAGCATGTGCTGACAGTTTGTTTATCTGCATAGTTTAGTCTTCCATGGTCTTTTGTATGGACAGGGACTGTGATTGTTGTATGCGGATGTGAGCCGAGTTGGTGACACTTCGCTCTCAGCTTCAGGCTGTGATGGCTTCCGTTACAGAGCTTGAGGCTGCAGTGGATGGGCACCACTGTTGTGGGCCGGCCGTGGGGACACAACGGACGTCCAGCACGTCAGAGTCTTCTGATCAGTCCTCACCAGTGGCCAACCCAGTTACTGCTCGCACTGAGGCTGACCCCTCACCTGTTGTCGAGTGGGAGGTTGCCCCGGGGCGAAGCACATGGTGAAAGACTTCCCAGGTGGCCACACATAATGCCTCTCCGGTTTGTCTGACAAACAGGTTCCAGGTTCTGTCTGTGGCTGACACTGTCACTGAGCCAGATGCTGTCACCTGTCCTGTTTCAGAGGAAACCATTCAGCCTCCAAGATCTGGGCAATCACAGAGGCTGAGATTATTGGTAGTTTGGAGCTCCAAGGTTAGGTGCATTATAGGGCCCCCTTAGGGACTTGGATGACAAGAATGGTAAGAAATCCAGTGTGCATTCCGTGTGCATACCGGGTGGAGTCACTCCAGACGTGGAAAGGGTACTCCCGGATGCCATGAAGAGCACGGCATGCAGCCAACTGCAGGTGGTTGCTCAAGTTGGTATCAATTACGCGTGTCACTTTCGATCAAAAGAGATTCTCTTTGGTTTCGAGCAGTTAACAGAAGTGTTAAAGGCTGCCATTCTTGCTTGCAAGATTAAAGCAGAGCTGACCATTTGCAGCATAGCCGTCAGGGGCAATTCCAGACCTCTGGTACAGAGCTGAGTGATGGGTCAGAGTCAGAGGCTCAGACGGCTAGGCTGCTGATTCCTCGACTTGCGCCAAAGGGTGGTTGGGTTTCGGGTTCCGCTGAATAGGTCAGGTGCCCACCACGTACAGGTGGCAGATACACAAGTAGCAGGGTCTGTGTGGTGTCGACTGGGCAGTTCTTTACGTTAGAGGGTCTCGGGAAAACACAAAAAGCACTTCAGTTAAAAAGGGTCCAGGCTGAACACAGCAAAAATGTAGATACAGGAACCACTGGTATAACAGTTGTAAATTGTCGTAGCTGTGTTGGGAAAGTACCAGAGCTCCAAGCGCTAATAGAAAGCATTGATGCTTAAATTGTTATAGGCCCTGAAAGCTGGCTAAAGCTGGATATAAGCTCAGCCAAAATTTTTGTGAAGAACCTAATGGTGTTCCAAAAGGATAGGCTAAACATGGTTGGCGGAGGCGTGTTTATTGCTGTCAGAAGTAGTTTAACTTGTCACGAAATTGAAGTAGATACATCCTGTGAATTAGTATGGGCAGAAGTCATTGTTGGCAAATGGAATAAAATAATAATTGTATCCTTTTACCGACCTCCCAATTCAGATGGCACAGTTTCTGAAAGGATCAAAGAAAACTTGAGTTTGATTTTAAACACATACCCGAATCATATGATAATAGTTGGTGGTGACTTTAATTTACCCTCGATATGTTGGTGAAAATACATGTTTAATTCTGGAGGTACGCATAAAATATCATCTGAAATTGTGCTAAACACATTCTCTGAAAATGATCTCGAGCAATTAGTTCATGAGCCCACGTGAATAGTAAACGGTTGTGAAAACACGCTTGACCTCTTAGCAAGAAATAATCCTGAGTTAATAACGAGCATAAAAACTGATTCAGGGATTAGTGAACACAGGACTGTTGTAGCAAGACTGAATATTGTAATCCCCAAATCATCATTCTTGTGAAACACAACTAGCTCTCTATTCACATGAAGTGCTGAGTGCTATTGACAAGGGATTTCAGATTGATTCCATATTTCTGGATTTCCATAAGGCTTTTGACACTGTAGGTACTACACAAGCAGCTTGTAGTGAAATTGTGTGATTATGGAATATCATCTCAGTTATGTGACTGGATCTGTGATTTCCGTCAGAGAGGTCACAGTTCATTGTAATTGTAGGAAAGTCATAGAGTAAAACAGAAGTGATTTCTGGCATTCCCCAAGGTAGTGTTGTAGGCCATTTGCTGTTCCTTATCTATTCAAACAATTTGGGAGACAATCTGAGCGGCCGTCTTCAGTTGTTTGCAGATGATGCTGTCATTTATCGACTAATAAAGTCATCAGAAGATCAAAACAAACTGCAAAACGATTTAGAAAAAGAGGATCAGAATGGTTGGAAAAGTGGCAGTTGGCTCTGAATAATGAAAAGTGTGAGGTTATCCACACGAGTGCTAGAAGGAACTCATTAAACTTCAGTTACACGATAAATCAGTGTAATCTAAAAGCTGTAAATTCAACTAAATACCTAGGTATTACAATTATGAACAATTTAAATTGGAAGGAACACAGATTAGATTAGATTAGATTAGATTAATACTAGTTCCATGGATCATGAATACGATATTTCGTAATGATGTGGAACGAGTCGAATTTTTCAATACATGACATAATTAGGTTAATTTAACAACATACTTAAGTTAATATAACAACTTTATTTATTTTTGTGTTTTTTTATTTTTATTTTTTTTATTTTTTTAATATTTTTTTTCTTAATTTATATCTAAAAATTCCTCTATGGAGTAGAAGGAGTTGTCATTCTGAAATTCTTTTAATTTCTTCTTAAATACTTGTTGGTTATCTGTCAGACTTTTGATACTATTTGGTAAGTGACCAAAGACTTTAGTGCCAGTATAATTCACCCCTTTCTGTGCCAAAGTTAGATTTAATCTTGAATAGTGAAGATCGTCCTTTCTCCTAGTATTGTAGCTATGCACACTGCTATTACTTTTGAATTGGGTTTGGTTGTTAATAACAAATTTCATAAGAGAGTATATATACTGAGAAGCTACTGTGAATATCCCTAGATCCTTAAATAAATGTCTGCAGGATGATCTTGGGTGGACTCCAGCTATTATTCTGATTACACGCTTCTGTGCAATAAATACTTTATTCCTCAGTGATGAATAACCCCAAAATATGATGCCATATGAAAGCAATGAGTGAAAATAGGCGTAGTAAGCTAATTTACTAAGATGTTTATCACCAAAATTTGCAATGACCCTTATTGCATAAGTAGCTGAACTCAAACGTTTCAGCAGATCATCAATGTGTTTCTTCCAATTTAATCTCTCATCAATGGACATACCTAAAAATTTGGAATATTCTACCTTAGCTATATGCTTCTGATTAAGGTCTATATTTATTAATGGCGTCATACCATTCACTGTACGGAACTGTATGTACTGTGTCTTATCAAAATTCAGTGAGAGTCCGTTTACAAGGAACCACTTAGTAATTTTCTGAAAGACAGTATTGACAATTTCATCAGTTAATTCTTGTTTCTCAGGTGTGATTACTATACTTGTATCATCAGCAAAGAGAACTAACTTTGCCTCTTCATGAATATAGAATGGCAAGTCATTAACATATAATAAGAACAACAAAGGACCCAAGACTGACCCTTGTGGAACCCCATTCTTGATAGTTCCCCAGTTTGAGGAATGTGCTGATCTTTGCATGTTACGAGAACTACTTATTTCAACTTTCTGCACTCTTCCAATTAGGTACGAATTAAACCATTTGTGCACTGTCCCACTCATGCCACAATACTTGAGCTTGTCTAGCAGAATTTCATGATTTACACAATCAAAAGCCTTTGAGAGATCACAAAAAATCCCAATGGGAGGTGTTCGGTTATTCAGATCATTCAAAATTTGACTGGTGAAAGCATATATGGCATTTTCTGTTGAAAAACCTTTCTGGAAACCAAACTGACATTTTGTTAGTACTTCATTTTTACAGATATGTGAAGCTACTCTTGAATACATTACTTTCTCAAAAATTTTGGAGAAAGCTGTTAGAAGGGAGATTGGACGGTAATTGTTGACATCAGATCTATCCCCCTTTTTATGCAAAGGTATAACAATAGCATATTTCAGTCTATCAGGGAAAATGCCCTGTTCCAGAGAGCTATTACACAGGTGGCTGAGAATCTTACTTATCTGTTGAGAACAAGCTTTTAGTATTTTGCTGGAAATGCCATCAATTCCATGTGAGTTTTTGCTTTTAAGCAAGTTTATTACTTTCCTAATTTCAGAGGGAGAAGTGGGTGAGATTTCAATTGTATGAAATTGCATAGGTATGGCCTCTTCCATTAACAGCCTAGCATCTTCTAATGAACACCTGGATCCTACTATATCCACAACATTTAGAAAATGATTATTAAAAATATTTTCAACTTCTGACTTTTTGTTCGTAAAGTTTTCATTCAATTTGATAGTAATACTGTCTTCCTCTGCTCTTGGTTGACCTGTTTCTCTTTTAATAATATTCCAAATTGTTTTAATTTTATTATCAGAGTTGCTGATTTCAGACATGATACACATACTCCTGGATTTTTTAATAACTTTTCTTAATATAACACAGTAGTTTTTATAATTTTTGATAGTTTCTGGGTCACTACTCTTCCTTGCTGTCAGATACATTTCCCTTTTCCGGTTACAAGATATTTTTATACCCTTAGTAAGCCATGGTTTGTTACAAGGTTTCTTACGAGTATATTTAACTGTTTTCTTGGGGAAGCAGTTTTCAAATGCATTTACAAAAATGTCATGAAATAAATTATATTTTAAATTGGCATCAGGTTCACGGTACACCTCATCCCAGGCTAACTGCTGTAGGCTTTCCCTGAAATATGCAATTGTTAAATCGTTGACTGAACGTACTACTTTGGAGGACTGTTTAGTATTGCTGAATGGAGCTATGTCATATATTGTAACTAGCTGTGCACCATGATCAGAAAGACCATTCTCAACAGGCTGAGCATTTATCTGGTTAAACTTATCTTGGTCTATAAAGAAGTTATCTATCAGTGAGCTGCTATCCTTTACCACCCGAGTAGGAAAATCAATAACGGGTGTCAAATTGAAAGAACCGAGTAATACTTCAAGGTCATTTTTCCTATTACCCTCTTTCAGAGAATCTACATTGAAGTCCCCACAAATAAAAATTTGCTTCCCCCTGTCTGACAGATAGCACAACAAGGAGTCCAAATTTTTCAGAAATAGATGAAAATTTCCTGATGGGGACCTATATACAGTTACAATTATAAATGTGCCTTTATTTAATTTAAGCTCACAGGCACATGATTCTATATGTTTCTCTACACAAAACTTTTTTGTTTCTATACTTTTTGCACAATGATAACTTTTGACATATATGGCAACTCCTCCTTTCTCCATATTTTCTCTCATTACATGTGCAGAAAGCTTATAACCACTTACATTTACCTTATCCATATCAGTAACAATGTGATGCTCAGACAGGCATAGTATATCTATTTCATTCTCAGCTTCTAAATCTTCTAAACAAACCAGAAGCTCATCTACTTTATTCTTTAAACTCCCAATATTTTGATGAAATATGCTTACATTATTTTTAATTATACTTTTGTGAGAACCTTTCCTTATTCTAACATTTGCAGTACTCTCCTGTCTGAGTTTCTCATTGTGCTTAGGCCTAGTTCCTATACCAGTGGTCACATGGTGTTCAGAGAGGCAGATTATGTCAACTGGGTTGGGTGACTTTAATTCATCAATGGAATTACCTAGGACTGAGATACAACTTGGTGGAGATAAAATTTCTGGTGATTGGTGAAAATTTATAATTGATAGCTGTGATTGGTGATCCAATGTGCTAGAATTGTGCTGTTTAATTTCTTTCCTAAACTGAAGATTTGTTTCAATCCTGACCTCTCGTAGAACTTGACATCTTTCTGTCTTACCTATCCTAAAAAAGGTGCTGCTCCAACACCTGTAACACACAGAAAATTATGTAGGGAAGGCTAACCAAAGACTGTGTTTTATTGGCAAGACACTTAGAAAATGTAACAGACCTACTAACAAGACTGCCGACACTATGCTTGTCCGCCCACTTTTAGAATACTGTTGCACAGTGTGGGATCTTCACCAGATAGCACTGACTGAGTACATCGAAAAACTTTAAAGAAAAGCAGCAGGTTTTGTATTATAGTGAAATATGGGAGAGAGTGTCACAGAAATGATATGAGATTTGGGATGGACATCATTAAAAGATAGGTGTTTTTCGTTGCGATAGAATCTTCTCACGAAATTCCAGTAACCAACTTCCTTCTCCGAATGTGAAAATATTTTGTTGACACCGACTTACGTAGGGAGGATTGATCACCAAGATAAAATAAGGGAAATCAGAGCTCGTACGGAAAGATATAGGAGAATGAAGAACCTTCCACAACTAGGAACTGCTTCTATCATTAGCCATAAATTAATGGATTGAGTTAATGATTTATGATCACCTAACAACCATGTATGCAAACAAGATCTACACTAATCAATGTTCATGTACCCAAAATTCTGACACATTAAGTAAGAAATGTGCATAGAGTGGACGTGCACGGATACATGCATCTGATGGAGAAAAATCTGTAGCCAATGGCTAGTGTAATAAAAATAGACAAGAGCCCCAATGAAGATGCACTAATATTAATAACTCAAGGCTTATTATGTTAAAAAAGTCACTTTACAATCAGACAGTATTGCGAAACTAACTTTAGGCACAGAAGTTGCTTACATAACAATGAATGACATCATCACTTATTAAACTAATGCTGTTCGAGTAACTGACCTTCAAGTTAACTCTTACACTGGGCTACTGGAGATTCAGCTGTATGTCCAGGAACCCGGTACCAGTTGCAAGTTGCCTAATTAATGCCTTCCAGGAACTACAAAAAATATTTTGAATAATTATTGATGGACTTGAACACAACAAGACATTTTTAACATAAGACTACACATCTTAGCGAATAGGTATTGGCAAGTAGTACAGTGGGAAACAGTGTGCTTGCCAAGGCAGTGTAACTGATCATGTGTGCAAATACCCACACTTTATTTATTGAGTATTTCAGGATGAGTGCACTTACAGACTTCTGATGAACTTCAAGCATGTAAGGAAGAAAAAGTTTAGCAAATGATTGCACTTATGCTTTAAGTGGAACATTTAGCTCATTAACTTATTTGCAAACCAGTCAGAAGTTTAACTCTTGTGTACAACAGGGCATCAGAGTCTAAACAATTAGCAATTTACTGGTACCTGTACAATATCTGGACGGTAAGGTACTAAATTTTCACATATGAATGACAGGAACATGGAAATATCACTATAATTGGTGTACATACCAATGTCACAATGGTGTTGATACTGTGAATACAAAGAAATTATTGCAGTAACTTGTGAACAACAAAAAAGTTTGTTGTAATAGAATAAAGGTGACATGTATACTTTCTTATTAACAGCACATGCACTCTGAACATATTTATGAACAAACCATTGTACTATTACCTATTGTGTTTCAATAACATTCTTCATCACTGTAATACTGAATTTATAAGGGAAACATGGAAGTCGATAACTGACAACTCCAAACTGGGGTAACATTTCCACAAAAATATCTAAACTGATAATCGTATGGACATCACAGAATAATGATGTATTTGTATTATTGCAGATTTATATCCATTAGGTAAGACTAAAGCAAAGCTTCCTAAGTGCAAGCATTTTTTTTTTCACTGCCAGGTAATGAACTACTTGCAAAACAAAGTTTCAAGAATTTACAAAACCCTTACAAAAACTTTCTTCACTACATTGGCAACAAAATAAGCTTTACTGCAAACAACAAGCTTCCAAGGAATCCAATTGACCAGTTGGCATCATGACAAGAAACGAACTCACACACAAAATTAATATAAAATTTCGATCTGTGTAGTAATATTTATAACACTTGTATCAAGTGGAATGATGTCCATAATAGATATAAAGGAAACTGACTACTGAGCATCAGTAAGTCTACACTCGACACATGCCATCCATCTGCTCACTAAAAATCCAGAGTGTTTCACAATTCCTATTACAGAGAGGTTCCAGGGCAAACTCTATCCACCAGGTTTCATTACTGAACCCATGTCTGGAAATGTACAAAGTCCCTTCTTCAACTCTTACACACCTGTAACAGGAATTCTGACATGCCCTGGGTACAGCAAGAAAACCCTGTAGCAATTTTACAACAGATTCCATAGTTTACATTAAGTGCATGTAACACCAATGAAAATATCCCAAGAGCATATGGTATTTATGACTACATAAATAAATGACCAAAATAGTGACTTTATCATTTCTTTTATCCATGTAATTCTGAAGTTATGGTAGTATCTGGGAAACTGTTTACTGAGGAGGTACTCTTTTGTGAGGAAGTACAGCAGTACCTCATATACTTTCAACAATGCTCAACTATAAAGTCCTGTCCTCATTTTCATTTCAGTCTTCTCCAAACACCTGGCACCTCCAAATTATTTTTGTGTGCATCAGGAATGTCCAGCCTTTTGCACAACTTCACAGAAATTTAATAATGCTCCTCCACAGCATGGTCATCACTGTTCTGATACAAGCATGGCTAAAGGTTTCTCCAGCCACATTGTGGAGATACGAAGTAGTATCACAACTACTTCCTCTTCCTCTTGTTCTTGTTCTTGTTCTTGTTCTTCAATACCCGAACAGGTCCTCCCCCATCAGAGAGAAGATTAAATAAGGAAAATGAAAGACACCCTCTGGCCTCGTAACCTAATACCATCGGGGTCGAAAAGATCAAGAGTTGGTCAAGAGAGACCGACAGAAAAGAAAACAGAATACGTCTGACACACGTAAGTGGAAGCAATGTCAGACGTTTCTAAAAAGAAGATAGTGAGACACATATGACTGTTCTGTTTATGGCAAGTGGTACCTGACCATATTTAAAACCAAAGTAATGTCAAATTTAATATGTGAGATTCACATGTTTATGCTGAGCTAACAAGTTGACACAATACCATGTATTCTAACATCACAAGTATATTCTTTGGACATAACACAATTAACAATGGGTAAATATACAAAAGTGAAACATTAAATGATTCAAAAATGTAACAGCACTTTATGCACTGATATATGCTGTTAGATATTCCTTCCAAGTACCTGGTACCTTGCTGATATTAAATTTTTTAAACTGTAATACTTGCAACATAGAAACATTAATGAAATGTAACATCTAACAAGCCTCTGTAGTCACTACAGAGAGATATAATATTAAATACTAAGTGTTAAAAGAAATTTCTTGACATCTATTACACTTGAAGTAGCTATTCAGATTGTTTGAGCTAATCATAATACACAAGTTAGTACATTCCATATTACTAATCTGGAACATTCGATTGTCTAAAATGCTGACTTAATTATATGAGGGGTGTTCAGTAAGTAACGCAATAATTTTTCTGAAAGCAGGTTGGCTTTATTCAGGATCCCATTACACCATATTATTTCCTATGATCTTTGATACAAAACCCGAGTTTTCAGCACAATTTCTGTTCAATTTGATGGCCTTACGCCACCTTACTGGGAGGGCTTGTATGCCTCATGACACCATTCTACTAATTGATGACAGCACCATCTTGTTGCATCAACAACTGCCCCCATCATCCACACACTGCTTTCTGAAGAGTGCAGAATGGACAGTTCTTCCTTGTCTACCCAACAGTCTGGACATCGCACCATCTGGATTTTGTCTCTTTGTCCCAATGAAGTATGTGTGCTCCTCTCAGGTGTGCAGATTTGGTGAGGTCTTGCAATGTCACGGAGAAGAAGAGTTCATTTCCATTTTTGTGGTGACGTACATGCTGAAGTTGTTTCTTCAACTTCATGATGGTAGTGCAAAACACTACACCATGATGGAGGTAATCACACAGAATAACAACTTCAAAATTCCAGAAGACCACCACCATGACTTCACTGGTTGAGGATGCAGCTTTGAACTTTTTCTTCAGAGCAGGTGATGTGGTGCCACTCTGTGGATTGCTGTCTTGTTTCTCAGTTCAGAGTGTTTCACCGTCTGACAATGTTTGATAAAAATTATCACTTTAACCCTTGTAATGTGCAGACAGTTTGGCACAGGTGGTCATTTGTTGGTCTTTACAGTCTCCAGTTTGGTGGGGCACACCTTTGAGTACCCTAACTGGTGGATGAGTGTGTCTGCACTAACAACAGAGACGTCCAGCTGAGCAGCAAGGTGTTCCATCCTTCGTGATTGCCAGATCACAATCAGAGTGTTCGCATGTTCCAACATTGCAGAATCACAACTGTGTGCAAATGGCATACTTCTTTTTTCCACAACCAGGTCTCTGTAGATATTCTGCAAGTGCCTATGAATATCTGCGATGGTCTGCTTTTGCACTGAAAACTCAACAGGTCCCTGCTTGCAATACACCTCTGTTATAGACGCCATTTTTAAGGCACAAATAGTGCTGCCACTTATTGCAACTTTGTGGAATATTCCTTCTTCAGCCCCTATAGCTTTATCATATCCGAAGATGTTAAATGCAGAATTTTTCGAAGTGACATTGGCCGAGAATAGAAATATGTTGCATTACTTATTGAATGCCCCTCCTACATTGTGTTACAAATGCAGACTGTCATTATGTAGAAAATCATCATATAGAAATATCAAAGTTGAGAGATACTACAATTTTGGGTAAACATATTGCTATTGTGGTAATGATATAAATGTGCGCAGGTAACAATTTAACCATGGCAAAATATCGTAATTCCCTGTACACACAGGTTACCTAACACAAAGTGAATATAACTTGCCATAAATTCCTCTGTGTGTTTGTAAATTATTTATTCATAAAAAACATACTTTAGCATAAGATTTAAAAAGTAATGACAATCACATATTTACAATGTCATTAACAAATTCACAGCTGCAGTTATTCCTTCTTGACCAGCAGTTATTGTAGCCACATTTGATTATATGCAGATCCACAGCCTCCATATATGATAATCATTTTGTAAAAGAAAATACTGTCCATGAACTGCTTCTTCAAGTTCTAATGCATGTAACAGTGTAACAGACAACTAATATTCAGATTATTAGGACAATGGCAGAATACATTTCAGCAAACACATGTATCCATTACTTATCTGTGAAGTACATTTAGAAGAGTAACCTATAACTGAAATTTTTAATAATACTTTGTAATCATTTAGTGTGTATATTATTGTTACATCTGCATAAGAGAATTTCTAGCATGAGTGATGAGCCACATTATTATAAAAATACGCTCAAATTATGATGCATAATAAATATCTTCCGTATAAATCATATTCAGTATGTTTAAAGACTCAAACTACAAGGTATAAAACAACTTCATACTTCTGACTGCTTTAGAAATGCACAACTATGTTATGACATTAAGCATTTACGAGAGGTTTGAAATTATGTTTGAAGTTTTTTGGAAATCACATAGTGCTCTCATTATGAAACATGCGATATATGCAGTGGGTATAATTTGTGCAACTTGAGCTACACTGCTGCAAGACATATATGCACTGTTTCTGACTGTAATACTCATCCTACAGGGTTAAGCTTTTGTTATAAGTGCTAAGCCCCGTGGGATTAGCCGAGCGGTCTAAGGCGCTGCAGTCATGCACTGTGCGGCTGGTCCCGGCGGAGGTTCGAGTCCTCCCTCGGGCATGGGTGTGTGTTTGTCCTTAGGATAATTTAGGTTAAGTAGTGTGTAAGCTTAGGGACTGATGACTTAGCAGTTAAGTCCTACAAGATTTCAAACACATTTGAACATTTTACATGTACTAAATCATGGCAGGAATTTAAATTCACCCCACATCTGTACGAAATATTGAAAATTAAAGAAAGCACTTATATAGGCTACATGCAACAGGCACTGTTTGTCATGAACCCGATTAGTCACTTAGTAATACACCCAGAACAGTGTTTGGGTAAAGTAACACCTTCTGTCCTTCTGAGTCCTTCAGTGTCTCTGGTTTATGCTAAGATCTGCCTGCAGTAGTCAATGGTGCCCAGTGGAAATATACCATGTTTACAGATGACACCATCATTGTAACAGAATATCTGTCTAACACAATCTCCAATGACATTTCACCAAAATTCTGTAGCAGGTTTGTTAACTCCCTTCCTGCCAAGCTAAACACAATAAATTTTATGTAATTTACATAAAGTTATGAAATGCCAGACAAACACTCAGTGACACTGAATAACCAGCACATAATCAGTTTGATTAAGGAAGAGTTCCCCCAGGACATATTTCTATCACCTATCATCTCCCTACTGAGCAGTGAAAATAATCATATATAGAATGAGTCCATCAACCTCCCATTGCGAGTAATTTAGCCAGCTGAGATAACTGACTACTGCTTCTCAACACTGATTTTCTCTAATGTATCATGTTCCTGGAGACTGGATCCTTGGTGACAGAACTCAAAAATTCACAGGTGTGGCACTAGAAAAAAGAATTACATACACTGTCTCTGCTGCAGAGAGATGCTATGTATGCTGCTGTAAACATTTTTGATCTCCTTGCCACTGAGCTCAAACTCTTATGGAATAGTAAATCTCTTTTAAAAACTAAATGTCCTGACTTTACCTTGAATCAATATGTTGTACAATATGTTTATAAACAAGTTATCCAACGTAAAATATATTTTTATTAACCTTTTTTCAGTTACTTGTTACTATTTCAGGGGTCAATGCAGCTTCACAAGCACACATGTCAACCTCAAAGGACCCTACATGTGATCCCTGAGTGGCACTAAAAAAGAAACACAAGTGGCTAATCTCCCAACTACATGAGAAGTACATACCAGTCAGGGAACGAATGACTCATCATCACATCAAGAGCTCTTTACCAGGGCCAAAGATCTACAGAAGTGGGACCAAGTAATAAAACACGTCAACTGAACATTGAAGCATTAGTTGCACCAAAGGCCAAATTCTAGGAAAGATACTGTTTAAGCACGTTATCAACATGGTTGTCCAAAAATGATCTCCGTTATTTGTATGACTTCAGCTACGTGCAAGGGTAAAGTAGCTAGGAAGTGCTGTCGTCGTTACAAAGTACCACTGTACCTAATGAAGGGAAAAGTACCTATACATCTTCAAATCTAATATCCCTTACAGCATCAATGTGCAAGAGCACGTGGCAAAGGTCAGTAGAGGTTGTGGGTGAGTGTTAGTGTGAACTGAAATCCACCGGCAATTCACTCACTGCGATGAAGCATCAAATGGAATAAATAAAGAGTTTCTACTGCATGAGATTAATGCAGCATTAACTGAAGTACAGACTAACATTGATAATGCACCTCAAATAATTGTAGATAATGGAACTTTCATGACAATCAAAAGAGGGCACAGGATGTATGCCTTGGTTGGGTTCAAACAGTTCAAACATCTATTTCAGAGACATTAAACCAATAGGGCAAAATATACACATGTGTTAGACACATGAAATGTTAAGTACATATATGGGTCATTTGTGTAATCAAAAATTACTCCAAAGGTGAAGAATTTTAAACCATGTGCCTGTGGAAATTCTGGCCATTGTTTTTGCACTCTGTCTCTGGCATATGTTGGAATTTTTGATTTTTAATCCCGTTGTTTTGCACAAAACCAAACTTTAAGAACAAGGCATAACATGAGAAGTTGTGATTCAGTAAACTAAATGAAGTTTTGGAAACGGGCTGCTCCGAAACTGAAGTTGTTGGAAATGGGTCACAAGTCCCAACGAACACTACCAAGTGCAAACCTGTCACTGAAGTGAAAGAAGATTTATAGAGGGAGGTAAAAATAGATTGATAAATACATTTTAATGCCTTTCATGGAAGTCCAAGTATGCTGGATTATGGTCGCAACATCTATTTTGGTGAGGAGGACGGGAGCTTTTACAGAAATCTACCTCCATGCATTTTCAGTATTTCCTGTTAACAATTTGCGTATTGCCACTGCTTTAAAAAATTGAAGTGAACACATTAAGGATAAAGGGTACTTAAAAAATTTCGATTTTTCCACAATATATACAATATATATATAGGGTTTAAAATGAAAAATTACCAATATATAGCAAATTTCAAAGTTACAATAATGTATGAAGTCATGCCTACTTTATTTCTGTTGCAGAAACCAGTATTATTTCGAAAAGAACTGATAACTTTCTGTTTCCAGTGATGATACATTGTATATGTTGTAACAGTGCAGGTTTCTAGTGTCCATAAATGATTATCTTTGCTAGTATTTACTTTTGTTTTGCTGAAGCAATTTGTTCATGTGTTACTGAATGTTTGTTGCCCAAGTACTACATATATTTGTGGAAGTATATATCATTTAGTGTGCAATAAATGCAAACTATGCCATGCATCAAGAAATTCAATAAAAGGAAATTCCATGGTAACCAGTTCACAAGCAAAGGAAGCCACACTATTGAAAGTAACGTACGTATCATCTCCTGCCAATCCTACTGCTGATTCAAATTTTTGTGTTAACAGTGACACTGTTTGTAGTGGATTTGTTGTTGTTGATGTGGGCACCTTATCTGCTTTTTATAAAGGAAGTGGTGAAATGTAAGCAATGTGATGGTATAGGCTGTCTGGAAATAACTGAACAACAAACTAGCAGGAAGGGTTTAGCATCAAAAGTAGTTTTTCTGTGTAGATCCTGCAATAAATCTCGAAAATGACTTCAAACATTGTGTGTAATTCAATGTGATTTTGAAGTTGGTGTATGCATGTGTGCAATACGAAAAGGGAAAAAGGCTATCAAGTGTTTTGTAGTTTGATGGACCTTCCCCCTCCTCGCACTAGGAACAACAAGTACATAAAACACTTTTAGGTGCCTTGACTGTTGTGTCAAAAGCATCTATGAAATGTGCAGTGGAAGAAACTGTAAATATTATTGGAACCAGGGACATTGTTGTTGCATTTGACGGAACATGAAAACATAGAGGACAAGTGGTACTTCTCTAGAGAATGGAAAAGTTGTTGATGTTGAGTGCTTATCTAAGTACTGCCATACCTGCCATGGTAACACTGGAGGACATATTGAACATCAGTGTTCTAAGAATTATGATGGTTACACAGGAGGTATGGAGGAGTGTGGTGGAGCTCTTAAAATATTTCTGAGGTCGATTCCCATTTATAATGTTATATAGATGAAGTACCTAGGCAATGGGGACTCTAAAGCTTTCAATAAAATTAATGAGTTCAATGTTTATGGTGATACCTTGGTAAAGAAACTTGAGTGTTGTAGACATGTACAAAAGAGGATGGGTGCTAGATTGAGGAAGCTACAAAGAGAAATGACAGGAAAGTTGTTATCAGATGGATGATCTCTGTCTGGCTGAGGCAGATCAACAGAAACTGGAATAGACCTACTTCAGAGTTACTATGGACGGGCTATTATATGAACTGCACCTCTTCTTTTTTTTTTGTCGTTTTAGGGCACACAACTACAATGGTCATTAGCGCCCATACTAAGTTAGGAATGCACCGCGAGGCACAAGGTTAAAACAGCAACTAAAAGGGACAACACTATATAGGACGTAGTAACAGCCATAGGATTAAAAGAAACAGCATAATCAAATGTCCTTGGACAGGTTTGTCAAGTTGATAAAACAAAGAATGCGAGCAGCTGCTCCTGGGTCATCTGCTAAAATGGCATCCAGAGTACATGGCAGGCCAAGATCAAGACGCAGAGTATTAAAATCGGGACAGGACGTTAAAATGTGGTGGACCGTCACCAACTGCCCACATGGGCAGAACGGTGCCGGCGCAGCCGTCAGCAGATGGCGATGGCTGAATCAGCAGTGTCCAATTCGTAACTGAGCCAAAACGACCTCCTCCCACCGAGAAGGGTGGGAGGAGGACGTCCAAGCCGCGGGAAGAGGTTTCAAGGCCCGAAGCTTGTTGTCCGTAAGTGCAGCCCAATCGGCATGCCACAGCGATAAAATGCGCCGACAAATGACCATGCTGCAATCTGATGAAGGGACACAACAAGAAGCTGTCCGAGGCTGGAGGACTGCAGCCTTGGCCGCGGCATCTGCAGCTTCCTTCCCAGGGATACCGACATGGCCAGGAACCCACATAAAGCTAACCGGAGAACCGTCGTCCACCAGCTGCTGAAGAGACCATTGGATCCGGTACACGAAAGGGTGAACCGGATACGGATCACTGAGGCTCTGGATGGCCCTCAGGGAATTGGAGCAGATGACATAAGCAGAATGTCGGTGGCAGCAGATGTAAAGAACAGCTTGGTGGAGGGCAATGAGTTCAGCTGTGAAGACCAAACAATGGCCATGGAGCTGGTATTTGAAACTTAGTGCCCCGACAATAAAAGAACACCCGACTCCGTCATTGGTCTTAGAGCCATCTGTGTAAATGAAGGTCATATTAATGAACTTCGAATGAAGTTCGAGAAAACGGGAGTGGTGTACCGAACCGGGGGTAGCCTCCTTTGGGAGGGAGCTGAGGTCAAGGTGAACGTGAACCCGAGCCTGGAGCCATGGTGGCGTGTGGCTGTCGCCGACTCTAAAGGTTGCAGGGAGTGAAAAATCAAGGTGGTGAAGGAGGCGACGAAAGCGGACTCCAGGGGGTAGCAGGGCAGAGACATACAACCCATATTGATGCTCGAGAGAGTCGTCAAAAAAGGTACGATAAGACGGGTGGTCGGGCATTGACAGTAGCCGACAGGCATACGACAAAGCAGTGTATTGCGCTGGTAGGTGAGTGGCAATTCACTGGCTTCAGCATGAAGACTCTCAATGGGAGTAGTATAAAATGCTCCGATCGCAAGACGTAAACCCCGATGTTGTATGGAGTTGAGGCGGCGTAAGATGGACGGCCGTGCCGAGAAGTATACGAAGCCCCCATAATCCAGTTTGGAGCAGACGATCGACCGATATAGACGAAGTAGGATGGTTCAATCCGCTCCCCACGGCATACCACTAGGAACACGGAGGACATTTAGAGAACGTGTACAACGGGCAGCCAAATATGACACATGTGGAGACCAGCTAAGTTTCCTGTCAAATGTAAGACCTAAAAATTTTGTTGTCTCCACGAATGGGAGAGCAACGGGACCGAGTCATAGGGAGGGTGGGGGAAACTCTTTGTAGCGCCAGTAGTTAATACAGACAGTCTTTTCGGCAGAAAAACGGAAGCCACTGGCGACACTCCAGGAGTAAAGACGGTCAAGAGAACGCTGAAGACAGCGCTCCAGGAAACATGTACGCTGCGTGCTGCAATAGATGGTAAAATCGTCCACGAAAAGGGAGCCTGATACATCAGCTGGGAGGCAATCCATTATTGGATTGATCGCTATGGCGAAGAGAGTGACGCTCAAAACTGAGCCCTGTGGCACCCTATTCTCCTGGCAAAAGGTGTCTGACAGGACAGAACCCACACGTACCCTGAACTGTCGATCCATTAAAAAGGAACGAATAAAAAGAGGGAGGCAACCGCGAAGGCCCCATGTATGCATGGTGCGGAGAATGTCCGCCCTCCAACAGGTGTCGTAAGCCTTCTCCAAATCAAAGAACACAGCCGTGGTCGGGCGCTTCCGCAAGAAGTTATTCATAATGAAGGTCGACAAGGTAACCAGATGGTCAACAGCATAGCAGCGCCTAAAAAATCCACATTGTACATTGGTAAGTAGGCATCGAGATTCGAGGAGCCAAACCAAACAAGAGTTAACTATTCGCTCCATCACCTTACAGACACAGCTGGTAAGCGAAATGGGTCGATAACTAGAAGGCAAGTGCTTGTCCTTCCCCGGCTTAGGAATCGGTACAACAATAGACTCGCCCCAGCATGCGGGAACATGTCCCTCAATCCAGATGCGATTATAAGTACGAAGAAGGAAACCTTTACCCGCAGGAGAAAGGTTCTTCAGCATCTGCATATGAATAGAATCTGGCCCTGGAGCGGAGGACCATGACCGGGCAAGAGCATTTTCGAGTTCCCGCATGGTGAATGGGGCATTATAACTTTCACGATTCGAGGAGCAGAAGTTAGGTGGCCTAGCCTCCTCTGCCTGTTTTAGGGGGAGGAAGGCAGGGTGGTAATGAGTGGAGCTCAAAACCTCTGTGAAAAAGCGGCTGAAGGCATTGGAGACATCCTCAGGGGCCACAAGGACATCATTCGCGACCATCAAGCCAGAAACTGGTGAGTGGACCTTAGTGCCAGATAGCCGGCACAGGCTATCCCAGACAACAGAAGAAGGAGTAAAACTGTTGAAGGTGCTTGTAAAAGCAGCCAAGCTGGCTTTCTTGCTTTCTTTAATAATACTACGACACTTTGCATGTAATCGTTTATAATTGATACAATTCGCCATTGTAGGGTGGCGTTTAAAGGTGCGTAAAGCACGTCGATGAGCACGTAAAGTGCCTCTACATGCTGCGGTCCACCAGGGGACCGGTACGCGACGTGGAGAAGAAGTAGTGTGAGGGATGGAATATTCAGCAGCAGTGAGAATGACTTCCGTGAGGTGTGTGACCTGACTATCGCAGCTTGTGAAGGTGTGATTCTGGAAGGTCGCCCTGGAAGAGAAGAGCCCCCAGTCTGCTTCGGAGATGGTCCAACTAGATGAGCACAGAGAGGGGGTATGCTGCAGGAGATGGATAACACACGGGAAGTGGTCGCTAGAATATGTATCAGAAAGTGCATACCACTCAAACCGGCGTGCAAGTTGGGGAGTACATATAGAGAGGTCTAAATGGGAATAGGTGTGAGATGTGTCCGAAAGAAAAGTAGGGGCGCCAGTATTGAGGCAGACAAGATTGAGCTGGTTGAAAAGGTCTGCTAACAGAGAGCCCATCGGGCAGGATGCTGGAGAGCCCCAAAGGGGATGGTGGGCATTGAAGTCTCCCGTTAACAAAAATGGTGCAGGTAGCTGAGCAATAAGTTGCATCATGTCTGCCCTGGTAACGGCAGACGACGATGGAGTGTAAACAGAACAAATGGAAAATGTAAAAGTGGGGAGAGTAATGCGGATGGCAACTGCCTGCAGGCCGGTGTGCAACGGGATGGGATCGTAGTAAATATCATCCTGGACCAGCAAAATAACCCCTCCATGAGCCGGGATACCTACCACAGGGGGTAGGTCAAAACGCACAGAGGTGTAGTGTGCCAAGGCAATTTGATCGCATGGGCGTAGCTTCGTTTCCTGGAGGGCTACGTTGAGCGGATGGTGCAAGCGGAGCAGCAACTTCAAGTCCTCTCGATTGGAGCGAATGCTGCGAATATTCCAGTGAATAAGTGCCATCGTAAGAAGAAAAGGAAGAGGAAAGAAGGGGTCACCTCGAAGGTCGCTGAGGGCCTGACTTCGAGCGAGCACTGCCACCGCTATCAGTAGGCGGACAGTCATCGTCCATTGGGTCCATAAGTTCATCCGCCATCTCGGCAACATGGCCGGGAGGGGAAGCTTCCGCCGCCAGTGAACGGCCAGATGTTCAGCTACCAGTGGTGCGGCCAGGCGAAACGGATGACGGCCTGGGGCGGCAACGGCAGGGTGGCGCAGGAGAAGAAATGCGCCGTGGCGGTGAAGGAGAACTGTGCTTCCTATGAGCCTTCTTGGAAGGTCGTTTGGTGGAGGTACCGGTCGAAGGCTGGGAGGTCTAGGGACGTAGGAAGTCTGCACGGGATGGTTCCTTCTTGAAGGCCCGTGCATCTGACTTCGGGGTCTTCGTCTTAGCAGAAGCTGATGAAGGGGCTGGTGTCTGAGGGGTGATGGGAGGAAGAAGTGACGTCGACCGCGCGATCTTAGCACTGGCCGAATGGACGACCGTGGTGCTGAAGGTCAGATCGCATGTCTGGGTTGCCACCTCCCTGGTAGTCCGAGGAGAGGCGAGGACAGTACTGTATTTCCCCACTGGGAGCAGCGTGGGCTTCCTACTAGCCAATAGCTTGCGAGCAGCCGAGGTGGACACTTTTTCTTTGACCCGAATTTCTTGGATACAGCGTTCTTCCTTATAGACAAGACAGTCGCGGGAGGATGCGGCATGGTCACCCTGACAGTTCACACAACGAGGAGACGGAGGTGGACAGTCACCCTCATGGGCATCCCTGCCACAAGTGACACATTTAGCCGCATTGGAACAAGACTGTCGAGTGTTATTGAAACGCTGACACTGGTAGCAGCGCGTAGGTGTCGGGACATAGGGGCGAACAGAAATAACCTCGTAGCCCGCCTTGATGCGCGATGGCAGCTTAACACTATCAAAAGTCAAGAAAAGTGTCCGGGTCGGTACAAGGTCATTGTTGACCTTTTTCATGACCCTATGGACAGCCGTCATGCCCTGCTCAGCGAGGAAAGATTGAATCTCCTCGTCAGTCAATCCGTCGAGGGATCTAGTATAGACCACACTACGAGACGAATTCAAAGTTCGGTGAGCCTCCACCCGGACAGGGAACGTGTACAGGAGTGTGGCCCGAAGCAGTTTTTGTGCCTGAAAGGCGCTCTCAGTTTCTAGTAATAAGGTACCGTTACGCAACCTGGTACAAGATTTGACAGATCCGGCTATGGCATCTACGCCCTTCTGGATAATGAAAGGGTTGACAGCAGAAAAATCCTTTCCATCCTCAGATCGAGAAACGACGAGGAACTGTGGGGCAGGCGGTAGTACTTTTGTCACTGGTGGCTGGTCACGTTTCCGTTTTTGGGCAGAAGTCGAAAGAGATGGAGTAGAATCCATTGCGGAGAAATCCCCCATGATTGCCAGCGTCTCCGATGGCGCGCTCCTTCCTTGTGGGGACCCTCTCAGAGGGCTCTCCCGCCTTAGGTGAATGTTTACACCTCAGGTCACACCTCCCGAGAAACAGACGGAGGGACCAATCGGCATGGTCAGAAGGTATCAGCTCAGGCAATCACCCCTCCCTGGGCCTGGCCTTTACCAGGGGGTACGTGCGTGCCTTACATGTCTACCCAGGGCGGGGAATTACGCGTTACCCCGTCACCGGCTACGCGTGCGAACGCGTGGGTCAGCCTTCAGGCACGCACAGGGAGGAAGGAAGAAGAGGAAAAAGAAGAGAGAGAGGGAGAAAGAGGACAGACTGTCTCAAACGCCGAGGCCTAGACCAGAGAAGGCAAGGAGAAGAAGGCAATGAGAAGGCAAGGAGAAGAAGGCAATGAGGAGGCAAGGAGAAGAAGGCAATGAGGAGGCAAGGAGAAGAAGTCAAGGGAAAGAGTAAGGAAGACAGTGAGGTGGAGAAGAGCAAAGAAAGGAACCAACCAAAGGAAGGAAGAAACGGGAAGTGAAAAACCAAAAAGACCACAATTATAGGTCGTGGAACCGTCCGTCTCCGGACGCAGGCGCTAACTACCCCCGTGAGGGGGATGGACTCCTTTTAGTCACCTCTTACGACAGGCAGGAATACCTCGGGCCTATTCTAATCCCCGGACCCGCAGGGGGGACATTCAGTCTGACTCCCCAACAACATTGTTTCTTCCTAATTAATGAATCACCCCCACAATGGGTAATCCTACTATGACCATTGAATAGAGGGTATAAAACAGTTGATTCCTTTCTAGAGGAGTGCAAGGAAAAGAGCCAAACTGCAGCAGATTCCTTGCCCTTGCGGAGTTTATTACCAGGAGCAGTAGCACACCGGATGTCATTCCACTTCCGGGCAAAGATGGTTCAAATGGCTCTGAGCACTATGGGACTCAACTGCTGAAGTCATTAGTCCCCTAGAACTTGAAACTAGTTAAACCTAACTAATCTAAGGACATCACAAACATCCATGCCCGAGGCAGGATTCGAACCTGCGACCGTAGCGGTCTTGCGGTTCCAGACTGCAGCGCCTTTAACCGCACGGCCACTTCGGCCGGCTCCGGGCAAAGAGCTTTGATCTAGATCCAAATATCTGCAGCTGAAATCATGAAAAGGAATGGGGTTAAGTATCATCTTTCTCTGGGTCCCAAGTCATGTGGGCATCCCAGGGAATTAACTGGCTGAGTGTCTGGTTAGAAAAGCAAACTGAGCATGTGGCATGGCCAAGGACAGTGAGAAGGTCATGGATAGCAGAGATCAAAGGGTGACAAAAGTAGCAACAGTTGATAGGCTGCAGGCTGCTCATTGTATCTGAACAAATTAAAACACTGTGGAGGGAAGCCTGAGAAATGGAAAGGAGGGCCCTGTGAATAGCTAAAAGCTCTGCTGTGAACACACCACATGATCCTGGCAATAAATATTGTTCAATGGCAGTACAAGATGTGGAAGTGTATCCCACCTTGTCAACTGTCTTAGAACCATCAGTGTAAAAGATGAAGGCACCCTTAACTGCATGGATGGCACCTAAAAGATTCTAGAAAACCATAGGTGCAGCAGAGACCTTAGGACCCTGAAACAGGTTGCTCCTAATATGTGGTCTAGGTACCATCTAAGGATCATAGGAAGGGGGGGGGGCTGAAAGGGAAGGGGGACGGGAGATAAGTGAAATGCACAAGGTCCATTCCAGTGAGTGGATATGGAGATCCCAACGAACGACAAAGGGAAGTGAGACACATGCCAACCAGCAATCCCACCTGTGGGAGGTTGCCACCAGGGAGACAGCCCTCACTTGCAAAGAGGACACCATTCACAGGATGGTCAGGGAACTGGCAAATGGTGATTGTGTAATTTCTAAGCAGAGATGTCAATACATGTATAGATTAATTTACATACATTTACAGAATGAAATTTTCACTACAGTGCAATGTGCATGCTATTTCTGAACTTGGTGGCAGATTCAGACTGTTTGTTATAATGGAACTCTAACCCAGAACTGCACCTTTTCTTTTCCTCTTTTTTTTTTTTTATTTTTTTTTATTTTTTGAGAACAGATCATAGCAACTGTGTTTTCTGGTTATGACTCACAGCCTGTCCTCACAGCTTTTCTTTTTCCAGCACCTCAATGTACCTTCCACAACTTCAGACATTCTCATGCATTAATTTCTGAACGAGCACTCCTGAGAAAAAGAGTATCATGGGGAAACCATTACCAAAATGAATCTCCATTGCAGAGTGAAAACTTGATCTTGTTAAGTCTTTATCTTGTTAAAAGCATAGGTTAGTGGTGAAACACACACATGTAAATGACATGAATACTAGCCCTGTGCTGTCCTTATCCCTTCTTGTGAGAGAAATAATCATTCTTATGTCAGATATTAAACACTTATCACCAATTGCATGTATATAAATTTCAAATTACTACAGGATACTTTGTTTCATTTTGAGCCACATGACACTGGTGAAGTGAGTTTATTTGATACTTTGTTGTTTGGTGTACTCTTACTTGAGAATTACTTTCTTATTTCTAAATCCCACACTGAAAAAACACTGGGCGATCCATTGTTGTGCGAACTATGTCAAGATTAGACATGTTGTCCTCTCCTTTTTTATAAAACAGTAAGGAATATTGTGTAGTGCGCATCATAACTGTACAGTTATGTGGAGAATTTCTACGAGTTCAGCTGATGCTCAAGAGAGATTGTCTGTCTACAGTTCAAGGGGCTGAAGATTACACCCAGGTATGCAGAATCTACCTGCTCGACTGCCAGCTGTGAGCAAAGCTGTCAGTAGGACGGTGCAGAGGTTCCTCCATTCCAGTGGTGAACTGTTAGCCACACGAATGCACCCACCAGTCACTGGCACAGTGCACACAATGGAGGCAACACTGCAGTTCGGAGAAATCCCCGAGGAGCACGCTTAGGTAGGTGGGCTGATGGGCGATAAGCCAGCGGCACGACTTCAAACCATTATAGGTGGTGCAGGAGCGCAACTGCCACCTGTGCTTTTAACAAGATGAAGATGCACATCTGTCAGTTCTTGGAGGCATTTGAAGTCAACCCAGTTGGGGGATTGGCAGCACAAGATAGGTTTCAACTGATGCACCAAATCCACTACACATAAGTGGGGTTTCTCACTATGTTTGGCCACATGACAATCTGACAATACACCTTGGTCAATGCTCTGCTTGCAAAGGGTGGGGGTGCTCAGAAGAGCCATTATGGGCCACCCTTGCAAAGGAATAGCCAAACAGCCATCAACACACCATGCTGGTAGGATGCCAAAGATATGCAGAGACTGAACTGGGACTACTGCTGTGCACCATGTCAACAGAATGTATGGGATGACATTGACCACTTCCAGATGTGCTACCTTGCTGTCTCAGTCATCTCAGGAAACCATCACAGGTGCAAAGTACGGCCCCTGCTGACACCTGCAATGCAAAACCGCTTCTAGTTTGTGTCTTACGAAGGTTTACCCACTGCACTTGTCAAAATACTGTGAGTTTCTGAACAAAACATCTGTTTGAGGCGCGACTTACTGTTAACATTTGTTTTTTTGTTTCAAAGAATCACTTTATGAAATAATATCAACTTTCCTCTCCTCTAATGTAGCATCTTAAGATCGCCATTCCAGGCTGAAACCAGTCAAAATTAAAACTAGAAACAAGTATAAATATTTTCCCTAGGTCTACTTTCAATCTTAGTGAATTGGTATTAAATGCATATGGTTATATTTATGGGTGGCGTTTGGTGAACAGGTGTTTTCTGCTTTTATGACTCATTGCACAAGATATGCATGTCCAGTATAAAGCAATATTCGACTGTAAAAATTCTATAATAGACAAATATTGTAACAACATTTCAAGCAGTTATTCACTAACAGTGAAAGTAATAAAGCACCTGCACATCTAGTGCAAAATGTAGGGAAGCAAAAGCACACTCAGAATATTGGAAATCAGGGAATTTCATACATAAAGCTGCTTAGTTGACAATGCACCCATTCACCAAATGCCTCCCATTATTATGAATCATGTGTATGTTGGTACCATTTTAGGAACTCTACAGTAGACCTAGTGAAAATATTTGCACTTGTTCAGGTCTCAATGTAAGTTGTTCTTTTCTTTATTTTGGCATTTGGAGATAAGGAGATAGCCAATGGCGGAAGAAACTGATGACTAAAATAAAAGTTGTCAAAAAATAAAAAATTTTAACTTTATAGTGTCAGAGTTGTATAGTGTGTTGAGATGAAGGGTCAGTTTTTTATTGGGAGAATTTTCAAAAAATAGTCTTCTTCATGGGTAAACTGAGTACATAAAACTAGTGTGACCCACTCCTTAGTACTTTTCTATTGTGGCATCTCCACCAGATTAATACTTTGGTCCCATAACCCCTCTCAGTTTATCAATCAATCAAACGGCAAGGTCATCAGTCTGTGATTCCAAAGTGAGTCACAGAAGAAAGAGGGCCTGCTAAAAGTGGACGGATCCAGTTAGGGGAATCAAATTATAAAATAATGATTATCAAACACATACATTAAAACATAAAAGGTAAGATCAAACCAAAAAACTTGGAAAAGGGGAAGGAGGGGGGGGGGGGGGCACTGTGTGGGGTCACAGACCGAGAAGACTGTAAAAGAAGTCCCAACCACAACCAACCTGCCCCAGCACCAAGACTAAAGTAGAACCTTAAATCTGGAAATAAAAACCACTTCCATGGAAGAAACTGAGGACCAGTTCAACCATCCATGGATCGTCTGCTAATATTACATTTAAGGAATCTGGAAGACAGTATCTCACATATTGTTGGAATGTCCCCCCCCCATCTCTTAGCCCTTCGTGTTAAGTACAGTCAGTCTGGTTCGACAACCACATTGTGGGGGAAGGGTCATTATGTAGGAGGAAACAATGGGTGAGCCTTGTACAACCAATGTGTAAAGGGCATAAAACAGTGGACTCCTTCTGAGAGGAGTGGAAGGAAGAGAGCCGTACTGCAGTAGACTCCTTGATCGTACAGAGCTTTTTACTCATAGCAGTAGCACTCCAGAGGGCATTCCTCTTTTGAGGAAAGAGAGATTTAATGTAGATCCACATATCCACAGCTGGAATTGGGAAATGAAATGGGGGTAAGTATCTGCTTCTCTAATCAGTCAGCCAGTTCACTACCTGGGATGCCCACATGACTTAGGATCCAGAGAAAGAAAACTTAAGAGGCAGCACACTCAAGGTCAGAGAGAAGGTCATGAATAGTAGAGACCAAATGCTGACAAGAGTAACATTGATCAATAGCCTGCAGGCTGCTCATGGAGTCTGAACAAATTAAAACACTGTGAAAAGAGGCCTGAGAAAGAAAGGAGGGCTCTCTGAATAGCTAGATGCCCTGCTGTGAACACACTACATGATCTCAGAAATAGATGGTGTTTGAAGCCAGTAGAAGACAGGAGGGAGACATCCCTCATTGACGAAGAGCCCAGGTTACAGAGGATGGTCAGGGAATTGGCAAACTGTGATTGTGTAAGAAAAAGGGTTTGGCACCTTTGGATGTGTAGAAGGGAACTCCCCACTTCTGTGAGGAGACTATCAACAGGATTAGTGCAAAAGGCACCAATAGCCATATGCACCACACAATGATTGACAGGGTCAAGGAGTTAAAGTGGAAGCAGCTGCTGAGCCATAAGCCTGACTACCATGCTCTGCTCATGTCCAGACTAGATTATGGTAAAGATGGAGAAGAGTGGAATGGTCAGCACCCCAACATGTGTGGGCCAGGAGGTGGAGAACATTAAGCTTCCACATACATGTAGTCTTTAGGTGGTGAGTGTGGGGCAGCCATGCCAGCTTGTTATCAGAAATAAGGTCCAAGAAATGGGACTGTGCTATAACATCAAGGAACTGGTTACATTAATAAAGTTCTGGATCGGGGTGTAATGTCGGTCTATGACTAAAATGCACAATGCACATTTTGGAGGAAGAAAACTGGAAGCCACGGGTGGTGGCCCATGCAGAGGCCCATCGGATGGAAGCATCTGCTAAGCGCCAGCTCCAAGGTGCCGAGTGGAAGCTGCACCAGATACAAAAATTGTCGATGTACAATGCCGGTGTAACCAGAAGCCCAACAGAGGTCACAAGCACATTGATGGCAATGAGGAACAGTGTGACACTTAGCACAGAACCCTGTGGGATACCATTCTACTGAATCTGGGGGGCACTAAGTGAAATGCCAACCAAAAGCCAGAAGAGCTGGTGAAATAAAAACTTATGGATAAAAATTGGAAGGGGACTACGGTAGCCTCAGTTATGGAGGGTAACTAAAATGTGATGGCGCCAAGCCATGTCATATGCCTTATATAGTTCAAAGAAGATGGCAGTAAGGTGCCAGCGGTGAGTAAAAGTCTGTGAAATGGCTGATTCCAATCTGGATAAATGACCATTCGGAGGTCGCTCTGTCCAAAAGCCACACTGATACAAGGACAAAAGGTCCTGAGATTCAAGTACCCAACATAATCTGAAGCTGATCATCCTTTTGATCAGTTTACAAAGTACATTGGACAGCTACCACCCAATTAGTCTGACTAGAGACACTAGGTTTTTCCTGGGCTTAAGGACAGGGCTAACTATACTGTCTTGCCATTGTGACAGAAAAGCACAAGTGAGCCAAATGTGGTTTAACAGCAGTGTCAGCAGAAAATAGTGGCAGGGACGCCTTGCAGGACTGCATCAAAGGTATTTGAGAGGGGGGTTCACAGCAAACATATATAAAGGCTAATTGGCCCAGTGGAATGCACAACATGGGGGCCTGTCTGCCTGGTATCAGCAGAGGAACCATAGAATCACCAGAAAGTGGTCACTATCACAAAGGTCATCATGGGATGACCAATGTAGGGAAGCCACCAGGGCAAGGGAGGAGATCGTGAGATTGATAGCAGAGAAGGTGCCATGGGTGGCATTGAAGTCAGTAGAGGAACCATCATTGAGGAGACACAAATCGAGGTCCGTGATAAGTTGGTCAATTAGGATACCCCTACCCATTGAAGTAACACTCCCCCACAGTGGATGGTGGGCACTGAAGTCCCCAAGGAGGAGAAATGGTGGTTGGAGTTGCTGGATTAAGGTAGACATAAGGAATTGGCCTACCTGGATGGAGGTAGACATTGAAAATGGTGATTGGATCCCCTATGTACCAACTTGGAAGCGATAGTGGTTTGAGTGCAAACAAATCTGGCAGTCACTAATGAGATCGGAGAGAACCAATGTGCAGAACCCACCACATGCTACCCCAGAGCCAGCATGGTTCCAACAGAACACCAGGTAACCACGAAATGTTGATCACACTCCCTCACAGAAATGTGTTTCTTGAAGAACAAGACAGAATGCAGAATAGGAGGAGACAAGATGTTGCATTTCTGGTAGGTGATGTACTATTCCCACATGATCATCCAGTGGAATTGCAAGGGATACTATCAAGGTAGACATGCAGAAGCTGGGGAGGAGGTCAGTCACTAGTCATCACCTGCAAGGATGGGGTGATAACCATGAGTAAGATGTCAGACTCATGTTGCGAGAGGCAAGATGGCACCTCCAGGGGCACTGTTGGTGCCTTGTCTTGGGATTTATGTTTCTTCTTCTTCTTTTTCTGAGGTGGAGAAGGGCAGGACACAGGGGGTGTAATGGTTTCTGCAAGATCTGGAACTGAAAGAGAATGGGTGACCTAGGGGTGCACAAATGGTGCACTTCGTGGCTGAGTGGTGGTCAGAGTCTTCTGGCCTGAGAGACACTGGGGAGAGGAATCCCAGAAGGGAGCCCAATCATCAGCTGATGCTGAAGAATGGAGCACTGGGCACTTCTTTGACTGGGCAGGGGGAGCCACTCCCTGATGGGAGGCTGTGGGAACTGCAAGGGGTGGGGGGTTTGGGGAAACCGGGAAGGAGAAGGGGTAAGGACAAGGGAGGAGGAGGAAAGGAAGTAACAGAGGCAAAAGTTGAAGATAGTGGCAATGGGTGGAGTCTCTCATACTTTCGGCGGGCCTCAGCATATGACAGGTGATTCAGGGACAAGTATTCTTGGATCTTCTTTTCTCTTTTGTAAACTGGCAATCCGGCAAGCTAGGGGAGTGGCGGTCAGCTCAACTGACACACACAGGTGTTGGAATACAAGAGATTCCTTCATGGACTGGATGGCCATAGTCACCACACAAAGGGTCCCCTGCATGGCAGGAAGAAGACATATGTCCAAAATGCAAGCACTGAAAGCACCGCATACATGGAGGGACATATGGCTTCATGTCACATCTTTCTGGGAGGGTATCCCTCTCAGAAGGCAGAATAAGGGAGCCAACACCGGTGCAGTTGTCTTTGCAAGCCTCCTCCACAAGTCGAATAAAATGAACACCACACCACTCCAGATTAGCTGGGAGTTCCTCATCAGTTTACAGGATGACGTCCCTGTCAAAAATTAATCCCTGGACCATATTTAGAGATTGGTGAGGAGTAATTGACACTGTCACAAGAAAGCCTGCAGTGTGGCAAAGACAGCCTTCATCAAAGGCTGCAGCACATCTACCTATTCCATCTTCTGACCATGAAAAAATGACAAGGACTATGTTTCTCTAATTAGTACAATAAAAGAGGAACTTAAGTGGTTTATGGAGATACTAAATCTATCCCAAGCTTTCGAATTGCTTTGAGATCTTTTTCTACTTCTGTAGATGACATTCCTCACAATTTGCAAATGAAATTAATAGATCTACTTTCCACAGCATTAGCCTCCTTGTCTTCATCATGAGTCTGTGAAAGTAATGGCAATGTTTGGCTCAACATAACTCTGTGACAGATTTTTTACTGTTATAAAAATTAATGTATTGTGGCTAAGAGCAAAGTAGTTGATGAAAATTTATATAACTGTTGTGGAGTTAGTCTGTATGTAGAAATTTTGTTTCCGACATTAATTTCATTGCAAAGTCGACTTGCAGTACTTAAATAAGCTGGATCTCAAGTGATATGCAGCTAGGAAATAAAAGACACCATGGAGAAGGCAGGGAAGAATATGGGGGGGGGGGGAGGGGAGGGGAGGAAGAAAGCAGCTGCCTGGCACCCCTGTATGCACGCCACACTCAGGTGCCTGCTCAAGTGCAAGTGTACCTCACACAAGCAGGTTTCTTGTCCACTCCTGCACTACAGTTTACATAATTTCTCACTCCTTGTGACTAACGGTACTTTTCCTCCCCAGTGCAAGCATTCTTTTATTCATATAGGGGAAGATGAGGTAATCCCAAAGGGTAGGTCACAGTGAACATTTAAATTTCTAAGAAACCAACCACATTGCATAGGTTAAACTTTATATTTTAAATGCTTGCCCCCTGGAGTAAAAACATACAACTTAGTTGCAGTGTAGCCACTGATTGAGTTTTGCTGGCAGCGAAAAATTTTCATTGCTCATGTCAGATGACATTGGAGATCACCACGTATAGTATTTAAATCTGCATGCTTATTTTTTGTTTAAATATAGCAAATATCCAAAAACTCAAAAATTTGTATTAGCTTTCAGAACATTTTTAGTATGATTTGAGAGCTGTTTCTAAAAATGTTGTATTACAGCCAACAGGTACTACTGTAGAGTCTTTATGTCTTGAATTATGTAATATTGTTGTAACAAGCTAAAATTGTATTGTCAGTTTGCTGATTTATGGAAACAATTTTACAATGGTGTTTTTATTGTTGTCGGAAGACATGAATTACAAAATTCAAGGGAAGAAGGGATCATAGAGGAAAATAGTGATAAATTGTCTTCCATTTAATTTTCATTCTGAGATGAGGTGCAGACATGTATGATGTATTAAGCAGCCCACCTCATGAGCACCTGAAAGCTTTGAAAAGTGGCAGATTATTTTCCAATTAAAGCTGGGGGGGATTTGAACCCACATTTTCCAGAAACTTTGCTAAATAATTTGTTAACACATTAAACACCTTGACAGTCATCCAGTGCTAATCGATATGAACAAGTTTCTGAAATCAGAATTTGATCTAGCAGCAAGTCTCAAAATTGCTCAGAGATTTAATGAAGTGAAGAGAATCACAGGAAAACTTTTTTTTTTACAGTTTTAGAAAATATTATCCTGAAATATTTTAAGAACTCCAAAATTGACAAGTATTGTGTGGGCTCTTGTGTTCCATAAACCACAAGTTGACAATTTCTATGGGAACACTACATTTCTTTTGAAGGTAGTTAAATTTCTTCTCTCTCACATTTGTAACACCACTCAAACAGGTGCATCAAATGCGCATAAAAATGATGAAGTCCCTTATATAAAAGGGTGAAAAACTGGGCAAACTAACATCCGCACAAAGTGGTTGAAATATAACACTAACTCAATTAAAGTCACTGGTTATTTTCTACCACCACTTTTCATCAATGTTGCCAACGTGGGGGTACCCATAAGATTTGCAAGCGGGGATGGTGGGAGGGGGGAGGGGGGGGGGGAGGTCACTGTTCTGTGGGTACTTCATACTGGTCTCAATGTGCACAAGAAAGATTTAATTTAACATGCAAAAACAAAGGAGCACAGTGAGAAAGTGAAAATGGACAGAATTTCAAAATCTTGCCACAAAATTGAGCAGTGGGGAGTCAGTAACAGAGTGAAAAATGCTGAATTCTAAATTGTCAAGTGCAGAGCAACATCAACTGCAATTACTTAGTTTCTTAATGATGTGGAATGAGGCACTTTACATTAATATCACCAATAGTGTTTAGAGAATTTCCGCGTAATTTCTAGAACCACTCGGCCTTCTACCTTCTCGAATACATGATATTTTAAATATAAGTGTGAGAGAGCCTATCTACTGTGTGTCACCTGTGTGTGTGCAGGTCTAAAGTGTGTAGTGAGAAGACCGTAGACATGGCAGTCAAATGGAACCAACAGCACTTGTCGGTCATGTCAAGGAAATTGTAATGAAAGAACACACCAGCCCCAAGAAACTTATGTGTTGTTCTGAGCTGTTTCGTAACTTCATTGTAGTGAAGAAATAAACAGATGAGTTGAAAAAAGATTTTTAGCAACTTTTAACACAGATGTACTAGAGGCAAGACTTGTTCACTGTTTCGGTGGCTGATGAATCAACTATGTGGTAAATGTATCTTAATTTGTGTCTAATGTGAGATGATATGGATGACTTACAAGAAGTCTAATGTGTATGTGTGAACTGATTATTATTTTCTTTATGAAAGTTGAACTGTCCGTCTGAAGTTTGGGATGAGATTATCTCGAAAACTATACATTGAGTAAAAATAGTGGGTAAGATGAGTTCATAAGCTCAAAGGGGGCCATAAAATAATACTGCATGTGACCCCCATCCCCCACCCCCTTGCGTGAGGGGCAACTTTTAAATCTTAAATGGAAACACCATTTTTTATTGCAGATTCGTATTCTCAATAAAAAAGTAATCAAGTTCCATCTGATACATTTTTTTAAACCACTGACAGATGGCACTGGAATCAAGAAACTTTAAAATTGGGAAAGAACTCCAATTTATTTAGAATGATTAGATAAAGATGCATCAAATTGATGCAAAATGTGCACCAATTCTTTCATTACACCAAATTAAGATTTTTTTTTTCTTTTTTTACAAAAAAAATTTTTGATAGAGGAAGGGGAATGGTATTAAAGTTTCGTTAGGGAACTCTTCACAACACCATTACTCACCCGACTGTGGTGCTACCATCGCCAAACTGCGAACTATTGCTCAGTATAAAGGTCGGTTCATTGTGATCTGACGTCACTTCACTTTCCAATTGTGAACCGTAAACATCAACTGACTAAAGTAAATTATTCTTTAGCAAAACATGGCTCACTACCCTCCTTCAGAGACTGTTGATGTGATGTTAATTTTAGATGAATGTCATAACAATTATGATGCAGCTGCACAATTGTATGCCGATCGTTTCCCAAACAAACGACATCCAAGCAAAAACATTTCAAGCTTGTCGAGAGCAGTTTCGAATAATGAATATGTGCACCATCCAACTTGTCATTGTGAATACAATGAAAATTACGCTGTTGCCCATACCATTCTCCCCTGTGTTGAACTGGATCCTGAAATTAGTAGTCATGCGATTCAGAGACAAACTGGAATACCGAAATCGACTGTTTTGAGGATTTTGAAGGCACATAAATATCATGCTTATCATATCACACTGACACAGGCATTAATGCTGAAATATATGCAAATACACGTGCATTTCTGCCAATGGGCCTTGGAAATCACAAGAGGTGACAATGATTTTTTTAGATAATGGAAAATTAAATCATCATGATTGTCAATGGGTCTGTGCCAGTGTGGTTTGACAGAGGACCAATATTGACAATCAACACAGATGGTGGTTAATGGTCTGGTGTGAAACTTTAAATGGTTTACTTGATAGGACCATATTTTTTGGGTGAAATGTCACTAGGGAATCTTATTTACAACTTCTCTACAATGATTTGTTGGAGCTAATGGAAGATGTTGATTTAGAAACTAGGCAGTGAATGTGGTTCCAACAGGACAAAGCAGCTCCCCATTATGCTAAAAATGTGTGTAACATTTTAAATTTATAGTACCCTGGTAAGTGGATAGGACGCAGCGGACCAATTCAGTGACCTCCATGTTCACCAGACCTAACATCTCCTGATTTTTTCTTGTGGGGTTATTTAAAAATTATTGTCTGTGAAAGACAGCCCACAACCTGAAACGATATGGAGCAACGCATTCAAAGAGCATGTGCAGCCATACCACAGGATGTGCTGCTCAAAACTGTGTACAACTTTTGCAGACAATTGACTTTATGCATTGAAGCAAATGGGGATAATTTTCAACAATTTCTTTGTGGCTAATTTCATTAATTAAGCACCCCAAATTGTGAGAGGTAAGGGGATTCACACTAATGAAGCACCCCAAAATGTGAGAGGCAAGGGGACTCTCACTAATGAAGCAACCCATGGGAACATCATTCCACTACATCCATGTTGTCGTTCCTGGGTAATGCTAAAAGTAGGATACAGTACGTTTTGTACAAAAATAGGTTAATTTGGCATAACAAAACATTTGGCACACATTCTTTAGTGATTTTACGCATCTTTCTTGGATGATTCTAGATAAATCAGAGTTCTTCCCCAATTTTACTTTTTTCTCTATTTCAGTACCATCTGTCAATGGTTTAAAAAACTGATTCAGACAAAACTTGATTACTTTTTTATGAAGAATTCAAATCTGGAATAAAAAATGGATGTTTCTGTTTAATATTTAAAAGTTGCCCCCTGCCCCACTCAATGGGGCAGGGGATGGAGGTTAAGTCTAGTATCATTTGATGTCCCCCTTTGAGCGTATGAACTCTTCTTACCCACTACTTTTACTCAATGTATAGTTTTCAAGATAATCTCATCCAAAACTTCAGTTGGATCACCCTGTATATATTCCTTTAACTACCATCATTCTTTGGAGAAGAAGTTTTTGGAGACTGACATAGAGCCAGCTATCCAGACAAGAAGATCAGCTAAGCATGCCAAGTAAGTCCATGCATGTAAAAAAAGTGAGAAGGTTGCAATCCAACTTCACACATTCTTGTGTTCAAAAACATTAGAATGTAGTGACCAGTGTGAAACGACCAAAGGAAAAAAGGAATTTTGATACAAAAACAAGAGAAAATCTATCAAGTGTTTCAATAGCAACCAAGCATAACAAGACAAAAGAACTATTTCAAGGAATTGGATTCTGCCTAAATATCCAATGAAGAAAATTTGTAACTGTAAATAAGGGAGAAGAAGTGAAAAAACCACAATGAGTAAAAACTGGAGAGTTGATCTCGACCTATTAGTTTAAGAAGAGATATGCCTAGAATGGTATGTAGCAGCGAATGGAAAAGTAACAACCAAACTAATGTCTTACACCCAAACATGTGGAGAGAACAATGCAGTTGCTCTTATAACATTAACAGAAATATGCAGGGTGAAAGTAGTGAAAAATGACAGATGAATGTTGTGGTGACACCACAAGGCACCACACTTGCTAGGTTGTAGGTTTCAAATCGGCCGCAGTCTATCAGGACACATTGGACCCGCGAGTTGCCACTCTCAATGCTAGCAGAAAAAGTGCCGCCACTCAGCTGGTCTTAAGAGACAGGCTAGCTCACTGGCCAGTTCTACAGCCAACTTTGAAGCCATAACAAGTGAACCATTCCTATTAGAGATCTCATTTGCAGAGATACGCTAGTTAGCACAGCCTTCAGCTAAGTCAGTAGCTATGACCTAGCCGGGTGCCACTTACAGTTTACACATTGAAAATTGATCTATATGCGTGAAGCAATCAGAATTGTAAAGAATTATTCAGTCTATAACTACACTTCTAAATATTATTGTACAAAGTCAAGATCAACGTTCACTGCTGATGCTGAATTAAAGCTAAGTATTTAATTGTATTCCTGTCTACTAACTTTCTAACCACCTAAGTTACAGATACATCCCATCAAGTATAGTTCATTGATCCTCATGTGAGCCCACGTGATCAACGCTGCAATTAATGGCCACACCGCATTATTAGACTAAGAGTCAAACTGCGTGACTCAACCGGGTCACCCTTTTCCCACGAGGCCCATAGTTCCGCCTCATACATAACAAATGTGTGTGGCAATAAAAAGGAAAACATTCCTGCAAACACGAGCTAGTAAATTAGTCTTTAGTGATGTAACTGTAGAAGTAGCTGTGAATGGCCACTGATTTAAGTCAAATATATTTGTACTAAGTAGTATAAAATTTCTGAAGATAAACTTTTAAATTACCTAATTAGGCTCAAATATTATCCATGACCAACACATGTACATTTCTTTTAACAGGTAATTGTGTGAAACAGATATTGCCAAGTAATGTCATGAAGTAGTATTGAACTTCCTGTTCAAATACCCCATGGATGAAATCTTAGCACAATTAAATGAGGAAAGTTTGCATTTAATGGAAATTTTCACTAAGCCAGACAGTATTCCATATGAGGCAGTGGCAAGACCATATATTTTCACTCTTGCTCACCATTCACTTCTCCTTATGATACATCCTGTACAAAACTTAACTGAACAGGAGGATAATGCTAAATACATGGAGAGACCAAATACAATTGCTCCAGCAGGAAAATTCTAAATACATGTCAGATGTACACCTAGCCATGTTTAGGGAGGAACACAGTTTCTCTCAAAATATTAACAGAAACACACAAACATTAACTCAACAGATGCATTATGTACCTACTCTAACTATCCAGACCTAACCAGTGTTGAAGATGATGCTGGGAGTGTGCTTAAATGAACTTGCATTATGAACTCAGAGAAATGTAATAACATGGTAAGGCAATACATGGAGAAAATACTGCATATGAGTAAAAACCCCCAATGACCGACTCTGCTATCGAGTTTTATATGTTCATCTCTCACATGTATGCTTGCTCTTCTGAAACTGGTGCCAGGGACCTGCACCCACAGATTAGGGATCTCGTAGGAACAGGATGGAGTGGAAGCACTTCTGCAACACCGGCGACCAGATAATGCTAAGCAACTTGAGGTTTGCATCAGAAATGATTTACATGAGCAAAGCATATTCTGTTGTTACTACTTACCGGAGTATACAACCACTACCTTCACTTGTCCTGTTTCAAATTCAAATTTAAATGGCTCTGTGCACTATGGGACTCAACATCTGAGGTCATCAGTCCCCTAGAACATAGAACTACCTAAACCTAACTAATCTAAGGACATCAGACACATCCATGCTCGAGGCAGGATTCCAACCTGTGACTGTAGCAGGTGCGCAGTTCCAGACTGAAGCGCCTAGAATTGCTCGGCCACCATATCCTGTTTCCTCTGAGGTTAAGTCACCTGAGGCCATCACCATCCATAAACCCCAATCTGCTTCTTCCCATAAGTTCTAGTCCAATCTCATTCCTTATTTTCTCATTCAGAATTCTTGAACATACTGAAATACAGTTGATCCAGTAATTCATTACAGACTACAATACCCTAGTCCCAGAACAGTCTGGATTCTGTGGATTCTGCACCGAGCATTCCACGATCCACTAATTCCTGCACTCAGCAGATGGCATCCTCATGGCAAAGTATCAGCGATAAAGCACTACATTAGTGTTCCGGAAACAGAGAGAACTTTTGACCCCATCTCCTGTGATTACATAATATTTAAATCACACACCATATTGTAACCAGGATACTTGCTTATAATGATCGATATGTTTCTGGGGTGGGATGATTCTCTGTTAGGAATGTCAAACATCACAGCAGCATAAATTTGATTAAGGCTAGAATTCTGTAGATTGTGTGCAATCCCGCACTGTAATATCTACACAAAAATGTCCCCAAAGCGTTTGGTAGATGATATTACCCTGGGAAATAGGTTATTCCACAAAAATGGAAATAAAGCCAGACAAATACTGTAATTCAGGAGTATACAAAATAAACTGAAATGGCTGAGACAAGTTTTATATAGGACAAATGAGGAGCAGATCCATGACAAGTTTTAGGGAGTAATCCTATGATAGAAAAGGAAGTGCATATACAATGCACTTCTAATGGAGAAGCATAAGTTATGTCACCTAAATGAAAGCATGGAAGTGTGGTGTAGAGCCCCAAAGGGAGAACCTAGAAATTTTGAACCACAAAAAAACACAGGTCCACAATCTTAACGAAACAAAATAAATTTAGCCCTAAATGGTTTTTTGACATTTTTCCAGAATTGCTGGTGTAATGTATGCCAACTGTGGCATGCTCTCCTGCTGCTGACTGGGCCACACCTCACCTCAGATCTGCTGGTCTGGCGGATTCACTGCTGGTTGCACAGTAAATGACCAACACTTGGAAGTTAGTTGCTGGTGCTTCCACAAGATAGAGTGGCCTCCAAAATATTTGAATTTAATAGTGAGGTTCCTTTTTCTATTAAGAAAATAATATATTTTACAAGTCTACATCTGTTAGTGTATTCTTTGGTAAGCTTTAGTTCATAAGGCACAGTTTTTCTATCCATTATACAAGCCTAATTGTAACAATACTACTTCTATTTATTATTATTATTATTATTATTATTATTATTATTATTATTAAATACTGCCATTTCATGTGCCTGATGTGTAGATAATATTAACAGATTCAGTGATTACTTGGTAAGTTTGGGTCCACTGTACATGGACTACATGTCATATCTAAAAAGTTGTCCCATTAGTAAGAAATTTTACTGAATTTAATCCTGTTTTATAATTTGAATGTGTATATTTGTAATTTAACTTATTTCTGCTTTTTAATAATTATAACTAGAAGAAGGAAAAATACAATAATAAAAAAGTGAAACTAGAAGGCAATGTTTCCCACATCAGTGCTGCCTGTAAGCTAGAACTCAAATCTTTGTATTAACTTTCAACCAGTTATTAAGTGACGTGCTGATTAGACATAGATTTCAATATTGACACTGAATTTTGCTTCACAAGTTCGAAGTTTCTTTGTGAGTGAACCTTTAAAATAATTTTTACTTTTTAAATTTTTTGAGCTCAATGTCGTTAACAAGCATCTATCACTCTTTATGTTCCTTTAATCGTTATTGCAGATATCTCATGAAGACAATGAACAAAGACCATATTTTTAATGATCTAGACAGTTTTATTTGCTTCAAAAGTTTCATTGGAGTGAAGGATGATCCCAGTACATTCATTTCTGCTAATATTAATTCTATGTAGATCCTACTAATACCATGTGAACACATTTGTGTAGCTACTGTTGCATTTTTAGCATTTGCAAGGAAGAATGCTCTAGTCACTAACACTAGTAAGCATAACCCAGGGGCAAGAAGTAACACCATTCAAAGCAGAACTAAATACCCAATCTGTGACAAGCTGGTGTCCACGGTTCTTCAAATTGTCATGGTGTAAAGACTGTTCCATTAAATTTTTGGCATTCACCTACATAAATTCTGCTTTTTCTTCTTCTTCTTCTTCTTCTTCTTCTTCTTCTTCTTCTAATATTTTGGCTGAATACCATCCAGCCATCTTCAGAGAGATCAGAGGTGACTGACACTCAAGCACTTGCTCTGTCATTTTTAACTCTAAGACTGAGCCACTGAATATGCGGCCTTAATGAGCTCCAACAGATTTCTGCTTGTAATGCATTGTATGAGGTTTGCTAATATTTCCACTCAAAATGAAAGGAAAAACTTGACAGCATAACCGCTGTCAGAAAGTGTCCACATTCCTTTGCAATCAACCTGAAGTGATCATATAATCCTGCTGATTATGTGACAATCGATGAAATGTACACAAGCTGCCAGTAGTGGAAGACATGTTAGAGAAAAAAATTGACCATCCTAGGCACTCTTCACAAGAAGGAAAGAGAGATCCCTCCTGAATTTCACATCTAAGAGATCAACCTGTGGAGTTTCAAAACTTGGCTTCCAAGCTAATAAATCTCTTGTCTTGTACCCAACAAAAAGTAATTGTTCACTGATACTCGTGTCCACAATGCATGATATCAACCCTGAAACAGGAAATCCAGGTATCACTATTAAATTACAATCACACTGAAGGAGGAATGGATACTGTGGATAAAATGATTATAGGTTATGCTGTTTCCAAATTTAGGAGTTGGCCTATGGTGTTAGTTTATAGTATGCTGAACATGTGTGTTGTGTTGTGGTCTTCAGTCCAGAGACTGGTTTGATGCAGCTCTCCGTGCTACTCTGTCCTGTGCTAGCTTCTTCATCTCCCAGTACCTACTGCAACCTACATCCTTCAGTATCTGTTTAGTGTATTCATCTCTTGGTCTCCCTCTACGATTTTTAGCCTCTACATTGCCCTCAAATACTAAATTTGTGATCACTTGATTCCTCGGAACATGTGCTACCAACCAGTCCCTTTTTCTTGTCAAGTTGTGCCACAAACTCCTCTTCTCCATTATTCTACTCCGTACCTCCTCATTAGTTATGTGATCTACCCATCTAATCTTCAGCATTCTTCTGTAGCACTAAATTTCGAAAGCTTCTATTCTCTTCTTGTCCAAACTATTTATCGTCCATGTTTCACTTCCATACATGGCTACACTCCATACAAATACTTTCAGAAACGACTTCCTGACACTCAATGTTAACAAATTTCTCTTCTTCAGAAACACTTTCCTTGCCATTGCCAGTCTACATATTATATCCTCTCTACTTTGACCATCATCAGTTATTTTGCTCCCCAAATAGCAAAATTCCTTTACTACTTAAAGTGTCTCATTTCCTAACCTAATTTCCTAACCTAATTTGCTCAGCATCACCCGATTCCACTACATTCCATTATCCTCATTTTGCTTTTGTTGATGTTCATCTTATATCCTCCTTTCAAAACACTGTCCATTCCGTTCAACTGCTCTTCCAAGTCCTTTGCTGTCCCTGACAGAATTACAACATCATCGGTGAACCTCAAAGTTTTTTTTTTTTCTCCTTGGATTTTAATACCTACTCCGAATTTTTCTTTTGTTTCCTTCACTGCTTGCTCAATATACAGAATGAATAACATCAGGAAGAGGCAACAACCCTGTCCCAATCCATTCCCAACCACTGCTTCCCTTTTAAGTCCCTCGACTCTCATAACTGCCATCTGGTTTCTGTACAAATTGTAAGTAGCCTTTTGCTCCCTGTATTTTACCCCTGCCACCTTCAGAATATGAAAGAGAGTATTACAATTAACATTGTCAAAAGCTTTCTCTAAGTCTACAATAGCTAGAAACATAGGTTTGCCTTTCCTTAATCTTTCTTCTAAGATAAGTCATAGGGACAGTATTGCCTCACGTGTTCCAATATTTCTGTGGAATCCAATCTGATCTTCCCTGATGTTGGCTTCTACCAGTTTTTCCATTAGTCTGTAAAGAATTCACGTTAGTATTTTGCATCCATGACTTTTTAAACTGATTGTTTGGTAATTTTCACATCTGCCAGCACATGCTTTCTTTGGGACTGGAATTTATTTATTCTTCTTGAAGTCTGAGGGTATTTCGGCTGTCTTATACATCTTGCTCACCAGATAGTAGAGTTTTGTCAGGACTGGCTCTCCCAAGGCTGTCAGTAGTTCTAATGGAATGTTATCTACTCACAGGGCCTTGTTTCAACTCAGGTCTTTCAGTGCTCTGTCAAACTCCTCACGCAGTATCTTATCTCCCATTTCATCTTCATCTACATGCTATTGCATTTCAATAATATTGTCCTAAAGTACATTGTCCTTGTATAGACCCTCTATATACTCCATCCAGCCTTCTGCTTTCCCTACTTTGCTTAGAACTGGGTTTCCATCTGAGCTCTTGATATTCATACAAGTGGTTCTTTTTCCTCCAAAGGTCTCTTTAATTTTCCTGTAGGCAGTATCTATCTTACCCCAAGTGACATAAACCTCTACATCCTTACATTTGTCCTCTAGCCATCCCTGCTTAGCCATTTTGCACTTATGCTGAACATAACTGGGCCAAATTGCCAAATTTTGTATTCACTTTCGCAACCAAAAGGAAATGTCATAATTCAATGTATTTATCTGAAGAATTTCCATTGGCAAATGAACACTTGAAGAATAGAAATTCAGGTATCAGTCCTCATTGAGATGATTTCCAACCTAAGAAAGAAATTCCCTTCAGAAGCTGTCATTGACACACCAGAGCCATCAGAGATGAAGAAGAATGGGTGTTACATGTGTGTGGAAGGAAAAAAATGGCAACTCCATGATAAAAGTTTGTATGAAGTGCAGCACGTTTACTTGTCAAGCACATCTGACTACAGAGCCTTTGTGTGTTGCATGTCATAGAGAGGAGACTGACTAGATGTGTTGTGTCAGCTGTCTAATGACACTCTTATCAGTGGTCATGTGAGTATTGTCACACCCATTGCTCGGTTGGTTGATTTTGGGGAAGGGACAAAACAATGAGGTCATTGGTCCTACTGGATTATGCAAGAATGGGGAAGAAAATTAGCCATACCCTTTCAAAGGAACCATCGCAGCATTTGCCTGAAGTGGATCATGGAAAACCTAAATCAGGATAGCTGGACGCAGGTTTGAACCATTATCTCCCAAATGTAAGTCCAGTATGCTAACCACTTCACCACCTCCCTCGGTGCGTCACTCACCTGAAAGAGATCCTGGACCTACACACCGCACAGACAACTGTATAGACAGACATATGGTAAGGGCTCCAGTGGCAGTTCATAGAGCTACCACACACAGATAAGAGGTCTTGTGAGCCCACATGTGCCAACATGAACTGTTGAAAATTGGTTATTAGCAGTCGGGCTAGCCTATCTCCCAACCACGGCACAGCATCGATTTGCACTGTTCATGCTATCAGAGGATCATTTGGATGACAGCATGGTGTCTCATAGACTTCAATGATGAAAGCAGATTCTGCCTGCAAGCAAGTGATGCTCATTTGCATGTATGACAGACCTGGTGAGCGATGTCTCATAAACATATTTCATTCGAGGCACACTGGTCCCACCACAGTCCTTACGTTTGGGGTTGCGATAAGCTACAACTCTCGTTTATCTTTGCATTTATGAAAGTGGTGTGAACCATTGATCTGTATGGGCAGAATGTTGTTAGCCCAGTTTTTTTTGCCATTCTTGCACCATGACAATGATGTGTTGTTCAAACAGTATAACGCTAGCCCAAACAGTGCCCATGGAACTCAACATGCTCTGCAAGACCTGAAGAAAATTCTTGGGCTAGCACTTTCTCCACACTTGTCCCCAATGGAGCCCGAGCTAGAGATGATGGTTGACGAATGGCACGAGTCATTTCTTGTCCCAACAGCTCTTACAAAACTGCAAGAACAGGTCTGGCAGGTGTAGCATAGTGTATTCCTGTACAATATTCACCATCTGTATGATGGAATGGATGCCAGAGTCAGTATCCGCATTGATACATTTGGAGGCTGCACCACATACTAAAACGGAAATTTCAGCATGGGCCGATATCTGAGACCTCAGTACCACTTCGGCTACCAACCTGTAAATTTAGTCATTTCATGTACTCCATACACACTGTTGCAACAATAAATCTTGAGTGTGAATGTTTCAACAAATCTTGAGTGAATTGGAAACCTCTGAAAGGGTTTACCTAATTCTTTTTCCAAGAGTGTATTTTCACACAAGTCACTTTCACTTTTAATTATGACAAAATCTGTATAAACCTGAAGTAAATATGTGGATAATGTCAAATGCATGGAAGAAACCAACACAGTTGCTCTCACAGCAGCAAAATACATAATACACTTTGGACATATATATAGCTACGTGTAGCGACAAACACATTTTCTCTCAAAACATTAACAGCATCATGTTAACAGGGACATTATGCAACTAATTCAGATGTCCACATCATATCAGTGTTGAAGATGATGCTGGGAAGATGGTTAAATTAGCTTACATTGCAAACTCTGATAATTGTAAAAACCTGGTAGGGAAATACGTGGAGGCCATACCGCATATGATTAACAAACCAGAGGTGCAGTCAGCCGTCTATTATTTTACTCATGTCTCTTGCACCTGTACTCGATACTCTAGTGACAAATTCTCTACTGAGTCTACCAAGAAGGATCTGTCCCCACAGATTGGGGATCCTGCATTAACTCAACAGAATGGCAGCACTTGTCTGACACTGATGAGTGGATGATGCTAATGTAATTAGAGGCTCGTGTGAGGAATCCTTGTATGAGCAAAGAATCCACTTTCAGGACAAAAAGCCAATATTGGCTGAAGCTGGCAAAATTCCTCAGAATGCAGTGAAAGAACTATGCTCGAAGAGTTTAGCCTGTTCAGAGAAAGTTGTCCTCAAATTATGGCCTAATCAATGTAGTTTTAATTTCAAATTCACCTAGTAAATGATGACAAGAAGTAAAACACAGCAGTTATTAGAAGAAAATAATCAGTTTTTGAAAATATAATGCAACTGAATAAATAAAAAGTCTACTCAGCAACCTTTGGCAGGAGAACAATCATATAGAGGGTATTACAAATTGTAAGTTTTGGGAGCCAGTGGCCCCTCTCCTGGCAGAAGAGTTGAAGGGGAAGGAAGAGGGGTGACGGAGATGGCCTGATGAATTTTAGTAAAAGTAGTAAATTTGGAAAAGTCAACCAAAACAAGGGGCTATGGCTGCATGAAGTCTTCCAAATTTTCCCATCTCTACTCCTTTTTTCTAAACCTCACCAGTTCTTTTCCTTGACCACTCTTCCTTCCCCTTCAACATTTCTGCCACAAGGAAGGTCCACTGGCTCCATGAGCTTGTAAACTTTAAGACCTTCTATATATTAGACTCTCTATGTATCCAATTACATTATGAATTATCAGAAGAGTAAGTCAACTGAGGACATAAAGACAAGATAGACACTCGACACAGTGAAGGTGGGACATTCGATGCGCTCTGAGCATCGGTCAACCACAAAATACCTCGAACCAACTGAATTATGGCTCCTCCTCTCAAATGTCGTCAACCTTCTGTCATTACCTTCTTATGACACAATACAATTACAGCCTTAATTAATCATGTTTCCCCTCTGTTTCAGTCATCTGAATTCATCACCATTCCCTTTTACTTATTTATGTAGATAGTCCCTGTGAGTTAGTATGGATAGGTTATATTTGACAACTTGAACAAATTAATGACTAGCTCATTTTACCAACCACCTGGAAGAGTTTCTGAACAGCTCAAAGACATGCTCAGTCATTTCAAATTGGTACCCCAGTCATAGAATTACACATGGTGATGACTTCAATCTACCCTCCATATGTTGGCTAAAATAGACATCACAAATTGATTGTAAGTATAAGATGTCATCTCAGATCGTAACAAAGGCTTTCTCAGATAAGTATTTCAACAATAATTATTAGCTCAGGGTCCCACTTTAAGCATAAATTGTTTCAAAAGCATAATAGACCAATTACCAACAAATAATCCTGAGCAAATAGGGAGCATTATGACTGATACATGGGTTAGCGTCCAGACATATATTGTAGTGAATCTAGATATCATAAGATCCAAGCACACAAAAATAAACACTATATAAACGCTATATACATATATAAAAGCAGATAAAAATTGTGGTTGACCCCTTTTTAAGAGACAGCCTCAACTTCTTCTAATCTGACTATGTAGACCTAGACAAGATGTTATGGATTTGAATAAATAGAATCGGTGGCAGTTGTGGGCTATATATCAAATAAAATGATAAGAGAACCTTCATAGTACACAAAACAGGTCAGAACACTATTACAGGAGCTATGAGGAAATGCATGCCAAATGTAAAATAATGTAAAATCCCAAAACTGGCAAAAAAGGTTTTACAAAAACTGGAAATTTAGTGCAAACTGCAGTGAGAGAGGCTTTTAATAGTTACCACAATGAAACTGTCCTTAAATCTGGCAGAATTGAAAGTGATTCTGGTTGTATGTAAAGTACAACAGTGCCAACATGCAATCAATACCTTCACTGCATGATAACAACGGTGATGTTACTGATGAAGTGCCACAAAAGCTGAGTTACGATGCATAGTTTTCTTTGCTGACACAATTTCAAAAACCAAGTAAATATTCCAGTATTCAAAACAAGAATGACTGCCAACATTACTAACTTAGTTATAGGTGTCCTCCATGTTGAGAAGCAGCTTACATCACTCAATAAAAGCAAGGCCTCCAGTCCAGGTTGTATACCACTCAGGTTCGTTTCAGAGCATGCTGATACAATAACTCCATGATTAGCAATCATACACAGCCGTTTGCTCTTCGTAAGATCCACACCTGAAGAATAAGCTGCAAAATTTGCACCAATACAAAGAAAAGGAATGGGAGTAATTTGCTCAATTACAGACCTATATCAATTATGCAGATTTGGTGCAGGATTTTTGAACATAAACTGTGTGTGTTCATCATGAATTTCCTCCAGGAAAACAATCTGTTGACACACAGTCAGCATGGATTTGGAAAATATTTTTCTCATGGAGCACCGCAATACAACTAGCACTTTAGTTCCATATAGTAATGAGTGCTATCGACAGGGGGATCTCAAAATGATGCCATAATTTTAGATTTTCAGAAGGCTTTCAACACTATTCCTCAGACGTGACTTCTAATAAAACTGTATCACATCTTAGTTGTGCACTGGATTCATGATTTCCTGTGAGAAAGGTCATAGACTATAATAATTTATGGAAAGCCATCAAGTAAAATGGAAGTAATATCTGGTGATCTCCACCAGAGCGTTATAGGCCCTCTGCTGTTCCTGATCTACACAAATGAATTAGGAAACAATCTGAGCAGTCCTCTTAGATTGTTAGCAGTTGATGCCGTCATTTACCGTCGTGTAAAGTTGTCAGATGATCAATACAAATTGCAAAATGTTTTAGATAAGATATTTGTATGGTGCAAAGAGTGGCATTTGTCTCTCAATAAGGAGAAATGAGATAATCCACACGAGTATGAGGGGATACCAGCCAAATTTTGGTTTCACAACACATCAAAATAAAGGCTGCTAATTAAGCTTAATACCTAAAATTAGAATTACGGATGAATTAAATCAGAATGATCATATAGACTATGCTGTGAGGAAACCAAACCAATGACTGCAATTTATTGGCAGAACACTTGGAGAGTGCCAAAGGTCTACAAGAGAGACTGCATATAATCAAGCACATCCACCATCTTCTGAAGTATTGCTGTGCTTTGTGAGATCTGTGCAAGATATTATTGACATAGGACAACAATCAGTTCAAACAAGGGCCGTTCGATTAGTATTATAGTGAAATTAGGGGAGACAGGGTCATGGATATAATACGCGAATTGGGGTGTCAATCATTAAAACCAAGCCCTTTTTCATTGCAGTCAGATCTTCTGATGAAACTTCTGTGGTGTCACCGCCAGACACCACACTTGCTAGGTGGTAGCCTTTAAATCGGCCGCGGTGCGATAGTATACGTCGGACCTGTGTGTCGCCACTGTCAGTGATTGCAGACCGAGCGCCGCCACACGGCAGGTCTGGAGAGACATCCTAGCACTCGTCCCAGTTGTACAGCCGACTTTGCTAGCGAAGCTACACTGACTAATACGCTCTCATTTGCCGAGATGATAGTTAGCATAGCCTTCAGCTACATCATTTGCTACGACCTAGCAAGGCGCCATGACCAGTTTATATTGAGATTATATAATGTATCAACAAGAGCGATGTTCTCCAATTATGGATTAAAGTTAAGTATTACATCAACTCCGTACTTTATTTATTAGAATCAACTACTTTAATCTGTTCCAGACCTCACGCCAGCCTGCGTGAGTTAAACGCATGCTATTCGGCTACAAGTCATAGTGGATTGGCTGTCTGGTCAGTCCACTACAACTTCAATCACCAGCTTTCTCCTAGAGTGTGAAAATATTTTGTTGCCACCCACCTACATAGCGAGAAATGATCATCATCTTCACCAACACCAAATAAATTAGAGCTCACAGGGTGTGACTGAAGTGTTCATTTTTCGCTCATGCTGTCCGTGAGTGGAATGGAAAAGATAGCTTGAAGATGGGTAGACAAACAATCTGCCACGCAGTTTATTGTGAACTTCAGATCAGTCATGTGGATGTAGATTGTGTCAAGCATCACAGTACTGTATTTGAACATGAATGGCTTGTTTCTCCTATTCATCCACATTCACTTACATTTTTGTACATGTAAAACAAGCTGCCATTCATCACAATAAACAGAAATTCAGTCCACGTCAACATATTTCCTCCTAGAATCCCTAAACAATGTTACTTTTCTGTGTATTACAGTGTCATCAGCAGATGGTACTCTAGGTAAAGTGACCAAAAGGCGAAGCAGCTGAACATAATGCATGTAAGTATAGAAGAATATAAAGATATCTTATTTGCTAATGGTTCTACAGGTCTACTAAAAGTTGAAAACAGCGAGAAGCTGCAACGGGCTGTTAACTGATCTACAAATTGAATCAGCAGTCTGGCAGACCACATCCACCAATAAGATTGTATACAACAATAGAACAACCCACATAATCTGCAAACATTCACTGCAACTGTGTTTTCCTTAAGGGTGATAAAGTGGTGAGTAGCCCTGTTACAAAAGTCAGTGGTGTTTGGCTGTGAGAGGCTATGAAACAGCTTCCTACTGGTCCACTTATTACGTTTAATCCACCACAGAAAATCTTGTTCCTAGAGACTGGATACTTGGTGACAGAACTCAACAATTCACAAGTGTGGCAGTAAACAAAACAATTATGTGCAGTGTCTCTGCTGCAGAGAGATGCTATGTATGCTGCTGTAAAAAATTTTCAACCTCCTTCCCACTGAGCTGAAAACCTTATGTTGTTTTCTTATTTAGTTCAGCTTTGAATAGTTATTTACTATTCCATAATTGTCCCTTTAATCACTATGTTGTACAATATGTTTAGAAACAACTTATCCAACAGAAGATATACCTAACAAGTTGCATAACTGACAAAAGATTAATAAAAGTATTTCAGCTGACAATGCAGCTTCACATGCACACATATCAATTTTAGACGACTCTTCACATGATCCCTGGGTGGTACTACAAAACCAACACATCAAAAGCCCTTTACCAGGTCCAAACATCTGCAGAAGTGAGACCAAGTATTAAAACATGTCAACTAAACACCTAAGGCATTAGTTGAACCTAATGCCAAATTCTAGGGAAGATGCTGTCTAAGCATGTTATCAACATGGTTGTCCAACAACAAAGTCATACAAGTAATGGAGATCAGCTATGGGCAAGAGGAAAGTGGCTAGCAAGCATCAATGTGCAGTAGCGTGTGTGGCAAGAAAGGTCAGTAGAGGTTGTGGGCAAGTGCTAGAGTGTACTGGAGAATATGAAATCCACTGGCAATCCACAGTCTGTGACAAAGGGTCAAAAGGAATAAATAAAGAGCTTCTTCTGCACAAGATTAATGCAGCATTGAATGAAATAGAGACTAACATTGACAATGCACCTCAAATAAATGTAGATAATGGAACTTTCAGGAGAATCAAAAAAGGGCACAGGGTGTTCACCTTGCTTGGGTTCCAACAGTTCAAACTTTTCAAACATTTATTTCACAAACATTAAACCAAACAGGGCAAAGTAGACACGTGCGGTAGCCACATGTAATGTTAAGCAAATGTATGGGTCATTTGTGTAATCAAAATTTATTGCAACTGTGAAGAATTTTAACCACATTCTTAAAAAAAATTTGGTTGTGTGAAAAAGAGCAGGATTAAAAATAAAAATTTCCAACATATGCCAGAGACAGAGTGCAAAACAAATGGCCAGAAATTCCACAAGTCAAAGTCCTAATATGTGAAGTCTTTATTCAGTAAACTAAATGAAGTTATCAAAGGAGGCCGCTCAGAAATTGAAATTGTCAGAAATGGGTCAGAAGTTACAATGAACACTACCTAGTGCAAACCTGTCACTGAAGTGAAAGAGGATTTATAGAGGGAGGAAAAATAGAATCATGAATACATTTTAATGTCTTTCGTGTGAGGAAGATGGGAGCTATTACAGAAAATCTACATCCTTGCATTTTCAATATTTACTGTTAATGATCTGTGTATTGACACTGCTGTAAACAATCAAAGTAAACCCACTAAAGGCCAGGCACTGTTAAAGTTCAGAGTTTAGGAGAGTATGTATGAGCAGAGTGTATTCATTTTTGTATGACTTAACATCAGTTTGGTTCTCAGAATTCACTGATTCTGAATAGGTTTGTCAATGCATTCTTTCACACTTCTGTTCCTTCCACTAGTCAGACAGAAATGAAGAGGAGAGTGTTTCAGGATTCGTCAAGGGAGACGATTAGGTTAGTCCATTCGTAAATATGAGTTTGGGAACTGCATCTTTAAGTAAGTCGGGGGAAGATGCTGGGCTCCAGGAGAATAATGATGATTAAAATGCTCTGACCAGCACTCAAAGTATGACTCAAACATTAGGGGACATGCCTGAAGCTAAACAGAAGGAACAGGTAAAAATATAAGGGTGTTATGTCGATCTATTTTAAGAACATCTTGTCCAATCAGATGATGTGCTTGTAAAACTCAAGTTAAGAATCATGAGCCATTCCATAGTAAATTGTACCCAGTACCCTTGCCCTAGAAAGCCATAGTTAATAAAGCAATTAAGGGTGTGTAGAAGAATCAGATTATTTAACACTCAGATAGTGAAAGTTCTAATGCAATCCACACTGTAACAAAAAGGGATGGCTGTGTGCATTTACTAACTGATGCCCATTGAGAAATGATGCAGTTTACTGTACAATGTGACCAACTGGAGGATGAAGGTATAGCAGGAAGAACACAGCCTTTCTGTGGAATGGAAGGTGTTAGCAGTTTAAAAGGATGGCCTTCGGGCTGTCAGTATCATCAGTGGCCTTTATGACAGCACTCACAGAAGTTCTAAGAGAAGAATTATTGTTACACTTATCACCTACATAATGTTATTCTAATTAGTACTACCTTTAGGGAGAACATTTATACATTCTATGTCATGTAATGTAAGCGTTTAGTGGATGGGTAAATAAGAATTTGCCAAATCGCTTGTTTTCTTGGGCATGTAATTTCTTTGCATGGAATCAAACCTGATCCAATGAAAATGGAACCAGTGAGAAATTTTCCTGCACAAAAATGATGTAATCAACTGAAAATCTCTCAGTTTGTGCAATTTCTATCACAGTATTTATCCTCGATTTTTTTATCTTCACAAGTACATCTCCACTGGAAATGGAATAAGGAATATCAAGAAGCATTTGAGTTAATTAAAAACCAATTGCATGAGGCACCGATACTTCATCATCCTGATTGAAGCAAAAATTTCTACACTGGAACTGATTCAATTTATTCCTACTGCTAGCTTAGTACATTTAATCCACCACGGAAAATGAATGAGTATAGCAGTCTCTCTAAATAGCCACATTACAAGTATTTAGAAACATTCTAGAGAAACACTCCAGCACTTTGCCTTCTTTTCAATTGTAAATGTACTAAATCACAGTAATAGAGGGGAACAATGAAAGAAGTGCGCAAACATGTCATAGCAGTACTCAGGCAGCAGTAGCTAACTGCGACAGATGCAGCAACAGATAAGTAACCGCATTTGTCATTTACGAGTTCCTAACCAGGAGCGAATTTTATTATATCATCTGTCTACTTGAATAGTTCAATTTCTTGAGTTTCTGCGTGTAAATTTAACATCTAATAGCCACAGTTCTCGTGTTTTCATTTGCGTCAGAAAGTAAACTGATTTTGTGACATATTACAAGTTCCAGATCAGGGTCAAATTATTTAGTTTGACCTGAGTGCTTCGGTAGTTAGGTTTCTGAACATACGCGTATTACTAGACACAGTTTGTGTTTTTGGCAGGTTCTATAGTAGAATTGCACAGCATGTGCTGACAGTTTGTTTATCTGCATAGTTTAGTCTTCCATGGTCTTTTGTATGGACAGGGACTGTGATTGTTGTATGCGGATGTGAGCCGAGTTGGTGACACTTCGCTCTCAGCTTCAGGCTGTGATGGCTTCCGTTACAGAGCTTGAGGCTGCAGTGGATGGGCACCACTGTTGTGGGCCGGCCGTGGGGACACAACGGACGTCCAGCACGTCAGAGTCTTCTGATCAGTCCTCACCAGTGGCCAACCCAGTTACTGCTCGCACTGAAGCTGACCCCTCACCTGTTGTCGAGTGGGAGGTTGCCCCGGGGCGAAGCACATGGTGAAAGACTTCCCAGGTGGCCACACATAATGCCTCTCCGGTTTGTCTGACAAACAGGTTCCAGGTTCTGTCTGTGGCTGACACTGTCACTGAGCCAGATGCTGTCACCTGTCCAGTTTCAGAGGAAACCACTCAGCCTCCAAGATCTGGGCAATCACAGAGGCTGAGATTATTGGTAGTTTGGAGCTCCAAGGTTAGGTGCATTATAGGGCCCCCTTAGGGACTTGGATGACAAGAATGGTAAGAAATCCAGTGTGCATTCTGTGTGCATACCGGGTGGAGTCACTCCAGATGTGGAAAGGGTACTCCCGGATGCCATGAAGAGCACGGCATGCAGCCAACTGCAGGTGGTTGCTCAAGTAGGTACCAATTACGCGTGTCACTTTCGATCAAAAGAGATTTTCTTTGGTTTCGAGCAGCTAACAGAAGTGGTAAAGGCTGCCATTCTTGCTTGCAAGATTAAAGCAGAGCTGACCATTTGCAGCATAGCCGTCAGGGGCAATTCCAGACCTCTGGTACAGAGCTGAGTGATGGGTCAGAGTCAGAGGCTCAGACGGCTAGGCTGCTGATTCCTCGACTTGCGCCAAAGGGTGGTTGGGTTTCGGGTTCCACTGAATAGGTCAGGTGCCCACCACATACAGGTGGCGGATACACAGGTAGCAGGGTCTGTGTGGCGTCGACTGGGCAGTTTTTTACGTTAGAGGGTCTCGGGAAAAAAACACAAAAAGCACTTCAGTTACAAAGGGTGGAGTCTGAACACAGCAAAAATGTAGATACAGGAACCACTGGTATAACAGTTGTAAATTGTCGTAGCTGTGTTGGGAAAGTGCCAGAGCTCCAAGTGCTAATAGAAAGCACTGATGCTTAAATTGTTATAGGCCCTGAAAACTGGCTAAAGCTGGATATAAGCTCAGCCAAAATTTTTGTGAAGAACCTAATGGTGTTCCAAAAGGATAGGCTAAACATGGTTGGCGGAGGCGTGTTTATTGCTGTCAGAAGTAGTTTAACTTGTCACGAAATTGAAGTAGATACATCCTGTGAATTAGTATGGGCAGAAGTCATTGTTGGCAAATGGAATAAAATAATAATTGTATCCTTTTACCGACCTCCCAATTCAGATGGCACAGTTTCTGAAAGGATCAAAGAAAACTTGAGTTTGATTTTAAACACATACCCAAATCATATGATAATAGTTGGTGGTGACTTTAATTTACCCTCGATATGTTGGTGAAAATACATGTTTAATTCTGGAGGTACGCATAAAATATCATCTGAAATTGTGCTAAACACATTCTCTGAAAATGATCTCGAGCAATTAGTTCATGAGCCCACGTGAATAGTAAACGATTGTGAAAACACGCTTGACCTCTTAGCAAGAAATAATCCTGAGTTAATAACGAGCATAAAAACTGATTCAGGGATTAGTGAACACAGGACTGTTGTAGCAAGACTGAGTATTGTAATCCCCAAATCATCATTCTTGTGAAACAAAACTAGCTCTCTATTCACATGAAGTGCTGAGTGCTATTGACAAGGGATTTCAGATTCCATATTTCTGGATTTCCATAAGGCTTTTGACACTGTAGGTACTACACAAGCAGCTTGTAGTGAAATTGTGTGATTATGGAATATCATCTCAGTTATGTGACTGGATCTGTGATTTCTGTCAGAGAGGTCACAGTTCATTGTAATTGTAGGAAAGTCATAGAGTAAAACAGAAGTGATTTCTGGCATTCCCCAAGGTAGTGTTGTAGGCCCTTTGCTGTTCCTTATCTATTTAAACAATTTGGGAGATAATCTGAGCGGCCGTCTTCAGTTGTTTGCAGATGATGCTGTCATTTATTGACTAATAAAGTCATCAGAAGATCAAAACAAACTGCAAAACGATTTAGAAAAAGAGGATCAGAATGGTTGGAAAAGTGGCAGTTGGCTCTGAATAATGAAAAGTGTGAGGTTATCCACATGAGTGCTAGAAGGAACTCATTAAACTTCAGTTACACGATAAATCAGTGTAATCTAAAAGCTGTAAATTCAACTAAATACCTAGGTATTACAATTATGAACAATTTAAATTGGAAGGAACACACAGAAAATTATGTAGGGAAGGCTAACCAAAGACTGTGTTTTATTGGCAAGACTCTTAGAAAATGTAACAGACCTACTAACAAGACTGCCGACACTATGCTTGTCCGCCCACTTTTAGAATACTGTTGCACAGTGTGGGATCCTCACCGGATAGCACTGACTGAGTACATCGAAAAACTTTAAAGAAAAGCAGCAGGTTTTGTATTATAGTGAAATATGGGGGAGAGTGTCACAGAAATGATATGAGATTTGGGATGGACATCATTAAAAGATAGGTGTTTTTCGTTGCGATAGAATCTTCTCACGAAATTCCAGTAACCAACTTCCTTCTCCGAATGTGAAAATATTTTGTTGACACCGACTTACATAGGGAGGATTGATCACCAAGATAAAATAAGGGAAATCAGAGCTCGTACGGAAAGATATAGGAGAATGAAGAACCTTCCACAACTAGGAACTGCTTCTATCATTAGCCATAAATTAATGGATTGAGTTAATGATTTATGATCACCTAACAACCATGTATGCAAACAAGATCTACACTAATCAATGTTCATGTACCCAAAATTCTGACACATTAAGTAAGAAATGTGCATAGAGTGGACGTGCACGGATACATGCATCTGATGGAGAAAAATCTGTAGCCAATGGCTAGTGTAATAAAAATAGACAAGAGCCCCAATGAAGATGCACTAATATTAATAACTCAAGGCTTATTATGTTAAAAAAGTCACTTTACAATCAGACAGTATTGCGAAACTAACTTTAGGCACAGAAGTTGCTTACATAACAATGAATGACATCATCACTTATTAAACTAATGCTGTTCGAGTAACTGACCTTCAAGTTAACTCTTACACTGGGCTACTGGAGATTCAGCTGTATGTCCAGGAACCCGGTACCAGTTGCAAGTTGCCTAATTAATGCCTTCCAGGAACTACAAAAAATATTTTGGATAATTATTGATGGACTTGAACACAACAAGACATTTTTAACATAAGACTACACATCTTAGCGAGTAGGTATTGGCAAGTAGTACAGTGGGAAACAGTGTGCTTGCCAAGGCAGTGTAACTGATCATGTGTGCAAATACCCACACTTTATTTATTGAGTATTTCAGGATGAGTGCACTTACAGACTTCTGAGGAACTTCAAGCATGTAAGGAAGAAAAAGTTTAGCAAATGATTGCACTTATGCTTTAAGTGGAACATTTAGCACATTAACTTATTTGCAAACCAGTCAGAAGTTTAACTCTTGTGTACAACAGGGCATCAGAGTCTAAACAATTAGCAATTTACTGGTACCTGTACAATATCTGGACGGTAAGGTACTAAATTTTCACATATGAATGACAGGAACATGGAAATATCACTATAATTGGTGTACATACCAATGTCACAACGGTGTTGATATTGTGAATACAAAGAAATTATTGCAGTAACTTGTGAACAACAAAAAAGTTTGTTGTAATAGAATAAAGGTGACATGTATACTTTCTTGTTAACAGCACATGCACTCTGAACATATTTATGAACAAACCATTGTACTATTACCTATTGTGTTTCAATCACATTCTTCATCACTGTAATACTGAATTTATAAGGGAAACATGGAAGTCGATAACTGACAACTCCAAACTGGGGTAACATTTCCACAAAAATATCTAAACTGATAATCGTGTGGACATCACAGAATAATGATGTATTTTTATTATTGCAGATTTATATCCATTAGGTAAGACTAAAGCAAAGCTTCCTAAGTGCAAGCATTTTTTTTTTCACTGCCAGGTAATGAACTACTTGCAAAACAAAGTTTCAAGAATTTACAAAACCCTTACAAAAACTTTCTTCACTACATTGGCAACAAAATAAGCTTTACTGCAAACAACAAGCTTCTAAGGAATCCAATTGACCAATTGGCATCATGACAAGAAACGAACTCACACACAAAATTAATATAAAATTTCTATCTGTGTAGTAATACTTATAACACTTGTATCAAGTGGAATGATGTCCATAATAGATATAAAGGAAACTGACTACTGAGCATCAGTAAGTCTACACTCGACACATGCCATCCATCTGCTCACTAAAAATCCAGAGTGTTTCACAATTCCTATTACAGAGAGGTTCCAGAGCAAACTCTATCCACCAGGTTTCATTACTGAACCCATGTCTGGAAATGTACAAAGTCCCTTCTTCAACTCTTACACACCTGTAACAGGAATTCTGACATGCCCTGGGTACAGCAAGAAAACCCTGTAGCAATTTTACAACAAATTGCATAGTTTACATGAAGTGCATGTAACACCAATGAAAATATCCCAAGAGCATATGGTATTTATGACTACATAAATAAATGACCAAAATAGTGACTTTATCATTTCTTTTATCCATGTAATTCTGAAGTTATGGTAGTATCTGGGAAACTGTTTACTGAGGAGGTACTCTTTTGTGAGGAAGTACAGCAGTACCTCATATACTTTCAACAATGCTCAACTATAAAGTCCTATCCTCATTTTCATTTCAGTCTTCTCCAAACACCTGGCACCTCCAAATTATTTTTGTGTGCATCAGGAATGTCCAGCCTTTTGCACAACTTCACAGAAATTTAATAATGCTCCTCCACAGCATGGTCATCACTGTTCTGATACAAGCATGGCTAAAGGTTTCTCCAGCCACATTGTGGAGATACGAAGTAGTATCACAACTACTTCCTCTTCCTCTTGTTCTTGTTCTTGTTCTTCAATACCCGAACAGGTCCTCCCCCACCAGAGAGAAGATTAAATAAGGAAAATGAAAGACACCCTCTGGCCTCGTAACCTAATACCATCGGGGTCGAAAAGATCAAGAGTTGGTCAAGAGAGACCGACAGAAAAGAAAACAGAATACGTCTGACACACGTAAGTGGAAGCAATGTCAGACGTTTCTAAAAAGAAGATAGTGAGGCACATATGACTGTTCTGTTTATGGCAAGTGGTACCTGACCATATTTAAAACCAAAGTAATGTCAAATTTAATATGTGAGATTCACATGTTTATGCTGAGCTAACAAGTTGACACAATACCATGTATTCTAACATCACAAGTATATTCTTTGGACATAACACAATTAACAATGGGTAAATATACAAAAGTGAAACATTAAATGATTCAAAAATGTAACAGCACTTTATGCACTGATATATGCTGTTAGATATTCCTTCCAAGTACCTGGTACCTTGCTGATATTAAATTTTTTAAACTGTAATACTTGCAACATAGAAACATTAATGAAATGTAACATCTAACAAGCCTCTGTAGTCACTACAGAGAGATATAATATTAAATACTAAGTGTTAAAAGAAATTTCTTGACATCTATTACACTTGAAGTAGCTATTCAGATTGTTTGAGCTAATCATAATACACAAGTTAGTACATTCCATATTACTAATCTGGAACATTCGATTGTCTAAAATGCTGACTTAATTATATGAGGGGTGTTCAGTAAGTAACGCAATAATTTTTCTGAAAGCAGGTTGGCTTTATTCAGGATCCCATTACACCATATTATTTCCTATGATCTTTGATACAAAACCCGAGTTTTCAGCACAATTTCTGTTCAATTTGATGGCCTTACGCCACCTTACTGGGAGGGCTTGTATGCCTCATGACACCATTCTACTAATTGATGACAGCACCATCTTGTTGCATCAACAACTGCCCCCATCATCCACACACTGCTTTCTGAAGAGTGCAGAATGGACAGTTCTTCCTTGTCTACCCAACAGTCTGGACATCGCACCATCTGGATTTTGTCTCTTTGTCCCAATGAAGTATGTGTGCTCCTCTCAGGTGTGCAGATTTGGTGAGGTCTTGCAATGTCACGGAGAAGAAGAGTTCATTTCCATTTTTGTGGTGACGTACATGCTGAAGTTGTTTCTTCAACTTCATGATGGTAGTGCAAAACACTACACCATGATGGAGGTAATCACACAGAATAACAACTTCAAAATTCCAGAAGACCACCACCATGACTTCACTGGTTGAGGATGCAGCTTTGAACTTTTTCTTCAGAGCAGGTGATGTGGTGCCACTCTGTGGATTGCTGTCTTGTTTCTCAGTTCAGAGTGTTTCACCGTCTGACAATGTTTGATAAAAATTATCACTTTAACCCTTGTAATGTGCAGACAGTTTGGCACAGGTGGTCATTTGTTGGTCTTTACAGTCTCCAGTTTGGTGGGGCACACCTTTGAGTACCCTAACTGGTGGATGAGTGTGTCTGCACTAACAACAGAGACGTCCAGCTGAGCAGCAAGGTGTTCCATCCTTCGTGATTGCCAGATCACAATCAGAGTGTTCGCATGTTCCAACATTGCAGAATCACAACTGTGTGCAAATGGCATACTTCTTTTTTCCACAACCAGGTCTCTGTAGATATTCTGCAAGTGCCTATGAATATCTGCGATGGTCTGCTTTTGCACTGAAAACTCAACAGGTCCCTGCTTGCAATACACCTCTGTTATAGACGCCATTTTTAAGGCACAAATAGTGCTGCCACTTATTGCAACTTTGTGGAATATTCCTTCTTCAGCCCCTATAGCTTTATCATATCCGAAGATGTTAAATGCAGAATTTTTCGAAGTGACATTGGCCGAGAATAGAAATATGTTGCATTACTTATTGAATGCCCCTCCTACATTGTGTTACAAATGCAGACTGTCATTATGTAGAAAATCATCATATAGAAATATCAAAGTTGAGAGATACTACAATTTTGGGTAAACATATTGCTATTGTGGTAATGATATAAATGTGCGCAGGTAACAATTTAACCATGGCAAAATATCGTAATTCCCTGTACACACAGGTTACCTAACACAAAGTGAATATAACTTGCCATAAATTCCTCTGTGTGTTTGTAAATTATTTATTCATAAAAAACATACTTTAGCATAAGATTTAAAAAGTAATGACAATCACATATTTACAATGTCATTAACAAATTCACAGCTGCAGTTATTCCTTCTTGACCAGCAGTTATTGTAGCCACATTTGATTATATGCAGATCCACAGCCTCCATATATGATAATCATTTTGTAAAAGAAAATACTGTCCATGAACTGCTTCTTCAAGTTCTAATGCATGTAACAGTGTAACAGACAACTAATATTCAGATTATTAGGACAATGGCAGAATACATTTCAGCAAACACATGTATCCATTACTTATCTGTGAAGTACATTTAGAAGAGTAACCTATAACTGAAATTTTTAATAATACTTTGTAATCATTTAGTGTGTATATTATTGTTACATCTGCATAAGAGAATTTCTAGCATGAGTGATGAGCCACATTATTATAAAAATACGCTCAAATTATGATGCATAATAAATATCTTCCGTATAAATCATATTCAGTATGTTTAAAGACTCAAACTACAAGGTATAAAACAACTTCATACTTCTGACTGCTTTAGAAATGCACAACTATGTTATGACATTAAGCATTTACGAGAGGTTTGAAATTATGTTTGAAGTTTTTTGGAAATCACATAGTGCTCTCATTATGAAACATGGGATATATGCAGTGGGTATAATTTGTGCAACTTGAGCTACACTGCTGCAAGACATATATGCACTGTTTCTGACTGTAATACTCATCCTACAGGGTTAAGCTTTTGTTATAAGTGCTAAGCCCCGTGGGATTAGCCGAGCAGTCTAAGGCGCTGCAGTCATGCACTGTGCGGCTGGTCCCGGCGGAGGTTCGAGTCCTCCCTCGGGCATGGGTGTGTGTTTGTCCTTAGGATAATTTAGGTTAAGTAGTGTGTAAGCTTAGGGACTGATGACTTAGCAGTTAAGTCCTACAAGATTTCAAACACATTTGAACATTTTACATGTACTAAATCATGGCAGGAATTTAAATTCACCCCACATCTGTACGAAATATTGAAAATTAAAGAAAGCACTTATATAGGCTACATGCAACAGGCACTGTTTGTCATGAACCCGATTAGTCACTTAGTAATACACCCAGAACAGTGTTTGGGTAAAGTAACACCTTCTGTCCTTCTGAGTCCTTCAGTGTCTCTGGTTTTTGCTAAGATCTGCCTGCAGTAGTCAATGGTGCCCAGTGGAAATATACCATGTTTACAGATGACACCATCATTGTAACAGAATATCTGTCTAACACAATCTCCAATGACATTTCACCAAAATTCTGTAGCAGGTTTGTTAACTCCCTTCCTGCCAAGCTAAACACAATAAATTTTATGTAATTTACATAAAGTCATGAAAAGCCAGACAAACACTCAGTGACACTGAATAACCAGCACATAATCAGTTTGATTAAGGAAGAGTTCCCCCAGGACATATTTCTATCACCTATCATCTCCCTACTGAGCAGTGAAAATAATCATATATAGAATGAGTCCATCAACCTCCCATTGCAAGTAATTTAGCCAGCTGAGATAACTGACTACTGCTTCTCAACACTGATTTTCTCTAATGTATCGTGTTCCTGGAGACTGGATCCTTGGTGACAGAACTCAAAAATTCACAGGTGTGGCACTAGAAAAAAGAATTACATACACTGTCTCTGCTGCAGAGAGATGCTATGTATGCTGCTGTAAACATTTTTGATCTCCTTGCCACTGAGCTCAAACTCCTATGGAATAGTAAATCTCTTTTAAAAACTAAATGTCCTGACTTTACCTTGAATCAATATGTTGTACAATATGTTTATAAACAAGTTATCCAACGTAAAATATATTTTTATTAACCTTTTTTCAGTTACTTGTTACTATTTCAGGGGTCAATGCAGCTTCACAAGCACACATGTCAACCTCAAAGGACCCTACATGTGATCCCTGAGTGGCACTAAAAAAGAAACACAAGTGGCTAATCTCCCAACTATATGAGAAGTACATACCAGTCAGGGAACGAATGGCTCATCATCACATCAAGAGCTCTTTACCAGGGCCAAAGATCTACAGAAGTGGGACCAAGTAATAAAACATGTCAACTGAACATTGAAGCATTAGTTGCACCAAAGGCCAAATTCTAGGAAAGATACTGTTTAAGCACGTTATCAACATGGTTGTCCAAAAATGATCTCCGTTATTTGTATGACTTCAGCTACGTGCAAGGGTAAAGTAGCTAGGAAGTGGTGTCGTCGTTACAAAGTACCACTGTACCTAATGAAGGGAAAAGTACCTATACATCTTCAAATCTAATATCCCTTACAACATCAATGTGCAAGAGCACGTGGCAAAGGTCAGTAGAGGTTGTGGGTGAGTGTTAGTGTGAACTGGAGAGGATGAAATCCACTGGCAATTCACTCACTGCAATGAAGCATCAAATGGAATAAATAAAGAGTTTCTACTGCATGAGATTAATGCAGCATTAACTGAAGTACAGACTAACATTGATAATGCACCTCAAATAATTGTAGATAATGGAACTTTCATGACAATCAAAAGAGGGCACAGGATGTATGCCTTGGTTGTGTTCAAACAGTTCAAACATCTATTTCAGAGACATTAAACAAATAGGGCAAAATATACACATGTGTTAGACACATGAAATGTTAAGTACATATATGGGTCATTTGTGTAATCAAAAATTACTCCAAAGGTGAAGAATTTTAAACCATGTGCCTGTGGAAATTCTGGCCATTGTTTTTGCACTCTGTCTCTGGCGTATGTTGGAATTTTTGATTTTTAATCCCGTTGTTTTGCACAAAACCAAACTTTAAGAACAAGGCATAACATGAGAAGTTGTGATTCAGTAAACTAAATGAAGTTTTGGAAACTGGCTGCTCCGAAACTGAAGTAGTTGGAAATGGGTCACAAGTCACAACGAACACTACCAAGTGCAAACCTGTCACTGAAGTGAAAGAAGATTTATAGAGGGAGGTAAAAATAGATTGATAAATACATTTTAATGCCTTTCATGGAAGTCCAAATATGCTGGATTATGGTCGCAACATCTATTTTGGTGAGGAGGACGGGAGCTTTTACAGAAATCTACCTCCATGCATTTTCAGTATTTCCTGTTAACAATTTGCGTATTGCCACTGCTTTAAAAAAATTGAAGTGAACACATTAAGGATAAAGGGTACTTAAAAAATTTCGATTTTTCCACAATATATACAATATATATATAGGATTTAAAATGAAAAATTACCAATATATAGCAAATTTCAAAGTTACAATAATGTATGAAGTCATGCCTACTTTATTTCTGTTGCAGGAACCAGTATTATTTCGAAAAGAACTGATAACTTTCTGTTTCCAGTGATGATACATTGTATATGTTGTAACAGTGCAGGTTTCTAGTGTCCATAAATGATTATCTTTGCTAGTATTTACTTTTGTTTTGCTGAAGCAATTTGTTCATGTGTTACTGAATGTTTGTTGCCCAAGTACTACATATATTTGTGGAAGTATATATCATTTAGTGTGCAATAAATGCAAACTATGCCATGCATCAAGAAATTCAATAAAAGGAAATTCCATGGTAACCAGTTCACAAGCAAAGGAAGCCACACTATTGAAAGTAACGTACGTATCATCTCCCGCCAATCCTACTGCTGATTCAAATTTTTGTGTTAACAGTGACACTGTTTGTAGTGGATTTGTTGTTGTTGATGTGGACACCTTATCTGCTTTGATAAAGGAAGTGGTGAAATGTAAGCAATGTGATGGTATAGGCTGTCTGGAAATAACTGAACAACAAACTAGCAGGAAGGGTTTAGCATCAAAAGTAGTTTTTCTGTGTAGATCCTGCAATAAATCTCGAAAATGACTTCAAACATTGTGCGTAATTCAATGTGATTTTGAAGTTGGTGTATGCATGTGTGCAATACGAAAAGGGAAAAAGGCTATCAAGTGTTTTGTAGTTTGATGGACCTTCCCCCTCCTCGCACTAGGAACAACAAGTACATAAAACACTTTTAGGTGCCTTGACTGTTGTGTCAAAAGCATCTATGAAATGTGCAGTAGAAGAAACTGTAAATATTATTGGAACCAGGGACATTGTTGCTGCATTTGACGGAACATGAAAACATAGAGGACAAGTGGTACTTCTCTAGAGAATGGAAAAGTTGTTGATGTTGAGTGCTTATCTAAGTACTGCCATACCTGCCATGGTAACACTGGAGGACATATTGAACATCAGTGTTCCAAGAATTATGATGGTTACACAGGAGGTATGGAGGAGGGTGGTGGAGCTCTTAAAATATTTCTGAGGTTGATTCCCATTTATAATGTTATATACATGAAGTACCTAGGCAATGGGGACTCTAAAGCTTTCAATAAAATTAATGAGTTCAGTGTTTATGGTGATACCTTGGTAAAGAAACTTGAGTGTTGTAGACATGTACAAAAGAGGATGGGTGCTAAATTGAGGAAGCTACAAAGAGAAATGACAGGAAAGTTGTTATCAGATGGATGATCTCTGTCTGGCTGAGGCAGATCAACAGAAACTGGAATAGACCTACTTCAGAGTTACTATGGACGGGCTATTATATGAACTGCACCTCTTCTTTTTTTTTGTCGTTTTAGGGCACACAACTACAATGGTCATTAGCGCCCATACTAAGTTAGGAATGCACCGCGAGGCACAAGGTTAAAACAGCAACTAAAAGGGACAACACTATATAGGACGTAGTAACAGCCATAGGATTAAAAGAAACAGCATAATCAAATGTCCTTGGACAGGTTTGTCAAGTTGATAAAACAAAGAATGCGAGCAGCTGCTCCTGGGTCATCTGCTAAAATGGCATCCAGAGTACATGGCAGGCCAAGATCAAGACGCAGAGTATTAAAATCGGGACAGGACGTTAAAATGTGGTGGACCGTCACCAGCTGCCCACATGGGCAGAACGGTGCTGGCGCAGCCGTCAGCAGATGGTGATGGCTGAATCAGCAGTGTCCAATTCGTAACCGGGCCAAAACGACCTCCTCCCACCGAGAAGGGCGGGAGGAGGACGTCCAAGCCGCGGGAAGAGGTTTCAAGGCCCGAAGCTTGTTGTCCATAAGTGCAGCCCAATCGGCATGCCACAGCGATAAAATGCGCCGTCAAATGACCTTGCTACAATCTGATGAAGGGACACAACAAGAAGCTGTCCGAGGCTGGAGGACTGCAGCCTTGGCCGCGGCATCTGCAGCTTCATTCCCAGGGATACCGACATGGCCAGGAACCCACATAAAGCTAACCGGAGAACCGTCGTCCACCAGCTGCTGAAGAGAGCATTGGATCCGGTACACAAAAGGGTGAACCGGATACGGATCACTGAGGCTCTGGATGGCCCTCAGGGAATCGGAGCAGATGACATAAGCAGAATGTCGGTGGCAGCAGATGTAAAGAACAGCTTGGTAGAGGACAAAGAGTTCAGCTGTGAAGACCAAACAATGGCCATGGAGCTGGTATTTGAAACTTAGTGCCCCGACAATAAAAGAACACCCGACCCCATCATTGGTCTTAGAGCCATCTGTGTAAATGAAGGTCATATTAATGAACTTCAAACGAAGTTCGAGAAAACGGGAATGGTATACCCAACCGGGGGTAGCCTCCTTTGGGAGCGAGCTGAGGTCAAGGTGAACGCGAACACGAGCCTGGAGCCATGGTGCCGTGTGGCTGTCGCCGACTTTAAAGGTTGCAGGGAGTGAAAAATCAAGGTGGTGAAGGAGGCGACGAAAGCGAACTCCAGGGGGTAGCAGGGCAGAGACATACAACCCATATTGATGGTCGTATGAAGAAGGAAACCTTTACCCGCAGGAGAAAGGTTCTTCAGCATCTGCATATGAATAGAATCTGGCCCTGGAGTGGAGGGCCATGACCGGGCAAGTGCATTTTCGAGTTCCCGCATGGTGAATGGGGCATTATAACTTTTACGATTCGAGGAGCAGAAGTTAGGTGGCCTAGCCTCCTCTGCCTGTTTGCGGGGGAGGAAGGCAGGGCGGTAATGAGTGGAGCTCGAAACCTCTGTGAAAAAGCGGCCGAAGGCATTGGAGACATCCTCAGGGGCCACAAGGACATCATTCGCGACTGTCAAGCCAGAAACTAGTGAGTGGACCTTAGTGCCAGATAGCCGGCACAAGCTACACCAGACAACAGAAGAAGGAGTAAAACTGTTGAAGGTGCTTGTGAAAGCAGCCCAGCTGGCTTTCTTGCTTTCTTTAATAATACGACGACACTGCACACATAATTGTTTATAATTGATACAATTCGTCATTGTAGGGTGGCGTTTAAAGGTGCGTAAAGCACGTCGATGAGCACGTAAAGCGCCTCTACATGCTGCAGTCCACCAGGGGACCGGTACGCGACGTGGAGAAGAAGTAGTGTGAGGGATGGAATATTCAGCAGCAGTGAGAATGACTTCCGTGAGGTGTGCGACCTGACTATCGCAGCTTGTGAAGGTTTGATCCTGAAAGGTCGCCCTTGAAGAGAAGAGCCCGCAGTCTGCTTTGGATATGTTCCAACTAGTTGAGCACGGAGAGGGGGTATGATGCAGGAGATGGATAACACACGGGAAGTGGTCACTCGAATATGTATCAGAAAATGCACACCACTCAAACCGGTGAGCAAGTTGGGTAGTACATATAGAGAAGTCTAAATGGGAATAGGTGTGAGATGTGTCCGAAAGAAAAGTAGGGGTGCCAGTGTTGAGGCAGACAAGATTGATCCGGTTGAAAAGGTCTGCCAACAGTGAGCCCCTCGGGCAGGATGCTGGAGAGCCCCAAAGGGGACGGTGGGCATTGAAGTCTCCAGTTAACAAAAATGGTGCAGGAAGCTGAGCAATAATTTGCATCTTGTCTGCCCTGGTAACGGCAGATGACGATGGAGTGTAAGCAGTACAAATGGAAAATGTAGAAGTGGGGAGAGTAATTCGGACGGCAACTGCCTGCAGGCCGGTGTGCAATGTGATGGGATCGTAGTAAATATCATCCTGGACCAGCAACATAGCCCATCCATCAGCCGGAATACTTGCCACAGGGGGTAGTTCAAAACGCACAGAGGTGTAGTGTGCCAAGGCAATTTGATCGCATGGGCGTAGCTTCGTTTCCTGGAGGGCTGCGACGAGCTGACGGTGCAAGCAGAGCAGCAACTTTAAGTCCTCTCGGTTGGAGCAAATGCTGCGAATATTCCAGTGAATAAGTGCCATCGTGAGAAGAAAAGGAAGATGAAAGAAAGGGTCACCTCAAAGGCCACTGAGGGCCTGACTTCGAGCGAGCACTGCCGCAGCTATCAGTAGGCGGACAGTCATCGTCCATTGGTTCTATAGGTTCATCGGCCATCTTGTTAAGATGGCCAGGAGGGGGAGCTTGCTCTGCAAGTGAACGGCCAGATGTTTAGCTACCAGCGGTGCGACCAGGCAAAACAGATGACGGCCTGGGGCACAACCGCTGGGTGGCGCAGGAGAAGATATGCGACGTGGCGGAGAAGGAGAACTGTGCTTCCTATGAGCCTTCTTGGAAGGTCATTTAGTGGAAATACTGGCCGATGGCTGGGAGTTCAAGGTACGTAGGACGTCTGCATGGGATGGTTCCTTCTTGAAGGCCCGTGCATCTGACTTCTGGGTCTTCGTCTTGGCAGAAGCTGATGAAGGTGCTTGTGTCTGAGGGGTGACGGGAGGAAGAGGAGACGTCGACCGGGCGATCTTAGCACTGGCCGAACGGACGACCATAGTGCTGAAGGTCAGATCGCATGTCTGTGTCGCCACCTCCCTGGTAGTCTGAGGAGAGGTGAGGACAGTACTGTATTTCCCTGCTGGGAGCAGCGTGGGCTTCCTACTAGCAAATAGCTTGCGAGCAGCCGAGGTGGACACTTTCTCTTTGACCTGAATTTCCTGTATACAGCGTTCTTCCTTGTAGATGGGGCAGTCGCGGGAGGACGCTGCATGGTCACCCTGACAGTTCACACAACGAGGAGACGGAGGTGAACAGTCACCCTCATGGGCATCCCTGCCACAAGTGACACATTAAGCCGCATTGGAACAAGACTGGTGAGTGTGATTAAAACAATGACACTGGTAGCAGCGCGTAGGTGTCGGGACACAGGGGCGAACAGAAATAACCTCGTAGCCCGTTTTGATGTGCGACAGCGACTGAATACTAGGGAACGTGTACAGGAGTGTGGCCTGAAGCAGTTTTTGTGCCTGAAAGGCGCTCTCAGTTTCTAGTAACAATGTACCGTTATGCAACCTGGTACAAGACTTGACAGATCCGGCTATGGCATCTACGCCCTTCTGGATAACGAAAGGGTTGACAGAGGAAAAATCCTTTCCGTCCTCAGATCGAGAAACTACGAGGAACTGTGGGGCAGGCGGTAATACTTTTGTCACTGGTGGCTGGTCAAGTTTCCGTTTTTGGGCAGAAGTCAAGAGAGAACAAGAAGAGAAATCCATTGCAGAGAAATCCCCCATGATTGCCAGCGTCTCCGATGGCGCACTCCTTCCTTGTGGGGACCCTCTCAGAGGGCACTCCCGCCTTAGGTGAATGTTTACACCTCAGGTCACACCTCCTGAGAAATGGACGGAGGGACCAATCGGCATGGTCGGAAGGTGTCAGCTCAGGCAATCACCCCTCCCTGGGCCTGGCCTTTACCAGGGGATACGTGTGTGCCTTACTTGTCTACCCAGGGCAGGGAATTACGCGTTACTCCGTCACCGGATACGCGTGTGAATGCATGGGTCGGCCTTCAGGCATACACAGGGAGGAAGGAAGAAGAGGAAAAAGAAGGAACAGAGGGAGAGAAAGGACAGACTGTCTCTAACGCCGAGGCGGAGACCAGAGAAGGCAAGGAGAAGAAGGCAAGGAGAAGAAGGCAAGGAGAAGAAGGCAAGGAGAAGAAGGCAAGGAGAAGAAGGCAAGGAGAAGAAGGCAAGGAGAAGAAGGCAAGGAGATGAAGGCAAGGAGATGAAGGCAAGGAGATGAAGGCAAGGAGATGAAGGCAAGGAGATGAAGGCAAGGAGAAGAAGGCAAGGAGAAGAAGGCAAGGAGATGAAGGCAAGGAGAAGAAGGCAAGGGAAAGAGTAAGTAAGACAGTGAGATGGAGAAGAACAATGAAAGGAGCCAACCAAAGGAAGGAAGAAACCAGAAGAAGTGAAAAACCAAAATGACCGCAAATATAGGTCATGGAACCGTCCGTCTCCGGACGCAGATGTTAACTACCCCCTTGAGGGGGAGGGACTCCTTTTAATCGCCTCTTACGACAGACAGGAATACCTCGGGCCTATTCTAACCCCCTGACCTGCAGGGGGGATGTAGAACTGTGTTACCAATGAATCTCCACCTAAGCATGGAGGCTCTTTTCTATAAGAAGGATTCATCATGTTCATTTAGTTGGACTCCCTTCTCACTGCACCTGTAAGATGCAGCCACTCAATAAAACGTTTATGTGACTGCAGAAATCTGGCAATGACTTTGAGCGCACAATTTACCACTAGCACTAACTAATGTTGCAGAAATCTGTGGTCCAATCTATATGAAAGTTCAGGATGTGGAACAGGTGTTTCTGGATGCCGTGATGACCAGAGGTTTCAGCCGATTACAAATGGTGTCTTATGTCGGTACTAACACTGAACTGATCCAAAGTGACACACAGAGTGTGTCTGCTTTTGGGCAGCTAGCTGATGTGATAGAGATTGCCAGTCTTGTTATTTGAATGTGGAGCTCACTATCAATAGCATCATGACAGAATTAACCATGGTCCTTCGAAACATACATCAATTCAGCTCTGTATCAGGGGCTACGAAAGTCCTGCACCCAGTCTGCAGACTCCCTGGCTTGCACCTTATGGTGGTGTGTTTCCCGGGTTATGTTTAATATGTCAGGGGACCACTACACACAGAAGATGACTACTCGGATAGTGGGGGCCATGAGGAGGTGACTGGCCAGCTTCTTACATTAAAGGGTCTCAGTAAGCTATAGAAAGGGTGACAGTTTAAAAGAGTTCAGGGCAAAAACAGGATGAAGGTAGTTTCAGATGCAGTTTGTATTGTAATTGTAAATTGTTGCTGCTGTGTTAGGAAAGATTCAGAGCTCCAATCACTAATAGAAAGCACTGAGGCTCCAATTATTTTAGGTATGCAAACATGGCTAAACCACAAGTAATTTCAGCAAAACTCTTACTGAACTGTGTTCATTAAGAATAGATTAAATACAGTCAGTTGTAGAATGTTTATTACTGTCAGTAGTAATTTACCTTGAAGAGAAATTTATGTAGACAGTTCTTGTGAATTAGTATGGATAGGTTGTGTTTGACAACTCAAAGAAAATTAATAATTACATAGCTCATTTTACCAACCACCTGAATGAGATGCTGAACAGCTCAAAGAAGTGTTCATTCATTACAAATAGGTACCCCAAGTCACACAATTACAGATGGTGTCAACTTAAATCTACCTTCCATATTTTGGCTAAAATACATGTCGGAAGTTGACTGTAGGTATGTCATCTGAGATTATACCCAAAGGTTTCTCAAAGTAGTATTTACATCAATAATTATTAGTTCAGATGCCCACTTTAAGTGTAAATTGTTGCAAAAGCATAATTGACTACCTGGCAACAAATAATCCTGAGCAAATAGGGAGCATTATGACAGATATATGGGTTAGTGTCTTCACTACATTGGCAACAAAATAAGCTTTACTTCAAACAACAAGCTTCTAAAGAAAACAATTGACCAATTGGCAACATGACAAGAAATGAACTCTCACACAAAATTAATATAAAATTTCTATCTATAACACTTGTATCAAGTGGAATGATGTCTGTAATAGATATAAAGGAAATTGACTATTGAGCATCAGTTAGTCTACACTCAACACATGCCATCCATCTGCTCACTAAAAATCCAGAGTGTTGCACAATTCCTATTACAGAGAGGTTCCAGAGAAAACTTTATCCACCAGGTTTCATTAATAAACCCATGTCTGGAAATGTACAAAGTCCCTTCTACAACCCTTACACACCTGTAATAGGAATTCTGACATGCCCTTGGTACAGCAAGAGAAAACTGTAGTAATATTACACCAGATTGCATAGTTTACATTAAATGTATGTAATACCAATGAAAATATCCCAAGAGCATATGGTATTTATGACTACATAAATAAATGACCAAAATAATGACTTTATCATTTCTTTTATCCATGTAATTCTGAAATCATGGTAGTATCTGGGAAACTGTTTGCTGAGGAGGTACTCTTTTGTGAGGAGGTACAGCAGTACCTCATATACTTTCAACAATGCTCAACCACAAAGTCCTGTCCTCATTTTCATTTCAGTCTTCTCCGAACATCTGGCACCTCCAAATTACTTTTCTGTCCGTCAGGAATATCCATCCTTTTGCACAATTTAACAGAAATTTAATAATGTTCCTCCACAGCATGGTCATCACTCCATTCTGATACAAGCATTGCTAAAGGTTTCTCTAAACACATTGTGGAGATGCAAAATAGTATCACAACTACTTCCTCCAAAGGTCCCGAGTTAGAGTCTCGGTCCGGCACACAGTTTTAATTTGCCAGGAAGTTTCAGAGCCTCGAAGTGTTGACAGTTCCTGTTGGATATGGATGTGTGGCAACAGTTATGAACTACCTTACATTACAGGACATGATTTTTTACAAAATAGGTATCTTGAACCTAGTGCATTGGAGGGATGATTGTTTCAATGCTCGTGGTGAGTTTGCCCAATTGGCATTCTGAAGCTGGACTGTATGTCCTTCTAATGGAAACTTTTTATCACCCGTTATTTTGTATGTATTTAAGTATTTAGGTGTGTGTGTGTGTGTGTGTGTGTGTGTGTGTGTGTGTGTGTGTGTAAGAGGGAGTGAGGGAGGAAAAAAGAAAGAAAGAAAGAAAGAAAGAAAGAAAGAAAGGAAGGAAGGAAGGGAAGAAGATCCTCAAACACCGAAGTGGAGGAAGGATAGTGGAAGGGGAATGGGGAAACAAAAAAAAGAACGTAAAACAATGGAGAGACTCTCCTGATATCTGCCACGAAATATGCAGAACATTTTTTCCAGAAACATCCAAGACATGTTGCCAAAGGCAGGGGAAGAAGTATGGCAAGAGGATATACATGCAGCATGTAAGGCTTGGGCCTTATGGTAGCCAAGCATGAACTCACCAAAGAGCTGCGATCCCCCTGGATTAACTCTAGGAAGTGACGGTAGTACCCATTACATTTCTATTGAATAAGCATAACGTGTGTATCCAAATGGGAGCAAATGATGTGGAGCCCATCACATCAGTGGGTCACCATCCATCACCAAAGGCATCTGGGTGAGATCCATAAATAAGAGGCCAGATTCACATTGGGAGTGGGAAGATAACACCCCCAGCAGCACTGGAGGCTTTTGTCCTGAGACTCCTCCTCCTCCTCCTCCTCCTCCTCCTCCTCCTCCTCAGGATGAGGATGTCCGGGCACTGAGGTAGAGCAGCATTCTACAAGATCCATAATTGAAAGACAGTGGGAGGACTTTGAGGCACACAGACTGTGTGTCACATGGTCGTGGCAACAGGCCTCTTGCCTGAGACACACCACAGGGGAAGGGTTCTGGGAGGGAGCCTCGTTACCAGCAGTTGCTGAAGAAGAGGGCCACTACTTCAGCTGGGTTTGGGGAGAGGAGAGAGGAGGGGATGACAAGTGGGGCTAAGGAAGAGGGAGGAGAGGAAAGGATATAACAGAGTCAAAAGTTGATGTCACTGACACAGAATGAAGGTGGTCAAATTTCTATCAAACCTCAGTGTAAGAAACAATCAAGCAACTTATACTCTTATCTCCATTTCTTTCATGTAAGGTGGGTAATTGGGTGGGCATGCAGACTGATGGTCATGATAACATGCGTAGCTGGTGGAACACAGGCTCCCCTCTTGAGGTGGGTGCCCTCAGTCACCACATGGATTATCTGCTGTACATAGGGGGATTGCCCAGAATGCAAGCATGCAAAGGACTTCAAGGGTGGGGAATGTACGGCTTCATATCACACCAGTAACACACAACTTTGACCTGCTCTGGGAGGGTATCTCCCTCAAATGCCAGAAGAAAGGTGGTTATTGGTGTATTTGTCCTTATGACCTTCCTGCACAAAATGAACGCCCTGTCATTCCAAATTGCCTCCGAGTTCCTTATCAGTCTGAAGGATAATGTCCATATGAGAAACAACTTTCTGTACCATATTCAGAGACTGCGAAGTTGTATTGGACACTGGGGCATCACGAAGATTATCACAAGCAGGAAGAGCTGCAGACTGAGCGGCAGTAGTAGTTTTGATCTACAGGGAACTCAACTGCACTGTACTGAGAAATTCGTTTGCCGATCTTGTCTCCAGTATTTCCTCAAAAGATAATGGCTTTGTGGTGGTGGATGTATCCTTGTCCATCCTAATACAGATCAGGTAGTGGGGAAAGTGTTTCACCACAACTCAGTGAACCTGGCCCCCCTCCAGGGTGTAGCCAGGGAAGTGAATGCCACAGAGTGTTATGAAGCAGTGGTCAATGATCTTTTACCTCTTGAAGAGACAGCCACAGGAGAATGCCCAGAATTTTGGAGCTTGATGTGTTTCATATGGAAATCATCTGCCCTGATACCACCCTCTGATCAGGTGCCCTCCCCATGGGCACCAGCCAGGCACACAGTGGCCTTTGCTGGGAGTTTTGACGCTCCAGAATGACAAGCAACCACTCCTATGCATACATGTAGAGGCAAAAGCTCTGGTGCCAGAAGTATGATCCCTGTGTTGTCAGGAGGCTCAGCCAGATGTGTACATAACAGCCCTACCACACAGACTGGCTGCACATACTGGTGACCTGTGGAGCGGAGATGGGCTGTGACGAGGAAGGAAGTGGAGAAGGAAGGGTGGGGAGGAATTCAGACTATAGACTCAAGGGAGGGAGTTCTTTCCCACATGTTTCACACTACAGACAGAAAATTCAGAATTCAAGGTCGAATTCCCAAAGAGGGACCAAAAATGCCAAAAAGGAACGATGAAAATTAAGGGGCAATTTAAATAAAACAAGGAATACAAGAATCAAGGTGAACAGCCAGATCAACATAAGTAAGAACACAGAGAGAACAGGCAAAGGTGTAGGGGAAGAAGCAAGGACAGGGAGAGAGGGGCACTGTGAAGGAAATGCAGCCCAGGGAGGAGGAAGGGGTAACAACAGCCCAGGGGCCCATGGGCACCATGCACGAACCCACAGAAGAATGTGTGCTCCCTGGAGAGGAGGGAGAAAATGTTTTCATATGATCCCGTCATAAGGCATTTACACTCCTGGAAATGGAAAAAAGAACACATTGACACCGGTGTGTCAGACCCACCATACTTGCTCCGGACACTGCGAGAGGGCTGTACAAGCAATGATCACACGCACGGCGCAGCGGACACACCAGGAACCGCGGTGTTGGCCGTCGAATGGCGCTAGCTGCACAGCATTTGTGCACCGCCGCCGTCAGTGTCAGCCAGTTTGCCGTGGCATACGGAGCTCCATCGCAGCCTTTAACACTGGTAGCATGCCGCGACAGCGTGGACGTGAACCGTATGTGCAGTTGACGGACTTTGAGCGAGGGCGTATAGTGGGCATGCGGGAGGCCAGGTGGACGTACCGCCGAATTGCTCAACACGTGGGGCGTGAGGTCTCCACAGTACATCGATGTTGTCGCCAGTGGTCGGCGGAAGGTGCACGTGCCCGTCGACCTGGGACCGGACCGCAGCGACGCACAGATGCACGCCAAGACCGTAGGATCCTACGCAGTGCCGTAGGGGACCGCACCGCCACTTCCCAGCAAATTAGGGACACTGTTGCTCCTGGGGTATCGGCGAGGACCATTCGCAACCGTCTCCATGAAGCTGGGCTACGGTCCCGCACACCGTTAGGCCGTCTTCCGCTCACGCCCCAACATCGTGCAGCCCGCCTCCAGTGGTGTCACGACAGGCGTGAATGGAGGGACGAATGGAGACGTGTCGTCTTCAGCAGTGAGAGTCGCTTCTGCCTTGGTGCCAATGATGGTCGTATTCGTGTTTGGCGCCGTGCAGGTGAGCGCCACAATCAGGACTGCATACGACCGAGGCACACAGGGCCAACACCCGGCATCATGGTGTGGGGAGCGATCTCCTACACTGGCCGTACACCACTGGTGATCGTCGAGGGGACACTGAATAGTGCACGGTACATCCAAATCGTCATCGAACCCATCGTTCTACCATTCCTAGACCGGCAAGGGAACTTGCTGTTCCATCAGGACAATGCACGTGCGCATGTATCCCGTGCCACCCAACGTGCTCTAGAAGGTGTAAGTCAACTACCCTGGCCAGCAAGATCTCCGGATCTGTCCCCCACTGAGCATGTTTGGAACTGGATGAAGCGTCGTCTCACGCGGTCTGCACGTCCAGCACGAACGCTGGTCCAACTGAGGCGCCAGGCGGAAATGGCATGGCAAGCCGTTCCACAGGACTACATCCAGCATCTCTACGATCGTCTCCATGGGAGAATAGCAGCCTGCATTGCTGCGAAAGGTGGATATACATTGTACTAGTGCCGACATTGTGCATGCTCTGTTGCCTGTGTCTATGTGCCTGTGGTTCTGTCAGTGTGATCATGTGATGTATCTGACCCCAGGAATGTGCCAATAAAGTTTCCCCTTCCTGGGACAATGAATTCACGGTGTTCTTATTTCAATTTCCAGGAGTGTATTTAGGATCAAGTCGGCTTCAGAAATTTATGATGTGATATTTTTCCATCAGCTTTGCAGATGAAGATGGTAGTTTAATATGCAATGATTCCACTTAGGCCATGACAAAATGGTTGTCTATAATTCATTTTCATCTTTAACACCGATAGTTTGACCAAAACTTCATGTCTAATATGATTAACATGCGATTTATAACATATTTGAAAAATCCATGGAGTAAACAATTTCATTATCGAAATTAACTCAGTGATGGTGCACAATCCATCATTTGTAATGTCCACTTATTGGTCTACACACTGAATTCGATGATTTTATTTGATCTGAATGCTGTAAATGTAACTGCGAAGGTCCACAATTAACTTCAAAACTACACTTACATTTTATTGAAAGTGATTGGTTACACACTTCCTGAAAAACTTTTGCCTCATAATTAATGGAGCAGGAACAAACACTGCACAGTAGTTAACTTTCACCAACATTTTCCACATGCAGGGATTTAACTTTTAAAGCTGTGTTCTCAAGACAGTCACTAAAAATTTTGGCATTTCCCCATCTCGGAAAGTTTATTTTTGAAATGGAACAGAGAATCACGGCAGCAGTTCTGTTACTACATTAAAATTATTATCACAGGAATATTTGACACTACTAACAGTAGCACACTAAATTTAAAAAAATACAAAAAAATTGGGAAGGAACTATCTGAATTTTCAGAACTCCCCCGAGTTAAATTTTACACTATCTTATGACTGTAATAGCGACGAGTTACAGGAGTAATAGATCAACCAATAGGACTACCTGCGTGCAAAAGTTCATACGGTGAGGAATGAAAACCACATCGAGTCTTCAGTAAATCATGCAGTAGACTTCTGTTTATTTATACAATACTGGGGAAATACAATCCATATACAAGGTGTACAAGAGACATATCAAACAGGACTAACAGGAAATGTGAAATGCATACAGAACAGGGTGGCACAAATTGTCACAAGGTTGACTCAAGGGAGAGAATCAAAAAGACACTGAAGAAAGGCAACTGGCAGACACTAAAACATGAACAATCCCAAGAGGGTCCACTAACAAAGTTTCTGTAAGTTACTTCAAACGATGGCTCCAGAAGTGTACTACAACCCTCTTCGTATTGCTGCCGTAGGAATTACAGGGAATGAGCATTGTTTTCGTACTACAGATGTGGGTGGAATGGAGAAAAAACCCTAGTAACTGGTACAATGGGACATACCCTCTGCCGTGCAAATCACAAAGCTTTGAAGACTACGGGTGTAGATACATATTTATATATTCCAAAAAGTTAAATGAATGTACACTAACACAAACTTGGAAACAAAAGTGAATAGTTTTTTTCACTCTTTTTGGAAGAATGCAAATTAACAAGTTTGCAAATTTAAAAATATTACAAATGGTGATAATGTTAAAAAAGGCGACAAAGTGAGAAGAGTGGTAAACTTCCCTTTAATTCCAGTACACCACTGCAAGATGAAGTTCCTGAAGTACAGAATAAAGACTTAGGTGCAAACAGTTTACACACTTACTACTGTTATTGATGCTGTCAGTGTCAACAGAGTAGGCGCATGACACTGGCTTCGATGTCAACATTTCTGTGCTTTGTGATTTCTGCTGTTACGGACATTAGACCCAGGCACTTGTCTTAGACCACACCTAATGTATGTATAACTAAAAATCAAAGGAGAGAGTGTATTTTTCAGCATTGTTATATAATACATCGTCTTGTATTATCTTTTGTGGATGGAGTCTTTCTGGTAAACCCACAGTTTACACACAACTCATCAGATTTTTTAAAATTTTTACATTGGCTGGTAAAATTTTTTTCTCAGTTTCACTTTAAAATTGATGGACTATGAAAATGTGATCAGTGGAGTTCAAGAACAAATGGTATTAATGCTGAAAGGGAGCAATTCCCTCAAAATAAGTTTTTTATGAACCACATGCATAAAAAATTAAAAATTTATGCCACTGGTCATGGAATGATTGATGTCTATCCCTATCTCTCAGCACACACAAATTAGGCTGTGTGGTAACAGCTATGCAAGGGATGACAATTTTCCAGGCACTACACCTGCCAGCCACCTTTTCACTAGCCTCTGTCATTTCTGTCCAACAAGGATCCCTTATTACAAAGCAATATTCCAGTACAGAATCGACAAGTGCAGTGTAGGCAGTGTGTTTAGTCAACCCGTTGATTCTTCTCAGTGTTCAGCCAGTGAAACACAGACTGCTTCACCTTCCCACAAAATTTCATGTGTAACAGTTCCAATTGTTAGTAATTGTAATCCCTAAGTACCTTTTCTGAACTTTTTCTTATTTCCATGCTGCACACCAACACATTGATTCGATAACAAGTTATCAGAATATACAGTTTGACTGTGATAACTTCATAACCTTCTTTGATCTCCGATGGAAGCACCACTCTACCCAAGGTGAGAAAATGAGTGCATGTGGGCACTAAAGAGACATCTACTTTTCTCGTCACCCAATGGACTGCAATGACACCCTTATCAGAGAAGTGCATTTGGATTTCTGCCTCAGTCAGACCATCGAGCAACCAAGTGTAAATAACAACATGGGAGGAATTCAGTGTTCAATGGGCCTCAACACGAATAGGATAGCCATCAAGCGAAGCTGCAAGCAGTTCGTGTGCTTGAGTATCAGAAGTAGTTTCCAAAAGCAAAGTGCCACTGCATAAATGAGAGCAGCATTTCACAGCACCGCAACTGCATTAACACCTTTCTGAATAACAATCATATTTAACGTAGCGAAGGACTGACCATCTTCAGTACACGAATCCACAAGGAACCATAGTGCAGTTGAGAGGGTCTTTGAAACGTTAGCCAACTTCCATTTATGTTTCATAGCCACTGACTGTGAAGATGAATGGCTCACTGCCAGAAAATCCCCTGCAATTGCCAGCATCTCCGATGGTGCACTCTTCCTACTGGGAGCCCCTTGAGAAGGGGTTCATACCTCAGGTCACACCTCCCAAACACCTCACAGAGGGACAAATCAGCAATTTGGGAAGGTAGCAGCTCAGGCAGTCACCCCTCCCCAGGCTTGGCCTGTTTCAGGGTTACGTGCGAATCCTACCTGTCGACCTGGGGCTGTGAATTACATGTTACCCCATCACCTGTTATGCATCAGACACATGGGCCAGCCTTCAGGAGCACACAGGAAAGAAGAATAAGATCCTCAAACACCAAAGCGGGGGCCGGATAGGTGGTGGTTAACAAAGAAAAACAAAAGAACAGAAAACAGTGCAGAGTATTCTTATTATGGCTGCTGAAACTGCAGAATACATTTCCAAAACAGCCCATACATGTTACCCAAGAGACAGAAATAAGAAGTGCTAGAGGATAGACATGATGCATGCAAGGTAAAAGATGCTGCAACAGCTGGGGCCCTGTGGCAGCCAAGCACGAACCCATCAACAAGCGGCCAGCCATCTGGGATGGATAAATGTAAAACGCAGTCAACAGCTCATGTGTCATTTGCTAAAATGGCTGATAACTCAGATGGAAAACATACATTAGAATTGAAGTGGTTAAAAGGAAGGGGATTCGGTTCTAAAATGGCAAACTGTCAATGGTTGATGACAATGAACACAATTTGGTGAGGGTTCTCCAATTAACAAAAAGTGATAGCTAAAAAAGGTGATAGCTAAAATGATCTCTCAGAAAGGGCCAAGAGGAGGTCAGCCAAGCCACTGGGAGAGGTTTTTTTTATCTTTTTTTTCTTTTTTTTTTGTGGTTTTAGGGCGCAAAACTTCTATGGTCATTAGCGCCCAGCCCGTGACTTAGGAAACAGTAAAAAACCGAAATTGAAAACCAGCAGCAATGGGAACAAAGTCATAAAATTGAAGAAACTAAAAGCAGAAGGAATGCTTAAAAATCTACTACGGAAAGGGGTTGGTTGTCCCCAAAAAAAGCTTCAAATGACTGACGTCATTTCACTGTTGCTAATAAACTGGAGAACGTGGTCGGCTGAGCGCGTGTCATCTGCTAAAATCGACGATAGATCAGGCGATAGCTGTAGACGGGAGCGTAACGGATTAAAGTAGGGGCATTCAATTAAAAGGTGTCTTACCGTCCACAGCTGAGAGCAGTGGGGACAGAGTGGGGGAGGATCACCGCTGAAAAGATGTCGATGGCTAAAAAGACAGTGCCCTATCCGGAGTCTAGCTAAAATTACCTCCTCCCGACGACGCGTTCGGGAGGAAGAGGTCCAAGCGCAAGGAAGGGCTTTCACTTCCCGCAATTTATTATGGGGAAGTGTTGACCAATGCGCATGCCATAAATGAGCAACTTTGCGACATAAACCGCTCCGTAAATCGGTGAAGGGAAGCGACTGAATAGCTGGCCGAGGAAGAGAGACTGCAGTCTTGGCCGCTATATCGGCCGCCTCATTCCCACAGATACCAGCGTGTCCCGGGAGCCAGAGGAACGCCACCGAGACGCCCCCCAGGTGGAGCAAGCGCAGACAGTCCTGAATCCAGTGGACCAGAGGGTGCACAGGGTAAAGAGCTTGGAGACTGAGGAGAGAGCTGAGAGAATCTGAGCAGATTACGTACTGTATCCGCTGATAGCGGCGGATGTAGTGGACAGCCTGGAGAACAGCGTAAAGCTCCGCAGTATAAACCGAACACTGGTCGGGAAGCCGAAAGTGATTTGGGGTGTCGCCAACAATATAGGCACTCCCTACACCTAACGATGTTTTCGAGCCGTCTGTGTAAATAAATGTGGCGTCCGTCATTTGTGCACATAGAGCAGCAAATGCCCGACGATAAACAAGTGTAGGGGTACCATCCTTGGGAAATTGACAAAGGTCACGGAGCAAGCAGATCCGGGGACGGAGCCAAGGCGGCGCTGTACCCCAAGTTGTCAAGAAGGTTTTAGGGAAGCGGAAGGAAAGAGAATGGAGCAGTGGACGGAAGCGGACTCCCGGGGGTAGTAGGGAGGAGGAGCGGCCTGAATACCCTACATCAAAGGAGGCGTCGAAAAAAAGGTCATGGGCTGGATTAGCAGGCATGGAAGACAGATGGCTAGCATAACGACTCAGAAGTACTGCTCGCTGATTGGACAGCGGAGGTTCAGCAGTCTCGGCATAAAGGCTTTCCACAGGGCTGGTGTAAAAATCTCCAGACACTAAACGTAATCCACGGTGGTGGATAGAGTCGAGACGCCGAAGAATAGACGGCCGAGCAGAGGAGTAGACTATGCTTCCATAATCCAATTTCGAGCGCACTAAGGCGCGATAGAGGCGGAGAAGGACCACTCGGTCCACTCCCCAGGAGGTACCATTCAGGACACGGAGGGTGTTAAGGGATCGCAGACAGCTAGCCGAAAGATAGGAAACGTGGGAGGACCAGCACAGTTTTCTGTCAAACATAAGACCCAAGAATTTAGCGACGTCTGAAAACGGAAGGTTGACAGGACCTAGATGTAAGGAGGGCGGAAGAAACTCCTTACGTCGCCAAAAATTAACACAAACGGTCTTACTGGGTGAGAAACGGAAGCCGGTTTCGATGCTCCACGAGTGGAGGCGATCGAGACATCCTTGAAGACGTCTTTCAAGAAGGCTGGTCCGTTGAGAGCTGTAGTAGATCGCAAAATCGTCCACAAAGAGGGAGCCCAAGACATCAGGAAGTAGACAATCCATAATTGGATTTATGGCGATGGCAAACAGTACAACACTCAGCACGGAGCCCTGGGGTACCTCGTTTTCTTGGGAGAAAGTACGGGAGAGAGTAGTGTTCACCCGCACCCTAAATGTGCGCTCTGCCATAAATTCGCGAAGAAAAAGGGGCAGCCGGCCTCGAAAGCGCCAAGAGAACAGTGTGCGGAGGATGCCTGTCCTCCAACAGGTATCGTATGCTCTCTCCAGATCAAAAAATATTGCTACCGTTTGGCGTTTCCGGAGAAAATTGTTCATGACATAAGTGAAGAGAGCAACAAGATGGTCAACTGCAGAACGATCCTTTCGGAATCCGCATTGGGCTGGTGTTAAAAGACTGCGGGATTCCAGCCACCAAGCTAAACGGTAATTCACCATACGCTCCAAATCTTTACAGACACTACTTGTGAGAGAAATGGGGCGATAGCTAGAGGGGAGATGTTTATCCTTTCCAGGTTTCGGAACGGGAACGACAATACCTTCCCGCCATCGTCTGGGAAAGGTACTGTCGGTCCAAATTCGATTATAAAGGCGAAGGAGGTAACGCAGACTATGGGTTCATAAATGCAGCAACATTTGGACATGGATACCATCCGGTCCTGGGGCGGAGGATCTAGAAGAAGAGAGGGCATGTTGGAGTTCCTGCATGGAGAAAACAGCATTGTAGCTTTCGTGATTTTGAGAGGAGAAAGCAAGATGTCGCACTTCCGCTGCACGTTTCTTCGGGAGAAACGCTGGCAGGTAATTTGAAGAGCTCGAAATCTCAGCAAAGTGCTGACCCAATGAGTTAGAAATTGCGACGGGGTTCACTAAGGTATCATGCGCGACAGTGAGCCCAGAGACCGGGGAGAAACTAGGCGCGCCTGAGAACCGTCGAAGCCGACTCCAAACTGCCGAGGAGGGAGTGAAGGTGTTAAATGAGCTAATAAAGAATTTCCAGCTTGCCTTCTTGCTATCGCGGATGACACGACGGCATCGCGCACGGAGCTGCTTATATCGGATACAGTTGGCCAAAGTTGGATGCTGACAGAAAATGCGAAGAGCACGTCGCCGCTCACGTATTGCGTCACGGCATGCCTCGTTCCACCAAGGAACTGGGGAGCGCCGTGGCAATTCGGAGGTGCGTGGTATTGAACGTTCCGCAGCTGTAAGAATAACGTCGGTAATATGTGTGACCTCATCGTCGACGCTGGGAAAGCGACGGTCATCGAATGTCGCTAGAGACGAAAAAAGTGTCCAATCGGCTTGGGCAAACTTCCAGCGTCGCGAGCGCATATATGGCAGTTGAGGCTGCAGTCTAAGGACACATGGAAAGTGGTCACTCGAGTGTGTATCATCAAGGGCGAACCATTCGAAGCGCCGAGCTAGCGGAACAGTACCGACCGCAAGGTCCAAATGAGAAAAATTTGTCGTGGAGGCAGACAAAAATGTGGGGACCCCAGTGTTGAGGCAAACTAGATCCGCTTGGTGGAAGACGTCTAGCAATAGTGAGCCACGTGGACAAGGATGTGGAGATCCCCAAAGCGGGTGATGGGCATTGAAGTCCCCAACCAGCAAATTGGGGGGTGGAAGCTGACCAAGAAGATGAAGGAGATCAGCTCGTGCCATTGGTGTGGACGATGGAATGTATACCGTACAAAGAGAGAACGTGTATCCAGAAAGGGAAAAACGGACGGCGACAGCTTGGAAGGAACTGTTTAAGGGGATTGGGTGATAATGGAGAGTATCATGGAGAAGAATCATGAGTCCTCCATGGGCTGGAGTGCCTTCAACAGAGGGGAGGTCATATTGAACGGACTGAAAATGAGGGAGAACAAAGTGGTCATGGGGACGCAGCTTTGTTTCCTGAAGACAGAAGATGACCGGCGAGTAGGATCGTAAGAGGATCGACAATTCATCCCGATTGGCTCGAATGCCGCGGATATTCCAGTGGATAATGGACATAGGGTGAACAGAAAATGGAGGAATGTGACCAAGGTCGCTGTCAACTCAACGACTGCTCAGAGCTTGCGACCGACAGCATGGAATGGCATTCAGTCGAAGGCAGAAGATCCTGATCCGTAGGTTGGTCAGGAGCAGCTCCTGCCACCAGCGATCGGCCGGTTGACCGGCCACCAGCAGTGCGCCTCGGCGACACAGAAGACGGCCGAGGGCGATTTCCGCCAGGTGGTGCTGTATATGGGACACGCCTTGGCGGAGAAGGAGAGGAACTGTGTTTCTTTGTAGCCTTCTTGGAAGTATGACGTTTCGATGAAGGAGGAACCGATGGTTGTGAAGTTGCGGTACGTAAAAACTCTTCACGAGTATGCTCTTTTTTCGAAGACTTGGCGTCTGACTTTTGGGCTCGAGATTTAGCAGAATCCGACGAAAGGTGAGCCATAGAGTGGGCAGGCGAAAGTGGTGAGGTTGAACGGGCGATCTTTGCGCTGGCCGATCTGACGACTGTGGTACTAAAGGTGAGGTCGCAAGTCTGCGTGGCCACCTCCTTTGTTGGCCGAGGAGAAGCAAGGACAGTGCTGTATGTTCCTTTCTGAGGCATGGTGGGCTGTCGACTGGCGAATAATTTTCGAGCAGCAAAGGTCGACACCTTTTCCTTTACTCTGATTTCCTGGATGAGCTTTTCGTCCTTAAAAACGGGACAATCTCGAGAGGAAGCAGCGTGGTCACCCATACAGTTGATGCAGCGAGGGGAAGGAGGTGGACAAGCACTCTCATGGGCATCCTTGCCACACGTAACACATTTGGCCGGATTGGAACAGGACTGGCTGGTGTGATTGAACCGCTGACATCGATAGCAACGCGTAGGGTTTGGGACGTAAGGGCGAACGGAAATTATCTCATAGCCTGCTTTGATTTTCGATGGGAGTTGAACTTTGTCAAACGTCAAGAAGACAGTGCGGGTTGGAATGATGTTCGTGTCAACCCTTTTCATAACCCTATGAACAGCCGTTACGCCCTGGTCAGACAGGTAGTGCTGAATTTCTTCATCAGACAATCCATCGAGGGAGCGTGTATAAACGACTCCACGTGAGGAATTTAAGGAACGGTGCGGTTCCACCCGGACAGGGAAGGTGTGGAGCAGAGAATTACGCAGCAATTTTTGTGCCTGGAGGGCACTGTGTGTTTCTAACAACAGGGTGCCATTCCGTAATCTGGAACAAGACTTTACAGGACCTGCAATTGCGTCGACACCTTTCTGGATAATGAAAGGGCTGACCGTGGAGAAGTCGTGACCTTTGTCAGACCGAGAAACAACAAGGAATTGTGGCAACGATGGAAGAACCGTCTGTGGCTGAGACTCGGTGAACTTACGTTTGTGAGCAGACATAGTGGAAGGTGAGGAAACCATTGCAGAAGAATCCCCCATGATTACCGGCGTCTCCGATGGCGCGCTCCTCCCTTGTGGGGGCCCTCACTGAGGGCCAGAGCAATAGCTGAAAGTTAATTACAGGAGGTAACAGAAGAGAGACACTCCCCAAACTGCCAGTCAAAGGAGTCATTGAAGAAAGCATAGGAAGAGCGGCCGAGCATGGCAGACAAATGGCATGTGTATCTGCTGACTAGAAGATCATGCCAGTATGACAGCAGTAGTTTGGCAGCTTCTGCATAGGTACTTTCAACCAGGCTAGTTTAAAACTTGCCAGCTACTAAACAGATTCCGTGATGGTGGATTATATTTCGATGGTGTAACGTCACAAGTCTGAATGACCATGTCATTTGTGGTACGAGACATGGCAAGAATGGCACCGTAAGTGCCATATGGTAAATCACAGGGCTTTTGACCAGCCAACAACCTGAGAGCAACATGGTAAGGTACTTTTTCCTTCATGTGGATTTCCTGGACAGTCTGCTCATCAAGAGGCGCAGGACATTCTCGTGATGAGGTGTCATGGTCTCCATTACAATTGATACAGTGAGTAACACATTTACAGTGTTTTCACAGGACATTAGAGTGTGTTTTTAATGTTGACACTAGTAGCAAAGCATCACATTTAAAATGTATGGTCAGACTGTAATAACTTCATAACCTGCTTTGATCTTTGATGGAAGCACAACTTGATCAAAAGTGTATAGGAGTAAGGTGGCATTAACCATTTGCATTACTTGATGCACTACAGTGATGACCTGATCAGAGAGGTATTATGGATTTCTCCCTTGGTCAGACAATCAAGCATACAAGTGTAACTAACAACACAAGAAGAATTTTGTGTTTGATGGTCCTCAACATGAACAGTATAGCTATGGTGGGGAAAAGGTTTATGTAGTTGCTGGGCTTTAAAATAATTATTGGTTTCAAAAAACAAAATATCATTATGTAGACAAAATCAAGATTTCACTCGGTCAGCAATTACATCAACACCTTTCTGAATAAGGAGTGGATTAACTGTAGCAAAAGAATGACCATATGTAGTACATGATATCATGAGATACCAAATTGCAACTCTGAGTGCCTGATTCTTCAGCCTCATACCTTTTGCGTTTCGTTGAATGAGACTGAGATGAAGGTAAGTGGCCCATTGTGAAAGAATTGCCAATGACTGCCAGGGTCTCTAATGGCAAGCTCCTTCCAACCAAGTAGAACAAGCCTGTTTGGTTCTGTGCCTGATTTCCACTTTCATGGAAGTTGCAACTAATTAATCTCGTCATTCAGATCTATTTTGCAGCCAGTCTCCTTGTTTGACAAATTTTCTAATAAATTCTGGCCATAGACTGGAAGGCAGTATAGGTAAATTGAGATAAGGGAGTACATGACTCAAATTTAGTCAGAAATGACTCAGTCTGTGCATCCAGTCTTAAAAACATTTTAAATGAGCTGTCAGCAAGAGGCAGCTAAGACTCTTCAGAATTTTGATAGTTACCTTAGGCTCTGATTTTACCTACTTGTGTTCCTATTTCCTTCACACATTATTAAACAGCCCTTAATATTTTCTGAGCCCAGACTCTCACCATTTTATTTTCCATTCACCAAATAGTGCAAAACATCTGTGGGAAAACAGATGTGATTGTAATATTGTTGAAATCAACAAGGCGGGACAGAATGGTTTTAAATAAACCATGTAAAGCTCTTACACGTTAGTACAACCCATCTAAGTCAGCCAGCACTATATGTAAGCCTCATATCCCAAAGTATATAAATGCAGGACCCTCTGGATTACCCTAGACTTTGAGCTCTTTAACTCTCTTGGAAATGCCATCAGGGCCATCCACAGACACCTAACAACTCGTCTTTCCACTTTTACCTTAGACTAGCAGTCACCTGTCTCAAATCCAACATTCTTTTACTGCACTTCTTTGTCCCAAAAAACCCTGAAGTGAGGCAGCTGCTCTGAATCTGGCCCAACACTAATCCAAAAATGTACAAATAGATCAAACTCAGTCACTACCATGTCACAGGCGGCAACAGTATCCTACAGTTGTTTGGTTAAAAATGGCTCAGTCTGAACACAATACTGTAATTTACTTTTGGCTTAAAGCTGCATTTCAGAGGCAATGTTACTCTCTGGGAACACAATTGGTAAGAGATAAACAAGCTGCCAATGTTCCAAGAAGACAGGTGGTTCACAGCAGCTAGACACAAATGTATCTCTGCCTCTATCACAGCACCCTTTACACATAATGTATCCTTTATTGTAATCCTTTATTGTATGATTATATGATAGCGGAACAAACACTGGTAGCAGTTACTTCTGTAAAATATCTGGGAGTATGCGTGCGGAACGATTTGAAGTGGAATGATCATATAAAATTAATTGTTGGTAAGGCGGGTACCAGGTTGAGATTCATTGGGAGAGTGCTTAGAAAATGTAGTCCATCAACAAAGGAGGTGGCTTACAAAACACTCGTTCGACCTATACTTGAGTATTGCTCATCAGTGTGGGATCCGTACCACATCGGTCTGACGGAGGAGATAGAGAAGATCCAAAGAAGAGCGGCGCGTTTCGTCACAGGGTTATTTGGTAACCGTGATAGCGTTACGGAGATGTTTAATAAACTCAAGTGGCAGACTCTGCAAGAGAGGCGCTCTGCATCGCGGTGTAGCTTGCTCGCCAGGTTTCGAGAGGGTGCGTTTCTGGATGAGGTATCGAATATATTGCTTCCCCCTACTTATACCTCCCGAGGAGATCACGAATATAAGATTAGAGAGATTAGAGCGCGCACGGAGGCTTTCAGACAGTCGTTCTTCCCGCGAACCATACGCGACTGGAACAGGAAAGGCAGGTAATGACAGTGGCACGTAAAGTGCCCTCCGCCACACACCGTTGGGTGGCTTGCGGAGTATCAATGTAGATGTAGATGTAGATCGATGGCCATTGGCCAAAGGTTTGTGCAGTAGGTGCTTGATGTGATTGCCTCAGGGTAGGATCTACATAGTTACTAGGACACACCACAACTGTATGATACTCTCCCTGCCTGCACAACAGCAGACAAATTAGAAATACTACTTTCCTTTACTAAAATTAGTAATTTCTCACTATCTGCAATTCTTTCTTTCATTTCTTATAGGCCACTTCCATCCCATCCCCTCATTTAGATCTCCCCTTGACAGGGTCTAAAACAGGCAATAAAATTTTCCATATGTGTTTGTAATTGAAAGCGGTTTATTATGCCTAAGACAGCATAACTGAATCATAGCTAACACTTGGTTCAAGAATCATAAAAGAAGGTTGCCTACATGGAAGAAACCTGAAGATACTGATAGGTTTCAGACAGATTATATAATGGTAAGACAAGTATTTAGGAACCAGGTTTTAAATTGTAAGACATTTCCAGGGCAGATGTGAACTCTGACCACAATCTGTTGGTTATGAATGGTAGATTAAAATTGAAGAAACTGCAAAAAGGTGGGAATATAAGGAGATGGGACCTGGATAAACTGACTAAACCAGAGGTTGTACAGATTTTCAGGGAGAGCATAAGGGAACAATGGACAGGAATGGGGGAAATAAATACAGTAGAAGAAGAATGGGTAGCTTTGAGGCATGAAGTAGTGAAGCCAGCAGAGAATCAAGTAGGTAAAAGACAAGGGCTAGTAGAAATCCTTGAGTAACAGAAGAAATATTTAATTTCATCGATGAAAGGAGAAAATATAAAAATACAGTAAATGAAGCAGGCAAAATGGAATACAAACGTCTCAAAAATGAGATCAACAGGAAATGCAGAATGGTTAAGCAGGGATGGCTAGAAGGCAAATTTAAGGATGTAGAGTCTTATCTCAATAGAGGTAAGAGAGATACTGCCTACAGGAAAATTAAAGAGACCTTTGGAGAAAAGAGAACCACTTGTATGAATATCAAGAGCTCAGATGGAAACCCATTTCTGAGCAAAGAAGGGAAAGCAGATAGGTGGAAGGAGTATATAGAGGGTCTATACAAGGGTGATGTACTTGAGTTCAATGTTACAGAAATGGAAGAGGATGTATATGAAGATGAAATGCAAGATATGATACTGTGTGAAGAGTTTGACAGACCATTGAAAGACTTAAGTCGAAACAAAGACCCGGGAGTAGACAACATTCCATTAAAACTACTGACAGCCTTAGGAGAGCCAGTCCTGAAAAAACTCTACCATCTGGTGAGCAAAATGTATGGGACAGGCGAAATACCATCAGACTTCAAGAAGAATATAATAATTCCAATCCCAAAGAAAGCAGGTGTTGACAGATGTGAAAATTACCAAACAATCAGTTTAATAAGTCATGGTTGCAAAATACTAACACAATTTCTTTACAGAAGAATGAAAAAACTGGTAGAAGTTGACCTCAGGGAAGATCAGTTTGGACTCTGTAGAAATATTGGAACACGTGAGGCAAAACTGACCCTACAACTTATCTTAGAAGCTACATTAAGAAAAGGCAAACCTATGTTTCTAGCACTTGTAGACTTGGAGAAAGTTTTTGACAATGTTGACTGGAATACTCTTTCAAATTTTGATGGTGGTAGGGGTAAAATACAGGGAGCAAAAGGCTATTTACAATTTGTACAGAAAGCAGATGGCAGTTATAAGAGTTGAGGGGCATGAAAGGGAAGCAGTGGTTGGGAAGGGAGTGAGACAGGATTGCAGCCTCTCCCCGATGTTATTCAATCTGTATATTGAGCAAGGAGTAAAGGAAACAAAAGAAAAATTCGGAGTAGGTATTAAAATCCAGGGAGAAGACATAAAAACTTTGAGGTTCACCGATGACATTGTAATTCTGCCAGAGACAGTGAAGGATCTGTAAGAGCAGCTGAACGGAATGGACAGTGTCTTGAAAGGAGGATATAAGATGAACATCAACAAAAGCAAAACGAGGATAATGGAATGTAGTGGAATTAAATCGGGTGATGCTGAGGGAATTAGATTAGGTAATGAGTCACTTAAAGTACTTAAGTAGTTTTGCAATTTGAGGAGCAAAATAACTGATGATGGTCGAAGTAGAGAAGATATAAAATGTAGACTGGCAATGGCAAGGAAAGTGTTTCTGAAGAAGAGAAATTTGTTAACATCGAGTATAGATTTAAGTGTCAGGGAGTCGTTTCTGAAAGTATTTGTATGGAGTGTCGCCATGTATGAAAGTGAAACATGGATGATAAATAGTTTGGACAAGAAGAGAATAGAAGCCTTCGTAATGTGGTGCTACAGAATAATGCTGAAGATTAGATGGGTATATCACATAACTAATGAGGCGGTATTGAATAGAATTGGTTGCATTACGTAGAAGGCAGATTAGTGTCATACAGTACCAATCTGCAGTGTACGATATGATGCAAATATGTTATTCAGTTAGCAAGAGCATGCCGCTATTTCGAGGCAGCATGACTATTACGAGCCAAAGCAGTTCTACATATACCCTGAAAATAATGTATGTTGTCGAAATAACTAAATACACAAGGTCCTATGTTTTAACACCCCCTTGTATTCAGTGTGTGTACGTCGCAAATTCTCGCAAGTGTACCATATACTGTCGGTCATTCACCGTCTTCCATACAGCCCACAAAGCAAACATGGGTTATCGGAAACGTCCGACTCCACCCGTCTAGTTTGACCAATAACGTCACCAATATGGCGGAAACGACCATTCACAACTCCCATATCGCGACTATGACGTCGTTACGAAAACATGACAACAAACATAAAAATAGATCGAAAAACAGTCAGACACAATATTACTCCAAAAATATAGTGAACCTAACGGGACAAGCGGGGGAAATTGGGGGTTTTTGGGTGGAGACAAACTAAAAATAAACACACGCCACTAAACCAGACGACAAAAACGATAAAATAAAACGACAACAACCTTCCCGAAATCAACTAAAAACAATATCCACTGGAACATTTCCCTCGAGTTATATAGGGCAACAGAAACTACCGATACCACACTGTATATCTCAGAACTTTCGCCACCACCACACTTATTACTACCATAAAAAAAGAATCAAAATGGAATCGAACACTTCCCTTGACAAGGTATTCTTAAGACATCACCACATATAGCCGTCCCTGGTCCGAGATCCTGGAACATTAGTAAGCCTCATTTCTTCACGACTTCTTCCACAAATCCGAATAGTTTAAGGAACTTTGTTAGAGACAATGCAGTGTCCCCCATCATCGCCAACAACCGAAAACTATTGACGTTGTCAGTCATATCCACATCTATCAAAGACATGAACAATGCAATTTACCAAAATTCACACACGACGAACAGAAAGAAACTACAATAACGTCGACATAACAAAACCAAAACCGTTAACCCACTGAAAAATATTCCGCTGAAAGCACAGGCACTATCGACACCACACACGTGCAATGATACCGCGCAAATGAACCCCATACGCCACATAACACGCTACCCATAAACACACCACCAGAGAGAACCACCGACCGCAACAACACGCTACCTATAAACACGCCACACAAGCAAACTAAACCAAATACATCACCTGTCACACAACACATAAACACACCACCAGAGAGCACCATAGATCACATCAAAACGACACCTGCAAGCACGCCATTCTCACAAACTAAATTCCGCGCCTTCGTGACGTCACACACCACAAAAGCCGACGGGTGGAATCGGACGCTTCCGTTGACCCACTTCGTTAACGAAAGCAATCTTTCTAGTCGGCCTATCAATTCCAGAGGTCGTCTTACAAGTCGCGACTTACTGAACCGCCACGGAAACAAGAATAATTCGATTTCTGTAAGAGATATCGTAAGAAACGTATACAACACGTAACTGTTACGTCGTAGGAAGGTTTACCTTTCTCTGGAAGTCTAAACAGCAACCCGGCTGGATAAATTGGAAGTGAGGAACCCGGAATTGTGCAGATTAGAAGTTTCGAACCGCAATCGCTGGATACAACCCGCTAACTGAGGCGCCACGAACCCGTGGTTCGGGGATGTGACGTCACAAGAGCTGGCCAGCCAATACGGCCGCAGCTCGCAACTTTTCAAAGCGCTCTACACACGTACCAACTGGCCGAGCGACAAACTGGATGCGTCTGGCGTTTAGACGGACCGAGTGATGAATTTCCTTGTCGGGATGTCGTGCGGGTAGGAGTAACCGACGCACGCCCGCCTCCTCCTCCTCCTCCTCCTCCTACCACCCACTCTCTGGAAAAGTGCAAAACATCCCCACCAACACCTGAGGTTTTGTGGACCTCCTACCACGCCGTGCGTCAGCGCCGGCACGGAGACCTGCCTCTGAACTAGCAGAGCGCTCCATTGATTCGGGCTGAAACACGCCTCCTCTCTCTAGGACAGGTGCAGGACCCACCCGGGGCAGGCGATGAGTCGCACGGAGGTGAAGGTGTGGATGTTTTACCAAATAGGCGCGCCTCCACTGACGGAACAGTTTCTGTCAACCTGCAGATTATGGGGCCCCTCATCATACAAGATATTTCCAGTCAGCGTTTGGTGTGAGAAAGTCTTCGACACCTAGTATATATGCTAACAGCTCATGTCTAAAACTACATTTGAAAACATTTCTTACATCTTTTTCATAATTTCTTGTAAGACAAAGGAAACGTTAACATTATTTTAATAAGCCATTTTTGCACCAAACTGAAGAAAGTTACTGATTGAATTCTATATATTTTAAGAAAAGTGAGTTGGTTATATTTAGAGCCGGTCTGGACAAATGGCGCTGAGGGGCGAGCGGTGGAGAACAGGAAATGAAAAGCGAGTCAGCAGCCGGACGCCGCTAGAGAGAGCCAGTCGCCTTGTCACATTTTTCCGACAACACCGACTGTGCTAAATTAGATTTACGTTCTGAATGAGGAACATCACTGCGTCTACGCACTTGAAAGAAAAAGTGGAGAAGTCACATCATTCAGTGCTAAATGGAAATTGCTCTTTGAACGCCATGCAAATTGCTTATACACCACCGCACTATCATGAGCTGTGAAAAACGTTCATTGGAACGTCGTTACACCACCAGGCACAAAGACGACTTCATTAGGCAAAGAAGAGTTAAAAGAAAAATAGGGGAGTGACAAAATCTTTTATGGTCGACGTCACCAGTTATTTGATTTCATCAAGTCTCTTAATCCAAGGGGAGGATGATTTACATATATGGCCGACTATATTGATGTTATAAAACAAAAGTTAATCCTGTGGAAAAATCAGCTTCTAGTTCATGACATAGAACATTTCTCACAGCTCAAGGTAGTCATTTCTCGACCAGACATGATTACCTTCGTTTCAGTAATTGAAAAATTTCGTCACCAGTTCTCAGACAAAAGTCAAGACTTTGCACGTCGAAAACTGATTTCGATTTATTTGTCAGTCCGTTCATGGTTGTGACTGCTAATGTACCTCCTCATTACTTCCCACTTGAGCTGATATGACCTCTAATATAGTCCACTACAGGAATTTACAAGAATCTTATACAATATTACCCCAAGAGCCATATCCTCGACTGCACAGACAATTCGGTAAAGTTAGTTCAACGTTTCGATCAACGCAAGTGTGCGAACGGTATTTATTCTGTTGTAAAATTGAGGAAATCCCCTCAACGTTCGGGTTTAGCAGATTTTAATCTCTGCGACCCCACGTGTTTGTATCACGAACCGTAGTTCCATCTATATCACATACTAGTTTAGCACCCGATACTTTTCACGCGTAGTCTGTATCCTCTGCACAGATTTTTTTTTGTTTTTCTTTAATCAAATTTTTATATTGTTCACAAATTGCAACACCTTCTAAACGTTTCACGCTAATGGAGGCCATATATGCATGATCTTTTCCGAATGTAATTCTGATCAAAAAGCAATTCCAGGAGCTGTAATTCAAGGATTCTGTTAATCTTGCCGTTTGCATTCTTGTGATCATATTTCCATTGAAACACATACTTCTTTATAGCTAACCTAGAAGTGAAATACTCGTAACCATTTCGTAGGCTAAGCTTTACAATTTTTTTAATGTAACGAAATATTTTCCTAACAATTTTACGCTCTAAAGGATTGAATTTCTGTAAAGAGTAAACAAATACATATTTTTTTTAATTTCTAACAGAGAATTCAAATACTAATTTCCAAAGATTTAGCTTTGAAAACGTTTCTATAATGAAATAATTTTATAAAACCTTTTATCCCCTCTTTCACTCCCTTAAGGCACTGAATTTCCAAAAAAGTGAAACTTTTTTTAATTAACATCCATTTTCATAGATTTAGCTTTAAAATAGATTAGTTGTTCTGTAATAATGAATATTGTGCAACCTACGACTGTTTTTAAATAGTGATAATGAATTATTTCCAGAAAACGTTCACTATTTTCCCCACTTAGTGGTTGAATTTCCAAAATTGCTGAAACGTGTATTTTTTTACTTCTAACCGAGAAACCAAATACTAATTTTAGTAGTTCTAGCTTCAGAACTGCCTTAATTGCGACATATTTTGAGAAAGCCTTCCGTCCCCTATTTCACCCTCTTTTTTGTCTTCAATTTCGAATGATCCCTACTTAAACGATATCTACAGTATAAGATTCACACCCTCTCCAAATTTCAAGTTTCTATCCATAGCGGTTTCGGCTGGGCGATGATGAGTCAGTGAAACAGTCTGGCCCTGAACCTTCCTGGCAGATTAAAACTCTGTGCCGGACCGAGATTCGATCTCGGCATCTTTGCTTTCGCGGGCAAGTGCTCTACCAACTGAGCTATCCAAGCACGACACACGATCCGTCTCGACAGCCTTAATTCCGCCAATACCTCGTCTCCTTCATTCCGAACTTCACAGAAGCTCTCCTGCGAACTTTGCAGAACTTGTGGAGCACTTGCCCGCGAAAGGTAACGGATTCGAGTATCGGTCCAGCACACAGTTTTAATCTCCCAGGATGTTTCATAGCAGCACACACTCCGCTGCAGAGTGAAAATCTCAGCCTGGCCTTATTTGACCCCCTTAGGGGTTGGTTTTCCAAAAACAGTGAAACACGTTTTTTCTTTCATTTCCAAACAAGACGCCACATACCAATTTTCATAGATTTAGCTTTAAAAATGCTTTCACAATGAAATATGTGCATAAAACACTTCACCGCCTATTTCACCCAACCTGCTTCCCTTGCAGAACGAGTGGTGAAGTGGAAGAGTCTGCATGAGTGGTAAAAGGCAGTTACTTAGTTGTGTTCATACTTACGCGCGGCGTAAAAGTGCAAACGATGCTTTTAGTGCTCCGTTTGACCCAATTCGTGGTTGTTTTAAAGTTATCAGTAACCCCCCCCCCCCCCTCCCTCAAAATCCAACTCCAGATTCGCCACAGAATCGAACTCCCTTATGTATAAGAGCTTGAAACGTCTGATTGCTTTACAAATCAGTTAATATGTTAAGCTAGTTTTTCACCCATCTCAATGTATATGACGTCATACGTCATATCACTTGAACTATGCGTCGTACAACGATATGCTGTTGCAGGTCCGTGTAGTGGTATATATGTGGATACTGCCCGCAAAATATGTTGCGAATTGAGTCTGTAGTAAATAAATAATGAATTAAAATGTCATAACTGATCATGGCTACAAAATACTAACAGGAATTTTTACAGAAAAATGAAAATCCTGGTAGAAGACCACCTCGGGAAAGATCAGTATCGATTTCAAAGAAATGTAGGTACACATGAGGCAATACTGACCCTATGACGTATTTTAGAATATAATTCAAGGAAAGACAAACCTACGTTTATAGCAACTATATACTTAGGGAAAGCTTTTGACAATGACGACTGGAATATTCTCTTCGAAATTCTGAAAGTAGCAGGGATAAAATACAGTCAGTGGAGGGCTATTTACAACTTGTATAGAAACCAGACTGCAGTTTTAATAGTTGAGGGGCATGAAAGGGAAGAGTGGTTGAGAAGGGAGTGAGACAAGATTGTAGCCTTTTGTATGTTCATCCTTTTAGCAGGAGGTCTCTGGGACGACGGCCGTTTACTATCGTGACAAAAAAAAAAAAAAACCACACACCTACAGCTGTCCTTATGATTTTAACTTATTTTGTACCGCATCAAAGACAGCCTGAAGATGACGCAATGAAGCGTTGAAACTGGTAGCGACAAAATAAATTAAAATCACGAAGACAGCTGTAAACGTTTTTATTTTTTGTCACGAAGATTGTAGCCTGTCCCATATGTTACTCAATCTGTACATTGAGCAAGCAGTGAATGAAACCAAAGAAAAATATGGAGAAGGTGTTAAAGTCCAGGGAGACGAAATAAAAACTTCAAGGTTTTCCGATGACATTGTAATTCTGTCAGAGACAGAAAAGGGTTGGAAGATCAGTTGAATCGAATGGATAGTATCTTGAAAGGAAGATATAAGATGAACATTAACGAAAACCAAAAAGAAGGATAATGGAATTTAGATGAAAGGAAAATGGAAATGCCGTGTGAGTAGGGCCTCCCGTCGGGTAGACCGTTCGCCTGGTGGAAGTCTTTCGAGGTGACGCCAACTCAGCGACTTACGTGTCGATGGGGATGAAATGATGATGGTAAGGGCAACACAACACCCACTCCATGAGCGGAGAAAAATCTCCGGCCCAGCCGGGAATCGAACCCGGGCCGTTAGGTATGACATTCCGTCGCTCTGACCACTTTTTTTATTTATTTTTGTTTTGTTTTTAATCTAATTTAGTTCGTTTTCGTTCGTTGTATCCGTTCTGGGCGGACGTCGAAAGACACCCGTTTGAGTTCGTTGTTGTTTAATTAACTCAGTTTTTTTTATTACAGAGGGCAACGGGCGGACACTTAGAGGAATTAAATGAGGTGATACTGATGGAATTAGATTAGGAAAACGAGACTGAAAGTAGTGGATCAGTTTTGTTATCTAGACAGCAAAATAACTGATTATGGTCGAAGTAGAGAAGATATAAAATGTATACTGGCAATGGCAAAAAAGCATTAGTGAAGCAGAGAAATTTGCTAACATCGAATATAGACTTAAGTGTTAGGAAGTGTTTCCTGAAGTTATTTGTCTGGAGTGTAACAAAGTATGGATGTGAAACACGGATCATAAACAGTTTAAACAGGAAGAGAATAAAAGCTTTTGAAATGTGGTGCTACGGAAGGATGCTGAAGATTAGATGGGTAGATCACGTAGCTAAAGAGAAGGTACCGAACAGAATTGGGGAGAAAAGAAATTTGTGGCATAATTTGACTAAAAGAAGGGATCCATTGATAAGACACTTTCTGGGACATCAAGGGATCACCAATTTAGTACTGGAAGCGAACAGTGGAGGGTAGAAATCGTAGAGGGAGACCAACAGATGAATAAACTAAGCAGATTCAGAAAGATGTAGGTTGCAGTAGTTATTCGGAGATGAAGAAGCTCGCATAGAGGAGAGTAGCATGGAGAGCTGTACCAAACCTGTCTTCGGACAGAAGACTGCAACAACAAAAAACCGGATCCTAAAACTTTAATACATGAGAAAGTTTTTTTCCTACTTTATGAAGAGCCATAGTGAGAATAAGTTTCACGTCCGTTTGAAATTATAAGTTTTTTGTTCCCATGTCTGCTACACAAGCTACAACCTTATACGAGTTACTGTCTAAGGCGACAATAATTTCATTCAAGAGGGCAGCTGTCATGCGAACATCAAAATCAAAATAAACAGGTTGTTTCGAACTTGCAAATAGTCCACGCACCATAACAACTAAAACATTACTGTGGGGTCCTGACACTCTGTCCTCTTGTTGATCATACTAAATCCTACTGTCGATGTTCATTTGGTCGAAGGACGAAACGCAAACACGTTGCCTGTCAGTGAATGTTTTAGCCCGCATTTTTATCATAATCAAAACATCTTTCAAAATGCCACGACTGCAACTAAAACAGCGGTTTATCCAGGCCCTCAACGTCGACACAGCTGGTAGAGGATACCCGATTTTTTCCCTCGGAAAATTATAACACTTCCGAGATATAGCACGGAGAGTAATTGATTTACAAATGTCTTCGTTACTCCATCTAACCCTTTTTGAGTCACTTAATAAACTTTTTATTTGATTGAGTGAAAATATTTTTCCCAGCACACGAGTAATTTCCTTAGACACAAGAACCTCCTTATTAATTTCTTCCTCGCGCGTAAGTCGTCGCGTTCTAGACAGCTGATTCCGAAGGTATTTATTTCTCGATCGAAGTTGCTTACACTTGTCTGTAAGAACAGCATTCCTTCTTTCTAATGCCGCTATAGTATTCATCAAAGTAACTTTATCTGTGTCTGAAAAAAAACTGTCATCTGTACATGTGTTATTATGATGTTTCTTATTTGGTGACAGCTTTTCCCGAGTTTCCAGAGATCTCTTATGTAGTTCTCGTTTCTTATACCGTTTGGTTCTGTCTTCTGTTGCGGGTGACACATTGACAGTCGCACTACTGCACGGTAAATTGCACGAAGGAACTGCATCTGGCTTGAGCATTCTTTTTCGGTGCAAATTAAGTAATTCAGACTGTAAATGCCTTAAGTAATCTGTTTCTGCGAAATGGTGAGAGCATATTCGTGTATGCGCAACATTTACACTGTCTTTCCTACAACATTTCGACAACCATAGTTTTTGTAATGTTTCATTACGCGGGAACTGTGATACATTACGTCAGTTCGCTTTGTGTTCCGGTTGTACGAAAAACAGCCCGTAACAGCACAGCCTGGCTTTGTAAAAATTAATTTTCTCACTCTCTTGTAGATTCTCCAATAAGAATTTCACAGGACGAACAATAAACTACAGAGCTGGCGAACACAATGTTGATCCCGCTGTCCATTATTGCTAACTATTTCAGTTCCGAATGAAATATCAACTAGAGCAAAAACCGTAACACTCCCGAATTCCGAATGTTTCCGCTATTGACTTGAGTACCTCAGAAGGAAGAACACAATCAACATACTCTTTCAAACACAACACAATTCGAACTGTGTACTGTTTGGCACAGCTGCTTCCCCCGTGACGTCATGCGCTCTACTGAGAAAACATATTGCTTTCTGTGCATCGCTTACTCCTGCTATTTAAAACACATCTCTGCGATATCTAGTTACAAATTCTTAGTTACATAGTACAGGCTGTTTTTATTAATCCGCTACACACGTCGTTTCAACTGCGAGTAGAGAACCACTATGTGGTGCACTAACCAAACTGGCTTTCTCCTATGAGTTGAAACGTAAGTTCCTCACAAATCATGTACCTTTAATCACTGTCTTCATAGGCTCAGCAAGGGGAGTTCTTACCCCCTCCTAGAATGGAATGTAGACTTTTTATTATTTTCAGAATTCTCATGAATTTCTAGAAATGACTGTCACTGATTGTAGCGTTGCTGAATCCAAGAGGAAGTAATCTGGCTGGTGCCCGTGCGGTTCTAGGCGCTTCAGTGTGGAACTGCGCGACCGCTACGGTCGCAGGTTTGAATCCTGCCTCGGGCATTGATGTGTGTGATGTCCTTAGGTTAGTTAGGTTTAAGTAGTTGTAAGTTCTAGGGGACTGATGACCACAGATCTTAAGTCCCATAGTGCTCAGAGCCATTTTACTCTGGCTGTAGCAAATCACTGCAGCGTTTGGTTGTCACTTTGTTAATGGGAAATTATTCTGTTTTTCGTGCCGTAGATTTATTTTGCAATCTTGGGGCACGTGAAACTCTGCGGAACATTGCCAAAAAACAAAGGACGTACGGATCAGGAAGCGTTGTGAGTGTTATGTAGCTGTTTCGTTTCAGTAACTCGTGGAGGTAAGGTAGATGTGAGGCATCACAATTCTACCAAGAATCATACAAATAGATTCGACATCAAGGTATATGTCTACATTCATGATTAAAGAAGATACCCAGGAAGAATTTCTCGTTGCTGCTGCAGAACTAAAAAACGGCTTATAACGTTGTCAAGCATCAATCCTTCAGCTCTCTCGACTGTACCGCAAAACTGATTTCCGCAATGTATCTTGACTCCAAAGTCGCCGCATAAACAAAACAACAACAAAAAAAAGGTTCAAATGGCTCTGAGCACTATGGGACTTAACTTCTGAGGTCATCAGTCCCCTAGAACTTGGAACTACTTAAGCCCAACCAACCTAAGGACATCACACACACCCATGCCCGAGGCAGGATTCTAACCTCCGAACGTAGCGGTCGCGTAGTTCCAGACTGTAGCGCCTAGAACCGCTCGGCCAACCCGGCCGGCAGCAGTCTACAGACAGGACCAAAGCTACAGGGATTGTTGAAATCCCCTCGCCGCACTCTGTGTCCGAATGCATAAAACAACTGAAATAAGTTTCATTCTACGACGCAGGCAGTGACGCATTGAGCCACAACGTTGAAAAGATGTTTCTTCTTTTTCCTTTACTTGTTCAATATTTTACTGAAACTGGTGGAATCCAACAGAAGTTACTGAAGTTTGATTCGCTGAATACGAAACATCGGAGACAAGTGCAAAGTTTTATCCTGACCTTTAAAGACAAATGCCAATTACATTAGACAAATTAATCCCTTTTTGTGGAAGCAGTATCAATACCAACTTCGGAGCGCTTCATTAACATGGTCACCGGAATTCGTTCCTGAAAATTAAGGAACTAGGAAAAAAACAAGGAATTGGATGCTCTGCCCATGTTCTCGACATTACTACTCAGAAGAGCCAAAAATCGGATACACCTACCTAATCTAGTGTAGGATCCCCGCGAGCACGCAGAAGTGTAGGGACATAGCGTGGCATGGACCCGAATAATGTCTGAAGTAGTGCTGGAAGGAACCGACATCGTGAACCCTGCAGGGCTGCCCATAAATCTGTAAGAGTAGGATGGGTTGGAGATCTTTTCTGTACAGCACGTTGTAAGGCATCCCGATATGCTCAATAATATTCAGGTCTGGGGAGTTTAGTGATCAGCGGAAGTGTTTAAACTCATAAGAGTGTTTCTGGAGCCATTCTGTAGGAATTCTGGACGTGTGGGGTGTCACATTGTCCTGCTGGAATTGTCCAAGTCCGTCGGAATTCACAATGAACATAAATGGACGTAGGTGATCATACAGGATGCTTAGGTATATGTTACCTGTCAGAGTAGTATCTAGACGTATCAGGGGTCCCATATCATTCCAACTGCACACGTCCCACACCATTACTGAGCCTCCACCAGCTTGAACAGTCCTCTGCTAACATGCAGGGTCCATGGATTCATGAGGTTGTATCCACATCCGTATACATCCATCCGCTCGATACAATTCAAGACGAGACTAATTCGACCAGGCAACATGTTTCCCGTCATCAACAGTCCAATGTCGGTACTGACAGGCCCAAGCGAGGCGTAAAGCTTTGTGTCGTGCAGTCATCAAGGGTATACGAGTGGAGCTTTGGCTCCGAAAGCACATATAGATGATGTTTCGTTGAATTGTTCGCACGATGACACTTGTTGATGGCCCAGCATTGAAATCTTCAGCTGCGGAAGGTTTGCACTTTCGTCACGTTGAACGACTCTCTCCAGTCGTCGTTGGTCCCGTTCTTGCACAATCTTTTTCCGGCGGCAGCGGTGTCGGAAGTTTGATGTTTTACCGGATTCCTGATATTCACGACACATTCGTGAAATGGTCATACGGGAAAATCTCCACTTCATCCCTACCTCGGAGATGCTGTGTCCCATCGCTCGTGCACCGACTATAACACCACGTTCAAACTCACTTAAATCTTGATAACCTGCCATTGTAGCAGCAGTAACCGATCTAACAATTGCGCCAGACACATGTCTTATATAGGCAGCGCAGTATTCTGGCTGTTTACATATCTCTGTATCTGAACACGCATGCCTATGCCAGTTTCTTTCGCGCTTCAGTGTATATCAAGTGTTGCTGCAGACTTAACTGACGGAAATAATCGTCATGAAAATATTTCATAACTTTTCAATATACACGATTAGGACAGAGAAGTAGAAAGAGTTCTGCTTACACGATGGTGTCAATCATCAGGTTCCTCTGTCTCACTCAAAAGCAAGATGGCTGTCGTTAATGCCCACAACTGAGACATTCTTAAGCCGTGGATTCCATTAATACAGATTTTGACGGTGAAGACAGGTCACCTATAATAATTTCAAATTTTTTGAGTAGTCCGATCAGTGAAATTAACTTCATGTTTCTGCAGTCAAACTCGGCTCTTTGAAAAAAATATAAAAATCGTGGAGAATGATAAAGCCTCGATAACTGAAATAAGAAATACAATCATTAATCGACACACAAAGATGTCTGAATGAAAGGAAGACTGGAAATGTTATTGGCATGCAAAATCAAGATGAATTAGAACAAATTAAAGAATGGGAACCATAATCAAGAAATAATTAATTTTATTTCGAAGTTTGACGTAGACACAATGGTTCTCTATACCATAGCATTTGATTAGTGTGAGAGATTGGCTTTCTGTTTTAATAAATATCAAGTTTTTGATTGGGCCTGAAACCCCAGATCGGGTGAAGATTGAAAACATTATTATAAACCTGACTAAAAATGTGAATACTTCAGGCGACAATTATTTTCAGGAATATGTGTACATGAAGGGCTTTTTAGAAACTAAGCGTGACTGGAAGAAAAGTGTACATATTTTCTTAAGCAAATCGAAAACCATGAACGCAAATGCCAACGGCTAAAATCATGCGAGTATTTGTTTTCTATTCCCACATTCAACGCCACTGTGGAAAGAGTACTTTCGCTGATGTCGGCCCAGTGGATTGATGAAAGAAACTGACTGCTGCCAAAGACTGTGGAATCAATCCTACACTGCCATTTAACTGCAAACTAACTTGCACGGATTTTTATAAATACTTAAAAGGGAAAAAAAGACTTGCAGGAAAAGGTGAAATCTTCCGGACATTATTGTGTACCAACTACTTCGGTCGCAACAAATTCCACGTATTTCGTTTCTAAATAAAAAGTGATTATATTAAATGAAATTTTTACTTCATTTCTACACCCCCATCTCAGAGCGCCCCGACGAGGCCCCAGATAGATATGACAATCCTAGGCATGAATCAAGTATTTAAGTGTTTGGGTATATGCCCATTGTTTCATTACCACATGCTACTAGTGTACATCGTAGAAAACTATCGCAGCATCGGAGTCGAGGGAACCAAGGTCTATGATAAGGATTAGGATGGAAAAAAACTGACCGGTTAAAACCGATACCGGTATTTTAGTTCTTCATAACCGGTATTTTTCCGTATTTTTTGGCCTAGGTAATAACAGGTGTTTTTATTTGTCACTAATAGCTGGGAAAAGTACTGAAGTATCAGTTAGCCATAGCAGCAGTGCAAAATTTTTGTTTTTTAATAAAGACGCGTTTATTTTCAGACAGGCACAATTAAAAGCTAGCTCTCGGCCACAGCCTTCATCAGCAAAAACGAAACACACACCACTCACACACACAAGCAAGCACACCTCATGCAAACACGACCGTCAACTCCAGCATCTGCGGTCAGAATGCCTGTCTGCAACTTAACATGTCTTCTTGACGGGAAGTAGCAACCTATCTTTCCTGCATTGTTGGTGTTCCTACTTGGAATTTCCCATGGTTTGTTTTTAAATAGATCTTTTTTTTTTTGGAAAAACAGCAGTTTTATTCAGACATTTTCCATTGTTTTGAAATACTGCATTATTGTAGAAAAAGAGAAAAGTGATCAGCGCTATTTTAATAATACTGCCGACAGAAACGACCAACAAATACATGGCATAAGAAATGGTACAGCATTGCTGTGACAGTTATGTCCCTGTTGCCATGTGTCGTGGCTTAACGTAAACGTGTGTGCGTGCAGTGTAGAAGACTTACCCCCACCTGGTCTATATGGTAGTTTCTCCCTGTCGTCACCGGACATCAATCCCATTGGAGAATGGCACCAATCCTAGAGTCCCATCCACGAGCGATGGCGGTTCGCGCAGGCAAGGACGGGGATTGCATTGTTGCCGGTTACAAGTGGCAGTTGCCGTACTCGCATACACCAGATGAAAGCGTGTATCCTGCAGATTATATCTCTCACTTGCTAGTGCAGAATTAGTCTCCTACCACCACCATCAACCATGACAACTCGAAACAAATGGAATAAAAATTCGACAAAGAACTCGCTACGATCGCGTATGATGGTCGCATTGCGCTAACAGTCACAGCACAGCTCTCAGAACACTGCTGAAGACTCATTGGCTACCGAAGAACGCGCGACGTAGGTGCACAGAACGAGCCTAAATTCGAAAGCCATTGTTCGTGATTACATCTATAGTCTGGAAACACATTCCATTAGAAGTACTGATAGCCTTGGGAGAGCCAGCGCTGGCAAACCTCTACCATCTGGTGCGCAAGATGTATGAGACAGGTGAAATACCCTCAGACTTCAAGAAGAATTACAATAATTCCAAACCCAAAGAAAGCAGGGGTGGACAGATGTGAAAATTACCGAACTATAAGCCACGGTGCAAAATACTAACACGAATTATTTACAGACGAATGGAAAATCTGGTAGAAGCCAATCTCAGGGAAGACCAGTTTGGATTCCGTAGAAATGTTGGAACACGTGAGGCAATACTGACCCTACGACTTATCTTAGAGAATAGATTAAGGAAAGGCAAACCTACGTTTCTAGCATTTGCAGACTTAGAGAAAGATTTTGACAACGTTGACAGGATTAATCTCTTTCAAATTCTGAAGGTGGCAGGGGTAAAATACCCTGAAGCGAAAGGCTATTTGCAGTTTGTACAGAAACCAGATGGCAGTTATAAGAGTCGAGGGGCATGAAAGGGAACCAGTGGTTGGGAAGGAAGTGAGACAGGGTTGTAGCATCTCCCCGATGTTATTCAATCTGTATATTGAGCAAGCAGTAAAGGAAGCAAAGGAAATGATCGGAGTAGGAATTAAAATCCATAGAGAAGAAATTAAAACTTTGATGTTCGCCGATGATATTGTAATTCTGTCAAAGACAGCAAAGGACCTGGAAGAGCAGCTGAACGGAATGGACACTGTCTTGAAAGGAGGATGTAAGATAACATCAACAAAAGCAAAACGAGGATAATGTAATGCAGTCGTATTAAATCGGGTGATGCTGTGGGAAGTAGATTAGGAAATGAAACGCTTACAGTAGTAAATGAGTTTTGCCATTTGGGGAGCAAAATAACTGATGATGGTCGATGTAGAGAGGATATAAAATGTAGACTGTCAATGGCAAGGAAAGCGTTTCTGAAGAAGAGAAATTTGTTAACATCGAGTAAAGATTTAAGTGTCAGGAAGTCTTTTCTGGAGTGTAGCCATGTATGGAAGTGAAACGTGGACAATAAATAGTTTAGACAAAAAGAGAATGGAAGCTTTCGAAATGTGGTGCTACAGAAAAATGCTGGATATAAGACGGGTAGACCACATAACTGATGAGGAGGTATTGAATAGAGCTGGGGAGAAGAGAAATTTGTGGCACAACTTGACTGGAAGAAGAGATCGGTTGATAGGACATATTCTGAGGCGTCAAGGGATCACCAGTTTAGTATTGGAGAGCAGCGCGGATGGTAAAAATCGAAGAGGGAGACCAAGAGATGGATACACTAAACAGATTCAGAAGGCTGTAGGTTGCAGTACGTACTGGGAAATGAAGAAACTTGCACAGGATAGGGTAGCATGGAGAGCTGCATCAAACCAGTCTGCAGACTGAAGACCACAACAACAACATTATGGTAACCGTAATAAATCTTAAGCTTAACAATAATTTGTTCATCGTATACAATAAGAATAGAAAGTAGCTCACCTGCTATCTGTGTCTACATAATATGCGTATGCGCTTGTAGCCCTTGAAAAAGGACAAACCACCACGCAAAATACGAGCTCTTCAACCTCAGTTTTCATCCTTTAGCGCTGGCTTTTTATAATGCCCAAATAATGGTGTGATCCTCGATTACAACATGATTTTTGAGCTGAGTTTCATAAAATTAGAATCAATAGGATAATACGAGTAATTTTTCGTAGTATTCAACCACTTAACACTTGTCGAGAAAATGAGTGAACAATGGTCGGACTAAGTTTTCTTTTATTGCCTATTCATAATTTTGATTCTATTTATCTTGAAACTGAGGAAGTCAACTTTTTTCTACATTTATTACACGAAATAACAGAAATAAAAACTTAAATCGGTTATTTCAAAATTTGAGCGGTCAGGTGTCCGTGGCACTGACGTTGTAATAAACCGATATAACGGAAAACCAGTTGTTTCAACGATAACCACCATGCGGTAGCAGTGTCTTCTGTTAACATCTGCTCATCCGTAATTTAAGAGAAACGTTATTCATTGTCTCTTAGCTCTTCTCTTTCTCTGCACTCTTGCAGCTCACTTCTGTGGCTAACAATTAAGCATTATTTTCATCGGTATCTCACAAAATAATTTGTTAGTTGTCATGAGTTTAAATGTACGTTTCCAGTTCAAACCGTTTCTTGTGCTGTATGTGCGTTCTGTGTTACTATATAGTGTTCCTCCCGTGTGCTAAAAAATAAAAAATAAAATAAAATAAAAAAAGAATAAGGTTATACAATAAATGCTTCATCACGAACAATTTTCAACTGCAAAAAGAAAGACGCTTTCGAAAAGGTTCTACGACAAGCATCTTATCTTCACACATTAAAACCAATTTATGCTCAAATGGTGATGTCATTAGCACTACCCTCTCATAATGTGGTGCTTTATAAAAAACTGAAAATGTATTGTTATGTGAACCAACTGGTATCCCACATTCAGCTAGGTCTACTGATAGCGACCGTGAAATAATCACAAATCCAGACCCAGGCACTTGACCTAATACGTTAACATCCTCCATGATAAATGAAATTGTACAGAAAGGCTCTATTAAAATTGTATATTTTTATTATCTTTAATACGAGAGGGGAGGAAAATTTTCAATTCATTTTTACGTACCAACTTTACCCAATGGAGAAAAAAGGGATCGAAAATGGATTGTGTATTCGAAATGCACCAAAAACGTTTTTTGTTACTGTTGTAAAATTTTTCGATCTCCAACAAACAAGCTGTCAAGTGACAGACTCTGTGACTGGGTTCATTTAGGAGATCGGCTTACAGGCCATGAACAATTAGTTGCCCACATACACTCTGCAAAAAGATGCATACAGTGTGAGACAGTTGAAACAAAAAAGTGGTAGCTATGGAAGTGAACTACTAGAAAGAGAAAAGGAACACTTGTTTTCGGCTCTAAACAGAATTATACGCGCCACCAGGTATCTGGCTGAGCATAATATGGCCTTCATAGGAGCCAGCTAAAAGCTTTGTCAATATAATTATGGCAATTTTCTTGGTTTAATCGAAATAATTGCAGAATTTGACCCTGTTTTGCAGAAAATTTTAATCGCGGTTAAAATAAAAGACAATAATTGTCCTTTAATCTTGTCATTAATGAAGTAGAACCTCAGTGGAATCTGATTAATCGTTTTATTATATTTTAAAAAAACTACACATTCATCTTGCCAAAAGCCGAGAAGCGATTCTTCTTCTTGTTGTTGCTCTCTGGGGCACTCTGGGATGCTCTCTGGGTCACTCTGGGATGCTCTCTGTCTCAGTCTCTAATTATATATTGTTCTTACATTGTTTTATTATCTTTGGTCATTCTTGAACCCGTCTCTAATTATATATTGTTCTTACATTGTTTTATTATCTTTGGTCATTGTTGGAGCCGTCCAGTATATTTACTTAACCCGTATTATATTGTTCTTACATTGTTTTATTATCTTTGATCATTGTTGAACCCGTCCAGTATATTTACTTAACCCGTGTTGCTGGAAAATTAACTTCCCGTACGTCTTATTCTTATGGCTCTTATCAATTTTCTTATCAATAATTAATGAAAATACAAGTACATGCTCTCTGGGTCACTCTGGGATACTCTCTGTCTCAGTCTCTAATTATATATTGTTCTTACACTGTTTTATTATCTTTGGTCATTGTTGAACCCGTCCAGTATATTTACTTAACCCGTGTTGCTGGAAAATTAACTTCCCGTATGTGTTATTCTTATGGCTCTTATCAATTTTCTTATCAATAATTGATGAAAATACAAGTACACGTTATGACCGTGCCTCTTCGTTGCTCGCTAGGTGGATGACCTTGGCTCTCTTTTCCTCGCGGAATGCGACGGCTAGGTAAGGGGGCAGTTCGTTTTCTGCATCTTTGGTACACCACTCAACTCTCCTGTGGCTCGCTGAACGTTGAATTACTTTGCCTGGCCTCTTGAGAGGATAAAATGCCTTGGCTACGTGTTTTGAAGATATGGATCGCCTAATGGAATTACAATCCACTGACAATGCAAAGACTGCGTCACAAAAGCGGAAGTTTTGTGTACAGCTTTCCTGTATTTACTAAGTGGGATCGGAGATATTTGCATACGCTTCGCTCACCCCAGCTGCAGTAAAGTGTTGGCCAGTGGTACGATAATCCAGTCGGATCGCGTCGCTGGAAATTGTATTAAAGACCAGCAGTGGCGCGAACTGCGGAACGTAATTCTGCGGTCTGGAGAAGGCGGCGCCCCTGATAAAGTGTTTTGCTCTCCGAGCCGACGGCACCATTTGTTGTCAGAGTCACTAAGGCGGAAGGACAGCTACAGGCGAATCCCTTTCTCCTGCAGAATACCCGTATTACGTCTTCCACGTGGGCAACAAAAATTCCATCCTGCACAACTGAATGGCTGTTTTGTTTCTATCATCAATGGTATATAAAATGACCGAAATTATATAACTGTACGTACACTCATAAAAAACTTTTGCATCACCTCGGTAAGGAGAGTTCCGGAACCTATACAGAAAATTGGAATAGAGATCAACGTAAACGTCATTTCCGGCCTTTTTATTGCTCATGAAAACCACACATTGCATGTTGCACCACCATACAGAGAGATCTTCAGAGGTGGCGGTTCAAAAATGTTCAAATGTGTGTGTGAATTCCTAGGGGACCTAACTGTTGAGGTCATCAGTCCCTAGACTTACACACTACTTAATCTAACTTAAACTAGCTTACGCTAACGACAACACACACACCCATGCCCCAGGGAGGAGTCGAACCTCGGGCGGGAAGCACTGTGCAATCCGTGACATGGCGCCTCAAATCGCGCAGTCACTCTGGGAGACTAGGTGGTGGTCCACATTGCTGTACACGCCGGTACGTCTAATATCCAGTAGCACATCTTCTTGCATTGATGCATGACTGTATTCGCCGCAGCACAAGTTTATCATGGCACTGTTGGTCCAGATCGTCCCACTCCTCAACGGCAATTCGACGTAGATCCCTCAAAGTGATTTGGGGGTCACGTCGTCCATAAACAGCCCTTTAAATCTATTCTAGGCATGTACGATAGGGTTCATGTCTGGAGAACATGCTGGCCCCTCTAGGCGAGAGATGTTGTTCTCCCGAAGGAAGTCATTTACAAGATGTGCACGATGGGGGCGCGGATTGTCGTCCATGAAGACGAATGCCTCGCCAATATGCTGCCGATATGGTTGCACTATCGGTCGGAAGATGGCATTTACGTATCGTACAGCCGTTGCGGCGCCTTCCGCGACCACCAGCGACGTACGTCGGCCCCATATAATGCCACCCCAGAACAGTAGGGAACCTCCACCTTGCTGAACTCGCTGGACAGTGTGTCTAAGGCATTCAGCCTGACCGAGTTGCCTCCAAACATGTCTCCGACGATTGTCTGGTTAAAGGCATATGCGACACTGATCGGTGAAGAGAACATGATGCCCGTCCTGAGCTGTCTATTCGTCATGTTGTTGGGCCGATCTGTACCGCGCTGCATAGTGTCGTGGTTTCAAAGATGGACATCGCCATGGGCGTCGGTAGTGAAGTTGCTCATCATGTAGCTTATTACGCACAGTCTGAGTCATAACACGACGTCCTGTGGCTGCACGAAAAGCATTATTCAACACTGTGGCGTTGCTGTCAGGGTTCCTCCGAGCCATAATCCTAAGGTATCGGTCATCCACTGCAGTAGTAGCCCTCCGGCGGCCTGAATGAGGCATGTCATCGACAGTTCCTGTCTCCCTGTATCCCCTCCATGTCGCTTTCGTTCACTCCGAGACGCCTGGACACTTTCCTTGTTGAGAGCCCTTCCTGGCACAAAGTAACAATGCGGACGCGATCGAACAGCGGTATTGACTGTCTAAGCATGGTTGAACTACAGACAACACGGGCCTTTTACCTCCTTCCTGGTGGAATGACTGGAATTGATAGGTTGTCGGACCCCCTCCATCTAATAGGCGCTGCTCATGCATGGTTGTTTAGATCTTTGGGCGGGTTTAGTGACATATCTGAAGAGTCAGAGGGACTGTGTCTGTGATACAATATCCACAGTCAACGCCTATCTTCAGCAGTTCTGAGAAATGGGGCGATGTAAAACTTTGTTTGATGTGTGTATTCTGTTAGGAGGTGTGTAGCGTTTCCCGGTGTTGTGTTGGCAGAAGAGCCAACACCGTGTTACTAGTGGGGGCCGAAATGCACGCGTTTTACCTCACGCAGGCTGGCGTGAGGAGGGAAGGATTCTACTGACGTGAGGTCTGGAACATGACAAGGAATTACAATTCAGAAAGCGTACGTAATTACTTTGATACTTAACTTTAATCCATTAATGATGAACGTCGCTCTTGACGGTACATGATTCACAATATTATCTGTTCACAATAGTAACTGAATACGGCGCCTTGTTAGGTCGTAGCAAATGACGTAACTGAAGGCTATGCTAAACTGTCGTCTCTGCAATTGAGGGCGTATGCAGACAGTGAACCATCGCTAGCAAAGTCGGTTGTACACTGTACAACTGGGGCGAGTGCTAGTGAGTCTCTCTAGACTAGACTTGCCGTGTGGCGGCGCTCGGTCTGCAATGACTGATAGTGCCGACACGCGGGTCCGACGTATACTGACGGACCACGGCCGATTTAAAGGCTACCACCTAGCAAGTGTGGTGTCCGGCGGTGACACCTCACCCGGAAGCACATTTATATCACCTGTTTACAAATATGTAGTCGTGATTTGCCACCTAATTTCAGTCTTATACTGTTTTTCGCATATCTACTGGTTCTTATGTAGGCAGTATACGGATACAGTAAATATGTCCAATTGACAGTAGGTCACATTTATGCAGGGTGGTTCCGTGATGATGTTATTACCTCTGGGGGATGACGGAGAATGGTAAATGTATCAGTTTGAGATAAGCGACCCTATTGGGGAAACGACTGAGCCGGAAGTTCGAAGCGAGAAATGCGAGAATCGTCCTGATATGTCTGAAAGTGGACTACTTCTACTGAAAACTGTTTGCTATCCATATTCTGAGTAATGGTAATGTGGACCAAAACAAGAAAAAAACCTTGCATTAAACATGGGCTCTAAAGTTCATACCTTAGGAGTTAGGAACGCTTGTTCATCTTTGCTACTGCGAAACGACATCCGCTTACTGTACAAGTGCTCATAGCTATTAAGGTGTGCATTTTAAAGCCCATCTTTAATGGACATATTTTTCTTGTTGTGGTCCATAGTATCACCTTTGAAAATTGCCCAGCAACAACAGCACCAATACGTGTATCACTGTCAGAGGTAGCAGAACGATTTTCTCTTGTAACTTTTTATTTGGTCATTTGCAGACCAGTGTCCTTTACCTCAAATTCCTACATTTTCCTTTATCCATCATCACACAGTCATCCTATATTCTCCGCTGACGATGGGCTCTATGCGGTTATTTCATGCAGCGTGGCTTGTCTGTCAGCACAGACAACTCTGCACAAACGCCGTTGCTCTCGGTCGTTAAGTGAAGGCCGTCGGCCACCGCGTTGTCCGTGGTGAGAGGTGATGCCTGGACTCTGGTATCCTCGGCGCACTCTTGACACTGTGAGCCACCAAAAATTCCCTAACGATTTTCGAAATGGAATATCCTGTGCGTCTAGCTCCAACTACCATTCCGCGTTCAAAGTCTGTTAATTCGCTTCGTGCGGCCACAATCACGTCAGGTCAGAAACCTTTCCAAGTGGATTACCTTAGTAAAAACGACGGCTCCGACAATGTTCTGCCCTTTTATAGTCCTTTATGCGATGCTACCGCCATCTATATATGTGTCTATCATTATCCCATAACGTTCCTCACCTCAGTGTATTGTTTCATTCCTACGCTTCGCCTGCACAAGCGTGGAATTGAGTATATTGCTTCGACATTAAGATTTTCTTACACATCACTATCATTTCTCTATAGGGTGATTCCATGATGCCGTCACAAATTTCAGGGATGATGGAGAATGCTAAATGCATCAATCTGAGATAAGTACCCTAGTGCATAAACGACCGTATCGAAAGGTCTAAGTTCCGCTTGAGCCTGGCGCAGCGCTAAAACTAAGGGCCCAAACTTCCAAACCCTCATTGTGAAGTACAGAATTCGCTCTGAATCCTCCAGAACTCCCTTTGATAATCTCCACTGTTGATGAACTAGAAACTGCGCATCTGATTTTATGTCAGAGAGAATGAAAATCCTAAGTCTTCTACTTCTACTACTACTCCATCGAAACAGGCCTCGGAAGACCCAACGGTATCGACCGACCGCTGCGTCATCCTCAACCGATAGGCGTCACTGAATGCGCACGTGGAGAGGCACACCGCTCTCTCCGCCGTTGTCAGTTTGCCTGACCGGAGCCGCTACTTCTCAGTCAGTTAACTCCTCAGCTGGCCACACGAGGGCTGAGTGCACCCCACTCGCCAACAGCGCTTGCCAGACCTGGACAGTCAACCAGCGAAGTGCTAGACAAGCCCGACAGCTCGTAACTTCGGCGATCTGAATGGAAACTTTGTTACCATAGTGGCAAGGTCGTTGGAAATACTAATTCTGTGATACAGTAATTATGACCTCCATTTACGTGCACAAGTTTCACTAGCTGCTACATTTTCAACAGTTGTTGAAAATGGCGTCTCCCAAAGTCAATGCAGGCATGGTACCATCACAGAAAATTGTGTTGTACCCGTCGTAAGACACTTGGTGTCATTTGAAGACTGTCGCAGGCAGCGAGAATGTTTGCCTTCAATCTGGACAGGCGTATTGTATACAGGACGTTTCACATGGCTGCACAAGAATAAATTGTGGTGAGGTGAAGTGAACGTACTGGCCACGAAACAGGACCTCCTTCGCCTATCCACGTTTCACGGAATGTCTCATCCAGATGTTCACGAAGCCACAGTGCAAAGTGAGACCGAACTCCGTCATACTGGAACGACATCTGTCGACGAATAGCAAGTGGGATATGTTCCAGGAATCTGGATAGTGTGTCTCTGATGAACAGTGTGTACATTAGTGCATCAAAACGATTCTCGCTTATAACTTCCGAGTCGGTCGATTCTGGACCAGGACCCCTTACCTTAAAGTGATACATTTACTGTTCTCCATCATCCACGGAAGTTCGTAATATCGTCACGACATCAACCTGTGCATTACACAGTACATAATGACAGCCTCTGTAAATCAATGATTAGCGTTGCTGCCTTTGGTGTGCAAGGCCCTAGGTTGGATTCCCGAAGCCTCCTCGGATTTTTCTGAACGGTGTATATTCGGCCTTAAGAGGCCTAATGAGGAACTGCTTGAATAAAAAGGCAGTCGCATTGTAAGGGGTTGGTAACGTGCTGATCACATGTCCGACGATCATACATCGCTTCTCGTACTGCCTTGTAGGCACCAGGTAACCAGTCAGAATAGCGCTAAGGCCTAATCCGCAATCAGTGTTTAGGCTTACCTTTGTTTTATACATAACCCTCCCTGTTCCCAGTTCAAAACTTGGCCTTACTAACATGCTGAAGATCGGCTGAAGGATAATGGGGAGTGGCACTGCTGTGAAAATTTAGAGAAACGATGATGTAGGCTGACCACCAACCTACGTTTCGCGTTAAGGACCACGAAGATAAGATACGAGAAATTAGACAGCGTTGTGAGGCATATAGACGGTCGTTTTTCCCTCGCTGTATTTGCAATTGGAACAGAAAAGGAAGTGACTAGTAGCGGTACAGGATACCCTGAAAGGGTACAGTACCATCCGACATTGAAAATAGGTACAACATACTTCATTATTTTTGTCAGAACAACACATTTTTTTTGTAAAATAAATCAATTTCAATTAATACAGCGAAGCCGGATACCAGTGTGGGAAAGAATGACAATCTATTTATTTAATTGATCACATGTGCACTCCCACAAAGTAAATCCCTACATCCAGTTGAGATCTGTGAAATGAATGAATGTATGGTCGTCTGCTAACCGCAGATAGTGAATGTGAATATATGATCATCTTTAAGTTGATCCTCTGGCCACCTTTGGTGGGACCAAAGAGATGAAATTTACCTGAGCTTTGAGCGCCTGAAATGTGGCTGACCAATACGGTAGCAAGGTGCTCCCCCACTTCAGCAGAGGTGCGAGAGGACCTCGAGGACGGCCATGTTTCAGCACTCTGCCGCTGGATCTTGTGCTGTTATGACCTGTTTTAGTTGTGCTCCGTAATGACGAAAGAGTGGAGACATGGTATGCATGTGGAATATTTAAGAGTAGTTTGAAATAATAGTTTCTCTATTTCAGGAACTTTTGTGGGGAGAATTAAATGTCAGGCAGGTAATATTAATGGGATTGTCTTCGGAAGTGACCAACGGTCACAATGAAACCACGTGTAGCAATAAGTTGAAATACTTCCGTGTGCTTAAGTTAAGCTGAATTACCAGCGTGTGTACAATAAGTTGAAATATTTAAGAAATAGCGTGTGTACCATAAGTTGAAATATTTAAGAAATGTCGTGTGCAGGACTTGAAATTAGAGACGAGTACTTCCACATGGTGAGTACTGTGTGAGTCTCAAACTGTGTATGAGACAAAGGATAAAGAGAAGTACTCGTCCATGGTATCAGTTGAGGACTCGCGTGTGTGATGAATACGTTCTTAACATTACTTTGCGTGATATGATTCCGTGTGACGCTAGATTCAAACTCTGAGAGAGAAACAAGGTGAGTCGGCCGTCTATCCAGCAACGCCACTTGGCTTGCATTGCACAGGAAGACGTGCATATATCTCCAGAGTTCATAGTAGGAAAGTAGAATTACGAAGTGGGGCAGTGTCGTGTGAAACTGGGATAAATATTAATTGAAGTAGGAAAGCTGAAAGTGATAATGTTGTGACTATTACTTGTGTAGTATTTCATATTGTAGTGTGGTGTATGTCATGTAATTTGGGTATGTGTGGTTTGCATGGGAGAGTAGCGAGGTAGTTTCAAAAGATTAGTGGGTTATGCTTGTTCCTTCTGTACCGCTCGGTCTGGAGGAAAGTTTCGTGATGATGATTGTGAGAGTCGAAGTGTGAGAAATAATAAAAGATCCACCATCCTATCCAGAAAGTGCACTGTAGCGTTAAATAATTACGAGACCATAATATAGAGATTCACCAATGTAAAGCCATGCCCACTGGGCGGAATTTCTCATGTGTTATTGTTGTAGGTTATAGAATTTGTGTGTTTAGGTTATAGAATTTATCGGAATAAATAAGATAGTGAAAAGAAAAAGATTGGTGGACTTTTCCTTCGAATTGTATGTTGTCATGATGTCCCGAATTTATAATGTGTGCGCCATTCATGTTCAGTGCGGTGGCCACGTGTTGATAAAAGCCGTTAAATAAAAGACATAAAGAAAATGTGGTATTGCCAGTGCGTAGTGAACAGTCTGAGTTCTGTAAATCACTGATAGTCAGATGTGCGTTTCCGTTGCGTATTATTCATACAGGAGGATAATTTTCAACTTAATTGTGAGTACGAGAGTTCATGTTACTCGATAAATAAGAATGAATCCACTCGCTTGGCAGACCACTCATCTTGCAGGCCTGATTGCTTGATGCCACAGTATGAGCAAGGCATGTGGGTGCCTCTCAACCCTCCACCACACACCATGTGGTGGTTTGTATGTAGATGTAGAGTGGAGTAAATAATTGTTTCATTCAGCGAGTGCACCAGTGTATCGGTGTCCAGGGTCACCACTTTGAGCACCTTTAAATGTTCTACTCCTGGGCAGTGGTACAGCAGAGTCAAAGTCAATGTTGTGTTATGTAATTAATAACGTTGTGTTTCAGTGAATGGCACACTGTGATACATGTTTGAATAGGTCTTTAGGAGAGGAAATAAATTACCGAATAAAAAATACAGGGTGCCATTTAAAAAAGCCATATCGCTGTTCACATCTTTGTAAAAAACAAAGCTGAAACGAAGGAAATTGTGCTGTTTGATGTCCCCCTGACGACTAAAGAACATTTGCTTGAAACATTTTGTAATTTGCATCTGGACAAACAGTTATTTAGGGTGGTCAAGATAAATGGGTTACCCTGTATAATTGCGAAAGTGTTGCCGGAGCAGGAACTCTCGGTTATGTCCCATAAGCGCTCTATGGGATTCATGGCAGGCGACGGGGTGGCCAAATCATTCTCTCAACTGTCAAGAATGTTCTTCAGACTGATCATCAACAACTGTGGCCTGGTATACATGGCGCATTGTCATCCATAAAAATTCTGTCGTTTGGAAACATGAAGGCCACGAATGGCTGCAAATGGCCTACAAGTAGCTGAACATAGCCGTTTCCAGTCAATGATCCTTGTAGACGCAACCCACACCATTACGAAACCACCACCAGGTTGCACAGTGCCTCGTTGACATGTTGGGTGCACGGCTTCGTGAGGTCTGCACCACTCTCGAACCACACCGTCAGCTCTCACCAACTGGAATCGGAATTCATCTGACCAGGACTCTGACTTCCAGTCGTCTAGCGTCATACTGATATTAAAATTAAATCACTACCATTAGCTGCTGATAGGCGTTGATATACATCAACGGGGACAATTGAAAATGTGTCCCCGACTGTGACTCGAATCCGGGATCTCCTGCTTACATGGCAGATGCTCTATCCATCTGAGCCACCGAGGGCACAGAGGATAGTACGACTGCAGAGACTTATCGCCGGCACGCCCCCCGTGAGACCCTTGTAACTTATAGTCCACACACTACATTCGTAGTGCCCCTGCCATTATACCCATTACTCGCGGCAGACAATCCACGGAGTCCCGTAAGAGTTCAGGCAATTCGTGTGCATCCGCACTGAAGAAAGTTAGCGTTATCGATCTGTTCTTTCGGACATGTCCGAAAGAAGAGATGCCGTCTTCATATCGTACCGAAATTGTCGCGAGCCCAGCAGAGGCGCTGCAGGTGATGTCGTGCTGTTAGCAAGGGCAGCCGCGTCGGTCTTCTGTTGTCATAGCCCATTAACGTCAAATTCTGACGCGTTTTCCTAACGGATACGTTCGTCGTACGTTCTACATTGATTGGTGCGGTTGTATCATGCAGTGCTGCTTGTCTGTTAGTACAGACAACTCTATGTGAACGCCGCTACTCTCGGTCGTTAAGTAAAGTCCGTCGGCCACTTCGCTGTCCACTCTGAGACGTAATGCTCGAAATGCGGTATTCTCGGCACAGTGTTTTTACCACGGGTTCTTGCATACTGAATACCCTATAAATTTGCGAAATGGAATGTCCCATCCTTCTAGCTCGAACTACCATTCCGCGTTCAGCGTCTATTTATTCCGGTCGTGCGGCCGTAATCACGTCGGGAATCTTTTCAGATGAATCACCTGAGTACAAAGGACAACTCCGCCAACGCACTCCCCTTTTATAACTTGTGTACGTGATACTGTCTTCATCCGTAAATGTACGTATCGCTATCTCATTACTTTTGTCGCTTCAGTTTACAAACAAAAACTTCAATAACCGTGAACATGTCGAGGCAAGAAGGAAAGTACCGTGTTCAGTCAATAACGACACAGGTGCCGGCCGTTGTGGCCGAGCGGTTCTAGGCGCTTCAGTCCGGAACCGCGCTGCTGCTACGGTCGCAGGTTCGAATCCTGCCTCGGGCATGGATGTATGTGATGTCCTTAGGTTAGTTATGTTTAAGTAGTTCTAAGGCTACGGGACTGATGACCTCAGACGTTAAGTCCCATAGTGCTTAGAGCAATTTGAACTATTTGAAGGACATAGGTATATTGGGGTAGTTGGTGTTGTTGCCCCGGATGATGATTACACGAATATTTTGTCAGGATTTGTAAGCGGTGGATCCTCGAGGTACGGCAATACGCGAACACCGAAAAGTAAGTTTAAACAGTTTTATTAACAAAGGCTGATTATAAAACACGGACGCTACACATTCCCATCATCACTGTGTCTGACATCCTAATGACGGTCGTATAGAAAGGCTCCGTGGAGAGCTAAGAAAAGAGACGTATTAGTTCCGGAGGCCACGCCAGTTAAAACGGCGCGCTGCGGACGGCGGCCGGTTGCTCACTCCCTGCATCGCACTGCGGCCGGACGCACATCTACTGACCGAGCAAATGGTCAGCATTCCAGATAGGCCGGCTGGAGAGCACGTGTTACGTACCGTACAACTGCGTGCAACCCGTAGACCGTTGCATAGGCTCATAAAAGTTGTATTACAAAGGGCACAATAGAAATTCGCGTTAGTTCAGCAGTTAAGATAAAAATTATCATTCTCATTAATTCAAAATGTAATAGGTCATTCTTTTTTTTATCATAAATTAAATAAAATCTAGTGTTTCATACATCTGTAAGTATGGTTTGTATGCTGTGCAAAAGTTTACTTTGTTATGTTTTTGAACTTCCATTGCTATGAGTGTGAATCCTGATCCCTCCTGGACATGCTGACAAATTTTTATGAATTTGTTTGTAAAAGTATAGACAGTGAAAATTAAACTCTGCTGTGTTGCCCCTCCTGCTCGGGGCGGAGGAAAAAAAAAAAAAAAAAAGGGGGGGGGGGGGTAGCGTCTTTGATTCATAATCAAAACGTCTTCGGTCCCGGGTTCGATCCCCGCCACTGCCTAAATTTTGATAAATAATCAGCATTGGCGGCCGAAGACTTCCGGCATAAGAAGTCAGCCTCATTCTGCCAACGGCCTTGTCAAAAGAGGGCGGAGGAGCGGATAGAGGTTCAGGGCACTCTCTTGTCCTAGGGGTGGGAAATTGCCCCAAAAGGCGGAAGAATCAGCAATGATCAACGACATGAGGATGCAGAAGGCAATGGAAACCACTGCATTAAAGACACGTAACGTGTATCCACAGGACATGTGGCCTGTATTTGAAGAAGTGTCATGATGATCTCTCCATTGGCAAAAGATTCCGAAATAGTCCCCCATTCGGATCTCCTGGAGGGGACGGCCAAGGGAGAGGTTACCATGAGAAAAAGATTGAATAATCAACAAAAGGATAACGTTCTACGAGTCGGGGCGTGGAATGTCAGAAGCTTGAACGTGGTAGGGAAACTAGAAAATCTGAAAAGGGAAATGCAAAGGCTCAATCTCGATATAGTAGGGGTCAGTGAAGTGAAGTGGAAGGAAGACAAGTATTTCTGGTCAGATGAGTATCGGGTAATATCAACAGCAGCAGAAAATGGTATAACAGGTGTAGGATTCGTTATGAATAGGAAGGTAGGGCAGAGGGTGTGTTACTGTGAAGAGTTCAGTGACAGGGTTGTTCTAATCAGAATCGACAGCAGACCAACACCGACAACGATAGTTCAGGTATACATGCCGACGCCGCAAGGTGAACATGAACAGATAGAGAAAGTGTATGAGGATATTGAAAGGGTAATGCAGTTTGTAAAGGGGGACGAAAGTCTAATAGTCATGGGCGACTGGAATGCAGTTGTAGGGGAAGGAGTAGAAGAAAAGGTTACAGGAGAATATGGGCTTGGGACAAGGAATGAAAGAGGAGAAAGGCTAATTGAGTTCTGTAACAAGTTTTATCTAGCAATAGTGAATACCCTGTTCAAGAATCACAAGAGGAGGAGGTATACTTGGAAAAGGTCGGGAGATACGGGAAGATTTCAATTAGATTACATCATGGTCAGACAGAGATTCCGAAATCAGATACTGGAGTGTAAGGCGTACCCAGGAGCAGATATAGACTCAGATCACAATATAGTAGTGGTGAAGAGTAGGCTGAAGTTCAAGACATTAGTCAGGAAGAATCAATACGCAAAGAAGTGGGATACGGAAGTACTAAGGAATGACGAGGTACGTTTGAAGTTCTCTAAAGCTATAGATACAGCAATAAGGAATAGCGCAGTAGGCAGTACAGTTGAAGAGGAATGGACATCTCTAAAAAGGGCCATCACAGAAGTTGGGAAGGAAAACATAGGTACAAAGAAGGTAGCTGCGAAGAAACCATGGGTAACAGAAGGAATACTTCAGTTGATTGATGAAAGGAGGAAGTACAAACATGTTCCGTGAAAATCAGGAATACAGAAATACAAGTCGCTGAGGAATGAAATAAATAGGAAGTGCAGGGATGCTAAGACGAAATGGCTGCAGGAAAAATGTGAAGACATCGAAAAAGATATGATTGTCGGAAGGACAGACTCAGCATACAGGAAAGTCAAAACAACCTTTGGTGACATTAAAAGCAACGGTGGTAACATTAAGAGTGCAACGGGAATTCCACTGTTAAATGCAGAGGAGAGAGCAGATAGGTGGAAAGAATACGTTGAAAGCCTCTATGAGGGTGAAGATTTGTCTGATGTGATAGAAGAAGAAACAGGAGTCGATTTAGAAGAGATAGGGGATCCAGTATTAGAATCGGAATTTAAAAGAGCTTTGGAGGACTTACGGTCAAATAAGGCAGAAGGGATGGATAACATTCCATCAGAATTTCTAAAATCATTGGGGGAAGTGGCAACAAAACGACTATTCACGTTGGTGTGTAGAATATATGAGTCTGACGATATACCATCTAACTTTCGGAAAAGCATCATCCACACAATTCCGAAGATGGCAAGAGCTGACAAGTGCGAGAATTATCGCACAAGCAGCTTAACAGCTCATGCATCGAAGCTGCTTACAAGAATAATATACAGAAGAATGGAAAAGAAAATTGAGAATGTGCTAGGTGACGATCAGTTTGGCTTTAGGAAAAGTAAAGGGACGAGAGAGGCAATTCTGACGTTACGGCTAATAATGGAAGCAAGACTAAAGGAAAATCAAGACACTTTCATAGGATTTGTCGACCTGGAAAAAGCGTTCGACAATATAAAATGGCGCAAGCTGTTCGAGATTCTGAAAAAAGTAGGGGTAAGCGATAGGGAGAGACGGGTCATATACAATATGTACAACAACCAAGAGGGAATAATAAGAGTGGACGATCAAGAACGAAGTGCTCGTATTAAGAAGGGTGTAAGACAAGGCTGTAGACTCTCGCCCCTACTCTTCAATCTGTACATCGAGGAAGCAATGATGGACATAAAAGAAAGGTTCAGGAGTGGAATTAAAATACAAGGTGAAAGGATATCAACGATAAGATTCGCTGATGACATTGCTATCCTGAGTGAAAGTGAAGAAGAATTAAATGATCTGCTGAACGGAATGAACAGTCTAATGAGTACACAGTATGGTTTGAGAGTAAATCGGAGAAAGACGAAGATAATGAGAAGTAGTAGAAATGAGAACAGCGAGAAACTTAACATCAGGATTGACGGTCACGAAGTCAATGAAGATAAGGAATTCTGATACCTAGTCAGTAAAGTAACCAATGACGGACGGAGCAAGGAGGACATCAAAAGCAGACTCGCTATGGCAAAAAAGGCATTTCTGGCCAAGAGAAGTCTACTAATATCAAATACCGGCCTTAATTTGAGGAAGAAATTTATGACGATGTACGTCTGGAGTACAGCATTGTATGGTAGTGAAACATGGACTGTGGGAAAACCGGAACAGAAGAGAATCGAAGCATTTGAGATGTGGTGCTATAGACGAATGTTGAAAATTAGGTGGACTGATAAGGTAAGGAATGAGGAGGTTCTATGCAGAATCGGAGAGGAAAGGAATATGTGGAAAACACTGATAAGGAGAAGGGGCAGGATGATAGGACATCTGCTAAGACATGAGGGAATGACTTCCATGGTACTAGAGGGAGCTGTAGAGGGCAAAAACTGTAGAGGAAGACAGAGATTGGAATACGTCAAGCAAATAATTGAGGACGTAGGTTGCAAGTACTACTCTGAGATGAAGAGGTTAGCACAGGAAATGAATTCGTGGCGGGCCGCATCAAACCAGTCAGTAGACTGATGACCAAAAAAAAGTATCTTAGCATCTCTTGAAGGCTCTATTCGTTGATACTGTATGTTATTAGCTGACATTTATTTGTAACAAATTGTATCAATACAGTTGTGTTTTTGGTAGATTCTTAATGTGCCGTTATCTTAAACAGCCGTAGTGTATTTTCATAATTCGAAGGTTACATAAATTCTTTAACCAACAGTATCACGTTTCCCTCATTTTCTTACAACAGCTATCGATGTGTTTTCAAAAGATTTTTAATTTGCTCGTGCTTATAAACAGCATATACACATATAGGCCTCAACCGGTATCCAATATGGCGCCTCCTGGCCCTGTGCTGAACAGAGATTGCGTCGAGTGACGTAGGGGGCGTTCTTCCATCTCACCGGTCTGCGTTCAAACGCACGTTCAGAATATCAGACGTGCTAAGAATATCGCTCTGCATGTTCTGAAAGACTTGCCAACGTGCTTCTTCCTATGACATTAGAATTCGTCACGCTCAACGCTGGTGTTCGAATGCACGGTCCGTGTGCCGACGGCTTTGGAGGGGGGGGGGGGGGGGGGGGGGGGGGGAGGTTGGACGTCTAATGGGCCGATGTGGAGCAGGAGGGGCAACACAGCAGATTTTAATTTTCACTGTCTATACTTTTACAAACAAATTCATAAAAATTTGTCAGCATGTCCAGGAGGGATCAGGATTCACACTCATAGCAATGGAAGTTCAAAAACATAACAAAGTAAACTTTTGCACAGCATACAAACCATACTTACATATGTATGAAACACTAGATTTTATTTAATTTATGATAAAAAAAAGAATGACCTATTACATTTTGAACTTCGTGTTTAGAAAAAGCCCAAATTTTATTGTTAATTATCTCAATTTTTCCACAGTTATTAAGGGTACACGAAATCGGAATTTGGGTTTAAAAATCGATTTTCGTTTTATTGATGCATTGTATTCCACCAAGTTTCCTCTTTAAAATGACGTATGGTATATAGCTCTACTAGATTTATAACTATTTTATTTTTATGGATTTGTGAGATTGAGTATTGCGCTTTAGTTTTTGGCAGTACATTTATGTGACATGAATTCAAATATCCCGCTTTCCAGCGACTCTTTATACACTATTTGTTCGAAAATGTTTCCTTCTGGTTTCCTCAAGTTACTCTTTGACTTTGTGACAGAATAGTTTGTAAACAGTGTGCTTTATGAAAGTTGTTGTTGTCGAGTTATTTCGTATTTAGTTCTTCCTTTTTCGCAGTGAAAATGCCTAGAGGTAGAGCAAAAGTGTTTAAAAAGCGTGTGAACTGGCAAACGAAAAGAAATGATGATTCATTAGCAAAGAAAAGCAATTCTTCATCATCACTGTTGGAAAATGTGAGTCCACTTACTACTGATTTGCCGAACCAACTTACTACAAATGAAAACAGTGCTTCTCATAAAAAACTAAGAGTTTTGGAAGAGAAATATAATTTGCTTGATAAAGGGAAAGAAGTTTTTGAACGCATTGATACGAGTATATTGTGCGAAGCTCTTGAATGTAGTGTGTGCTGCAAAAAATGTCATGTCGTGACCTCACAGTAGCTTTTGATGGCACGTGGCAAAAAAGGGGTCACATCTGCAACAATGGTTTTGTAACAGCAACTAGCGTTGACACTGGCAAGGTTATTGATGTTGCAATAATATCTAAATATTGTCTACGGGACGTTAAACACTAACCACCACCATCTAAATATTGTAGATGGATGACAGGCTGAAAAATGAACATAGTGATGACTGTGTTGCTAATTATTATGGTAGTAGTGGCGGAATGGAGGTTTCCGGGGAGAAATAAAATTTTCATCGCTGTTCAGAGTGGTATAATGTTCGCTATGTCAAGTATCTGGGAGATGGTGGCTCTAAAGCATTCAAATAAGTTTTGGAAAGCAAACCATATGGGAACAGAGCAAATATAAGCAAACTTGAATGTGTCGGACGTGTGCAGAAGAGAATGGGTGCCAGGCTGAGAAGGTTGAAATCAGGTATGAAAGGGAAAAACTTGCATGGCAAAGGAAGATTGACTAATTACATAACTGATAAAATTCAGAATTTGTATGGCCTTGAAATCAGGCAAAATACAGGCAATCTTGAAGAAATGAGGAAAGCTATATGGGCTTTGTATTTCCACACCGCATCCACAGATGAGCACCCAGAACGTGGTTTGTGCCCCAAAGGTGAAAAGAGCTGGTGTAAATACAATAGGGGACTAACTACTGGAGAGAAATACATTCACCACCACAGTCTACCATTAGCCATTATGGAAGAAATAAAGCCCATTTTCAGAAATCTGGCTGATAGAAGTCTTCTGAAGAAATATCTTCACGGAAAAACGCAGAACCCCAACGAGTGCTTGAGTAGTGTGGTATGGTATCGTCTCCTAAAAACAGTGTTCGTCGGAATTAATGCACTGCATTTTGGTGTGTATGATGCTGTGGAAACCTTCAATCTTGGGAATATAACAAAATGACAGGTCCTTCAAAAGTTGGAGTTGCGTGTTGGTTCCCGTACAGTACGTGCACAGAATTAGGCTTGCTGGCAATATAACCAAGACATTAGTGAGAAAAGCAAGACAGGTGCAGAGGGGTGCCAAAAGAAGACTTGAAGATGATTATAAAGACTGTGAAGGGGGTATTGACTATGGATGAAGAATGTTTTTATCACCTTTCTCCGTTTCCCGTAAGTTTGCTTTTTTACTTCTTCTAGGGACATTATCTCAGCTACTGGTGCACCTAGAAGTCTGAAATTATTATGACAATCACATGGGTTTCCTTTACACACTGAAACAACGATTTTTTAATTATTTTCTTTACAAAACACTTAGGGGTGATAACCTAGTAAAAATGATTTGAAAAAATTTACTTAAAAATAAATGTAAAATATGTCTGTAAAAATACTTCGACAATGAACTGTGTTTTCAGTATTGTTACAACATATCAATGCACATACAGTAAAAATTTTATCTCTCTGTCTCCAGTAGTTTGTGCGAAAATGTTCCCTACAGTAGGCACATTTTAACATTGCGGGGATAGGCGCTTAATATATTTGGAAAATTCTAGAGTTTCATACACCTGTAAGTATGGATTGTATTCTGTGCAAAATTCATCGAAGAATCTCTCTTACTTATTGAAGAAAAGTGTACCTATAGCAACAAATGCAGGCAATAGTAAGTGAAAAAAATGATGGAATTTCACATGTAAAAAATTATTTTGTTATGTTTTTGAACTTCCACTGCCTTGAGTGTGAATCCTGAATCCTTCCTGGTCATGCTGACAAATTTTTTATGAATTTGTTTGTAAAAGTATAGACAGTGGAAATTAAAATCTGCTGTGGTGCCTCTCCTGCTCCAAGTCGGCTCGTTTGGCGTCCTACACCCTTAAAGGAAGTGCATAAGCGAAGCACAGACGAACGGGAAACCATTTTAGAGGCGGCATTGTCTGCAAATGAGAAAATCCACTGAAACAAACGGTTCTGACCATTTATGAAAAGCGTTCGAAGAACGGTGAAACCCACGAGTAGGCGACACAATATTCGAAGTCCTTGCGTAACTTATCACGTGCATTTATCTGATTTAAAAATGTTTGCAGTAAACTAAAGTTAGCTGTTCTGAAGTCCTCGAGTTTTCTACTCTCAAAAAATATTTGCACGTTTTCCAACGACCAAAATTTTATCTCTGGTGTGTGACATCACCTTTAGACGAGAGTATAGTCAACCTAGAAATAAAAATTAAGTGTATTTGCCAAATTAATGAGACGCCACCCAGTTCGCACATAGACGGTACAACTACGTCACGCTATGGAAGGCCTGACGCATTCCATAAAGTTTTTTGGTGAGGTCCTTTTGAGTTGTATTTTACCATATACCGAATTAATTAAAATTATTAGACAGAAAATCTGAAGGGAGGGAACATATTTATGTAATACTACGCGTAATTGCCAGAAAGTGTTTTCTCATTTACGTGTAGCGTATTGTCCCAAAAAAACTCTCCAGTGTACTGTATGTATTTTACCTGTGCTTAATGTCCCGTTTATAAGCGATACGTTTGAAAAGTGATGTTAAGTTGATCGTAAGAAAAGATGCATGAAATATAATAATATTGGTATTTGCTTCATATTTTTATATGAAGCAAATACAAATATGTACGACTGTACATAACCAGTAACTCATACCCTCCCCAAAACACTATTCTTCAAACATTCGAACTTCCACGTGAAAATGTCATATCTCGTGAAATATGTGTCGTACAATGATATAATTTTGCTGTTATATAGATTGGTATATGTGGGTACTGGCATCAAAATATATTGCGAATAGTCAGTAGTAAAGAACTAATAAATGAAAACGTAATACCTGATACTAGAGTTACACTGCACGAACAGAGAAAATGTACAGCCAAACATTTCTGCATTCATTGTTTTGTGGGCGGTGTCAGCGAGAAAAATTTCCAGAAGGTCAGACATTACGTGTACAGTTTTTCGTAGTCGCTAAGTGCTCTCTTCCTCAAATTCTAGATGAATAGAGCCTGGGTGACTTGCACGCCATCAGTTACGCTACGTCTAGACGTATATATAGTTTCTAACTTTAATCCTTGTCTTACCTGTGTATCAATTTTTGAATAAGAATATTCTTTCTTAATGAGCAGATTTTTGACAGCGTTTTGCGTATTTAATTTAGGTGAATAAAATAAATTTTTCGTCCCTGCAAGCCATCAGATTCCGATAATCATCTCATATTTTTGGGCCACAGTGAGGTAATAATGTTTGAACGATATTTCCGCCATATGACTGTAAAAACTTCTTTATTTCGTATTACTATCATGATTTCGGCCTTAGTCCATTATCAAGAACAGAAATGCTGGGTATAATTAGACGCCGCGCGGTATTAGCCGAGCGGTCTAGGGCGCCGCAGTCATGGACTGTGCGGCTGGTTCCGGCGGGGGATCGAGTCCTCCCTCAGGCATGGGTGTGTGTGTTTGTCCTTAGGATAATTTAGGTTACGTAGTGTGTAAGCTTAGAGACTGATGACTTAGCAGTTAAGTCCCATAAAATTTCACTCACATTTGAACATTTTTAAAATTAGACTTTGTTAAGTGAAGTTATCGTCAAGCTGCACTGAGCTGGATGTCCCAGAGTGTAGATAAGCACAAAACTATGGAAATGTATCATTTTGTACTTACCTGCAAGCTGGGACACCCAGTTCAATGCAGCTTGACGATAGTTTCATTTATCAAAGTCTAATTATACCCAACACTTCTCTTCTTGATAATGGACTAAGGCCGAAATCATGACAGTAATATCTGAATATACGAGGGTAAGTCCATTATTATCAGCAAAGTAGTTATAAAATTTTATTGTAATCAAATAGGAAACTCACAAGAACACCATTTCTCGAAATAGTCTCCTTGCGTTTCAACGCACTTGGTCCATCATTGTACAAGCTTCCCGATGTCCTCATAAAAGAAGGTTCTAGCTTGAGCTGCGAGCCACTAATGCACCGCTACTTTCACAACTTCGTCCGAGGCAAATCGGCGGCTCCTTAATGCCTGTTTCAGTGGACCAAACAAGCGGTAGTCAGAAGGGGCAACATCGGGACTATATAAAGGATGATCCAGTACTTCAGATTTGAGTTTCTGGAGCGTTTCAGCAGCGTGGGGAGGAGTATGCGGACGGGTATTGTCGTGCAACAGCAGAACACCTTTTGACAGCAATACTCGGCGTTAGCTTCGAATTGCAGGCTTTAGGCTGGCAGTAAGCATCTCACTGTAACGTACACTGTTTACTGTTGTGTCCTTTTCCCCGTAATGTTCCAGTAGTGGACCTTGTGCGTTCCAGAAAGCCGTAAGCATCAGTTTTCCTGCGGACGGTTGGGTCTTGAACTCTTTCTTGCACAGCGAATTTGGATGTTTCCATTCCATACTCTGCCGTTTACTTTCCGGCTCGTAATGATGGACACATGTCTCGTCACCAACAATGATCCCGTCTAAGAAGTTGTCCCCATAGCGATCCAAATGTTTTTTGCAGATGTCCAACCGCTGTGAGTTGTTTTGGGAGTAATCTTGCACAAACTTTATGAAACCGAAGTAGGCAGAACCATGACTAATTTGCAGACGATGTGCCATTTCGTAAATAGTGAATCGTCTGTTTCAGAGAATTATTTGACGTGAACGCACAATGGTTTCTTCATTTCTGGCGTAACCCTTGTGCGAACATTTCGGAATTTTTCAGGCCATTCGTAGACACTCCGTTGTGACAAAACACTGCTGCCGTACTGTACCGGAAGTCTTCGATTAATTTCGGCCCCTGATACTCCCTCTGACCACAAAAAACGGATCACTGAACGTTGCTCTTCTTTGGTGCAAATAGGGGCGAGATCGGGACTATATGGAGGATGCGTTCAGCGTCTTTAGAAATTCGACCCGTAAGGGGGTGAAAAAAAGGGATGAAATTCTCTGTGGAAATATTTCATTATGCAAGCATTTTTGTAGCTACATCTACGAAAATTCGTTTTGACTTCTTTGTCAAAATAAAAAATAGACAGCGGAGCAGCCATGATTAACAGCACGGCAGCGATAACGAAACTAACCCAGCAGCTTCAAAGTTACAAAGATATGACAACAAATAAACAAAGCATGCGTCATCAACGTAAAACAACAGTACTACCAAAATGAACAAAAGTATTAACTAAATCGTGGATAATAATTGATTGGCTCTCGTAAAAGGCAGCGTCCTGACTGACTGACTGACTCATCACCGTCCAGCCCGAACCGCTAAGGATAGAAACTTCAAATTTGGAGATGGTGTGGATTTTATACTGTAGGCGTCGTTTAAGGAGGGATTTTCCGAAATTCCAATCCTAAGGGGGCGAAACAGGGATGATGGGTTTTCTTTGAAAAAAGTCGCTATTAAGGCAATTCTGAAGTTAGACCCACGCAAATTGGTACTTGGTTCCTCGGCTAGAAATAAACAAGTACGAGTTTCAGCATTTTTGGAAATTTAATGCTATGGAGATGAAATACAGGGTGAAAGCTTTTTTTGAAAATATATCATTATTAAACAAGTGCTGAAGTATTTCTAAAGCTACATCTATGAACATTGGTATTTGACTTCTCGGTTACAAATTAAAAAGATAAGTGTTTCAGTATCTTTGGAAATTCAACCCGTAAGGGGGTGAAATAAGGGATGAAATTCTCTGTAGAATCATTTCATTATGCAAGCATTTTTGTAGCTACGAAAAATCGCTTTTTACTTAGTCAAAAATAAGAAAAAAAACACGTAAGTTATTGTTCTTGGAAATTCAATCCTTATGGGGGTGGAAAGGGGGATGAATCTTTCTATGGAAATATTTCACTATGCAAGCATAAAAATTTGTATTTGGCTTCTGTGTTAGAATAAAATATATGCTTGTCACAGTTTTTTGGAAATTAAACCCATAAGGAGATGAAATACGCTCACACTGATTCACTAACTCACGACGGCCCAGCCCAAAGCGCTAAGGATAGAAACTTGAAGTTTGGAGAGGGTGTACACCCGATACTGCCGGTATCGTTTAAGAAGGGATGGTCGGAAATTCCACTGCTAACGGGGTACAATAGGGGATGAAGGGCCTTTTGGAAGTATATCGGCGTTGAGAGTGTTGTGGTTGGCAGGAGACGCAACACCGTGCTACTAGAGGAAGCCGAAAGGCACGCGTGTTAGCTCACGCAGGCTGGCGTGAGGTGTGGAACAGGCCCTGGAAATTAGAATTTAGAAAAAACGGACGTAGCTGGTGGAATACTTAACTTTAATCCATCAATGGTGAACGTCGCTCTTGACGGTACATGATTCAGTATCAATAGTAACTGGTAATGGCGCCTTGCTAGGTCGTAGCAAATGACGTAGCTGAAGGCTATGCTAACTATCGTATCGGCAAATGAGAGCGTATTTTGTCAGTGAACCATCGCTAGCAAAGTCGGTTGTACAACTGGGGCGAGTGCTAGGAAGTCTCTCTAGACCTGCCGTGTGGCGGCGCTCGGTCTGCAATCACTGACAGTGGCGACACGCGGGTCCGACGTATACTAACGGACCGCGGCCGATTTAAAGGCTACCACCTAGCAAGTGTGGTGTCTGGCGGTGACACCACAGAGAGCAAAATGGTATTTGGTTTCTCAGTCAGAAACCAAAAACTAAATGTTTCAGTGGTTTTGGAAATTCAACCCCCGAAGGGAGTGCAATAAGAGATAAAAACTTTCAAGAAAATATTATTTCGTTGCATTAAACAAATTTTAAAGCTAAATTAATGAAACTTGTATTTCACTTCTCGCTTGGATATTAAGGAAACTTGTTAGTGGATGAAAGTTGCTATAGAAATACATCCAAAGGAACGCAAAATGCGTGTTTAACAAAAACTTTGGACTCCACCTAGCAGAATCGCTTTTTTGTCAGAAGTACATTCCGGAAAGACCTTGCTGATACGGCCTTCATTAGCTTGAAAAGCTTAGAAGATGTTCCAATTTGTGAACAACATAAAAGTTCCAATAAAGGAAAAAAATATCTCTGCAGGGCATAGAATCTACGCGAGCGAAGCAGTGAGGGCTAAGCTAGTACAGAATAAAGAAGTTTGTACTGTTAGATGGCGGAAATATCACTGAAACAGTTGGATTCCCATTAGTAGGCAATATAGATCGCTTTCAGTATTGGGCTCCTTATATTGAAGGATACCGCTTTTAGAGCAGTTTCGTCAAAGACATGGAACTCGTTTGACGGAGGAAGAGCGCCATCTTTAGGAAGAGTGACGGGCACTGACCGGACAGACGCCATGGCGGTCGCCGGCAGCTGTCGGGGCTCGCGTGCTCGGGGAGCGAATGACTCTATCCGGCTGTGGGCGGCAGCGCGGATCCAGGTGCCGTTCATCTGCATTAATGCCCGCCACCAGTCGCGGGCGGCAGATGCGTCAGTGCAAATGGTGTGTGTATTCCGGGGCAAGCGACGATGGGAAACAACAGCGGACCGCACAAGTACTAACTGAATGGTGAACCTGCTAGCCGAGCTGGCGCTTCCATTTTCTGCACAATATATGAGATTCAGCTGCCCCTACGAATTTAATTTTATGCAACCCGCAATATACCACGGGCGAGATTTTCATAGTCTGTCACTGGCAAACCATTAATCCTACAGGGACAATGAACAGAACCTTTTTGTAGGAAATGTAATGTAGTTAAATATTACGCTGGGATACGTTTTCGATAGAGACCGTAGTTTTTGAGTTATTCAACAAAAACACTCAAAAGTGACCTTCAAAATACCCCCTCACTCAGCCCCAATAGGTCAGGATTTCTAGTATGTTGTTCATGGAAATCCGTCCTACCACTGCACAAAAATTTGAGATTGACAAATTATTTCTCACATTCGGCCTTTTTAGAGCTGCCTTGACTGGCCTTATTAGGCACCGACTTAGCAGAGCAATCACATATTCTGCAATTGATGTTTGTGTAAATTTTACCTAGCAATTCTGTGAATTTTAACAGCATAAAATAAATACGAGTGCTGGAATTTTAACAGTGGCAACTACCTGTTTACGGCTCGTACAAAATAGATACGTGTTTCAAAGTTTCACTGACCTTCAAAGTAGTCATCATCATTGTGTATAATCCGTTGCCAGCAATGTGGAAGTCGTAGGATACTCTTAGCAGTGCCAGTTGTGGTTTTGGAACACATCCTACGACCAGCTTAGAGGCAGAAGTGATGACACTTTCTGCAAGACCTGACCATCATTTTGCAGCACAATGCTCAAGCACGTACAGTGCAAGCTGTTACTAATTTGTTTGACTGATGGTGCTGCTAAGTGCTATACCACCTACTGCACTCCCCTGACTTAAGCCCTCGTGAGCTCAACTCGATTTCTAAACTGAAGGAAACACTTCACGGCATTTGCTACCGAACTGCTACAAGTTCATCGGGCAATAGACCGCGCCGCTCGTACTGTCAACACCAGTGGCACTGCTAAGAGTATCCTACGACTTCCGCATTGCTGGCAACGGATTATACACAATGCTGGTGACTCCTTTGAAGGTCAGTAAAACTTTGAAACACGTATCTATTTTGTACGAGCTGTAAATAGTTAACTGTTAAAGTTCCAACCCTCGTAGTTATATTGTTATATTCGTCAGGTCTTCTGACTACGAAACTAGTGCGTTTGTAAGGTTTAAGTTTGGATTAAATTGTCAACGTAATTAGTTTTAGCGTGACGTTTACAAAACTCGTTTTTCTTTCCGTACCCTCACGGGCGCGTTCACATTGATACTGTTAACGAAATAGCCAACTATACTGGCGGCATAACAGCCCAGTAAACAGATGATGGATGGAAAGGGTTGTATGGGCGCACGACGGCAAGGTCTTCAGCGCCCGCTCAGTAACAGATTGAGACGGGTGTCAAGAAAAGACTCAGAACAGTAAGATAAAAGAGAACGTAAAACACAGGTAACAAGCTTGGAAAAATATGGGCCTACCCACACCGAAGCGTGGGACGAAGCATGCCGGCAGCAGTAAAACAACACAGGAATAAAGTGGTAGAGGGAGCTAAAACAATATAGCAGACGGAAGTGGCTGGCAGACCGCAAGGATAAAGGGAGGAGCCAGCCACTGTGCAATACACTAAGACCTACAGCCTAAAAGTTTCGGCCAGAGTCCAGACACATCACAAAACATTAAAACCCTAGACACACACGTCTCATCATTAGCTAAAACACAGGGCAGACCCCCATCAACTTGTGCTTCTGCCCTTGCATCACGGTATAAAATGCAGTCTGTTAAAATGTGGCGGACAAAGATGTGCACACCATAACCATCACAAAATGGGGGATTCTCCCTCTGTAATAGAAAGCTATGTGTGAGAGGACAGTGCCCAATCCGAAGACGCGTGAGGGTCACTTCTTCCCGCCTGAGCAACCGGCAGGAGAAACGCCATGGCCGAGTTGTTGACTTCACCACCGCCAGCCATTATTCCTCCCACAACTCCATGCACTTCTTGTGGAGTGCAGAAAGCACAGACTGCAAGGGAATAGGAGAATAGGACACTGGACCACATCCTGCTCTCTGCAGGCTTTCTTGGCAGCCCGATCGGCCTGTTCATTGCCCCATATTCCTACATGACCAGGCACCCAGCAGTAGGACACCTGCTTACCCCGCCGTAGGAGCAACAACAGTTAGTCATATATCAGCTGAACCATCTCCTCAGTTGGGTGCAGATTCTGAAATGATTGTAAGGCATTAAGAGAATCGGAGCAGAGGAGAAATCGATTGCTCCGAACGCGATTCATCCACTCCAGTGCTTTCAGGATCACGTGGAGCTCCGCTGCGAAGACGGTATATTCATCAGGGAGGTGAATCCGGGTAACACGATCAGGGAACACTGCAGAACAGCCAAGGAAATTCTCCTGTTTGGAGCCATCAGTGTAAACGACGGTAAAACCGTGATGCGCATCTAAAATGTTAAAAAACTGAGATTGGAATGTAAAATCTGGTGTACTACCTTTCTTAAAATTAGTCAAATCTAAAATAAGTCTCTGTCTCCGGAGGAGCCAAGGTGTAAATCTGCTCCAACTTCGACGGAAAACATGAAGACCAGCCATATTCATCGCAGAAAGGCAATCCTGTGCGCGAATCCCATAGGGCCGCGTCGCTCGTTGCCGGTTATGAAATAGCCGTGCCAGAGGAAGCTGAGCAACGGTATGGTATGCAGGTGTGTATGGTGTGGACAAAGTTTTATACGCCTGGCGCACCGTACGTAGCCGCCGCCGCATATGAAGTGGCGGTTCACCAGCCTCTGCACAGAGGCGTGGTATGGGACTAGTTCTGAATGCCCCAGTGGCCAACCGAAGCCCTTCATGGTGCACAACGTCCAACATCTTTAAGCAAGAAGGCCTCGCAGACCCGTACACCGTGCACCCATAATCGAGCCGAGATCAATGGAGACCAAAAAAAGTCGAACATTGGGAATAGTTCGTGTAGTCGGGAATGTTTGTACAGTGGTGGGAGGGAGAGTCACGGACAACACACCCATAAATCCTCATCGGTGAGAGATGAGTGTGGTGGCGGAGGTACATTTGAAAGTCACTTTTGTGCGTTTTTCTTGAATAACTTGAAAGTCGTGGCCTCCCGCGAGAACTTTGAACAAAATTTAGCTACATTACGTTTCCTACAAAAAGGACTTGTTCATTCTTTTCTGTAGGGCTAATAATTTGCCCGTAGCGAGCAACAGAATATGAAAATCTCGCGCGTGGGTTTTGAAGTCCAGACACTACATTGCAGGTTGCATAAAACGATATTGGTAGGGACAACTGAAATACTCTATTATATACAGGGTGTCTCTTCTAAGAGACTTCAGGCGCAGTTTCAAAAAAAATCTAATGGCTCTGAGCACTATGGGACCTAACTTCTGTGGTCATCAGTTCCCTAGAACTTAGAACTACTTAAACCTCACTAACCTAAGGACATCACACACATCCATGCGATCCTGCGACCGTAGCGGACACGCGGTTCCAGACTGAAGCGCCTACAACCGCACGGCCACACCGGCCGGCGGCGCCGTTTCCCTGGTGTTTCAGCAGTTTTAAATCTGAATTTTATGTGCCACTCGTCAGAGCGGTCCGAGATTAGTGTAGTGCGATATTTCTTTCATCGGTATGTGTTACGAGAGACAGTAAAAGACGAGGAATAATCAGTATTCCAGCTGCGAGTGAGTAGCGCTGCACGCTTGACAGTGGCAGGGCTTTGCCGTAGCATCTGCAGTACTGATTATTCCTCATCTTTTACTGTTTCTCGTAACACATATCGATAAAAGAAATATCGCACTAGACTAATCTGGGACCGCTCTGCCAATTGGCACATACAATTCAGCTTTAAAAATAATTTTGTTTGTAACAGGAAACAAACCGAAGCTTCCCGTCCACGCTGGGCAACGCATGAAAGACATGTCGAACGTCGATCGTCTCGGCTGACACCAGCTACACAGCGCAAAAACGAAATTTGTAAAAATATTTCGAAACACCAGACAAAATGCTCCTGATGACTCCTAGAAGAGACACCCTGTATATATTGACGTAATTTGCCCAATATGTATTACTTTTATTCATTTATTGCCGGAATTCACATCATCATCGACTTCTTGAGAATAGAACACAAAATCTCTATCAAAATACATTTATTTTTAGTGTATGGCGTTTCAAGTAAAAGCTGGTTTTTTTATATAATTTAACTTGAGCGATATATGCCTCCTTGTCTCTTAGGACATGGCGAAGACGTTTGCCAATAACAGCAATGTAATTGATAATATGGCAGTATTTATCAACATGTGAATTGTGGATACTACGCTCTCGACGATCTCAAGCTGCTTCAAATCCAAAGATATTGACTGAGTAGTTTATTCTATAGATTCTACGACTTCATTTCTAAAATATTTATGTCTCTATTAACGCTGTCTTGACACACAGACGCGACGCTGCTGCTCAGTTTTGTTAACCACGGCGACAGCAGCACTGGCCGGCCGCTGTGGCCGAGCGGTTCTGGGCGCTTCACTCCGGAACTGCGCGGTTGCTGCGGTCGCAAGTTCGAATTCTGCCTCGGGCATGGATGTCCTTAGGTTAGTTAGGTTTAAGTAGTTGTAAGTTCTAGGGGACTGATGACCTCAGATGTTAAGTCCCATAGTGCTCAGAGCCATTTGAACCATCTCACAGCAGCACGCCAAGCGAACAGTAAAATACACTTCTTAATGCTATGTTTAACGAGTAGCGTCATCTGTCACACAGTTTTTATAGTAGCGAGCGTACAAGCTGCCGCTGTCGCCGTAGTGGCTAAGGTTTTTGCGGTGGCGCTCGATCCAGGAGTATGCCGGTTCGAATACTGGTGGTGGAAAAAAATTTCACTGCCAATGACACGTCCGTCGAATGGCGACGATTAGCTCGGCAGCTCCCTAGGAGCTACTATCGTCAGCGTCATCATCATCAACATCATCGTCATCATCCAATACAAACATACACTACACACGCACACAAAATACGACTGTCATTTTTAAAGTAAGAAGCGATAGCACACCGCGTCACGCATCATGTCACGTGACGGTCGGCCAATCTTGCCCAGTGTCTCACTGCGCTGCCGTTACGTTTCGCGTTTCTGCCGGAGTTGGTTGTATGGTTATGCCGCTCCGTTTGTCGCCATGTCAATCACTAATCCCGTCGATTGTGTGGTGTGCTCCAGCGTTCACATCTTAAATGAAAAACTATTCCGTCCTGCTGAAATTCACCTGCAGCTTTTGAAATTTATGGTGCAGCTGTACTGAACGACGGAAATATGCTTAAATGGTGTAGGCTGTTTAATGAAGGATCGAACAATGTTCATGATGAATTTACTACTGACGAGCTGTATCAGAAATGTCCACCAGTTTCAAGATCAGTACTTTTTCACATTGTTACTGACAAATTTCACTAAAAAAAATGTGTGCGAGATGGGTGCCGCGAATGCCGACAGAAGAACGCAAAACAAAGAGAAAGGCACATTCTTTAACCGTTTTGGAGCGCTATCACTATGACGGTGACCAGTTTTCGAGTCAAACTGTGACCGGTGATGAAACGTGGATTGCGCACTACATTCCAGAGAATAAACGTCAAACCAGTGAGTGGCATCATTCAAACTCCACGACGAAACCACAAAATTTCAAACGAGGACCTCCAACACTGAACATCATAGCCGCGATTTTTTGTGACCCGAAAGACATTTTTCTGTTAAATTTTTTTCGCAAGACGAATCACAATAAATGCTAAGAGGCAATGTGAAGCTTTACTAAAGCTTAGACGCGCTATGCAAACTCGCCGGCTGTCCTTTTCATTCTTAATCCACTTATTTGCCATATACAGAGTGGTCCATTGATAGTAACCGGCCCAAATATCTCACGAAATAAGCATCAAACGAAAAAACTACAAAGAACGAAACTCGTCTAGCTTGAAGGGGCAAACGAGATGGCGCTATGGTTGGCCCGCTAGATGGCGCTGCCATAGGTCAAACGGATATCAACTGCGTTTGTTTAAATAGGAACCCCCATTTTTTATTACATATTCGTGTGGTACGTAAAGAAATATGAATGCTTTAGTTGGACCACTTTTTTCGCTTTGTGATAGATGGGGCTGTAATAGTCACAAACGTGTAAGTACGTGGTATCACGTAACATTCCGCCAGTGTGGACGATATTTGCTTCGTGATACATTACCTGTGTTAAAATGGACCGTTTACCAATTGCGGAAAAGGTCGGTATCGTGTTGATGTATGGTTATTGTGATCAAAATGCCCAACGGGCGTGTGCTATGTGTTCTGCTAGGTGTCCTGGACAACATCATCCAAGTTTCCGGACCGTTCGCCGGATACTTAAGTTATTTAAGGAAACAGGAAGTGTTCAGTCACATGTGAAACGTCAACCACGACCTGCAACAAATGATGATGCCCAAGTAGATGTTTAGGCTGCTGTCGCAGCTAATCCGCGCATCAGTAGCAGACAAATTTCGCGAGAATCGGGAATCTCAAAAACGTTGGTGTTGAGAATGCTACGTCAACATCAATTGCACCCGTATCATATTTCTATGCACCAGGGATTGCATGGCGACGACTTTGAACGTCGTGTACAGTTCTGCCACTGGGCACAATAGAAATTACGGGACGCTGACAGATTTTTTGCACGCGTTCTACTTAGCGACGAAGCGTCATTCACCAACAGTGGTAACGTAAAACAGCGTAATATGCACTATTGGGCAACGGAAAATCCACGATTTCTGAGAGAAGTGGAACATCAGCGACCTTGACGGGTTAATGTATGGTGCGGCATTATGGAAGGAAGTATAAATGGCCCCCATTTTATGTATGGCAATCTAAATGGTGCAATGTATGCTGATTTCCTACGCAACGTTCTACCGATGTTACTACAAGATTTTTCACTCCATGACAGAATGGCGATGTACTTCCAACATGATGGATGTCCGGCACATAGCTCGCGTGCGGTTGAAGCGGTATTGAATAGCATATTTCATGACAGGTGGATTTGTCGTCGAAGCACCATACCATGACCCGCACGTTCACCGGATCTGACGTCCCCGGAGTTGTTTCTGTGGGGAAAGTTGAAGGATATTTGCTATCCTGACCCACCGACAACGCCTGACAACATGCGTCAGCGCATTGTCAATGCATGTGCGAACATTACGGAAGGTGAACTACTCGCTGTTGAGAGGAATGTCGTTACACGTATTGCCAAATGCATTGAGGTTGACGGACATTATTTTGAGCATTTATTGCAGTAATGTGGTATTTACAGGTAATCACGCTGTAACAGCATGCGTTCTCAGAAATGATAAATTCGCAAAGGTACATATATCACATTGATACAACCTAAATAAAATGTTAAAACGTACCTACGTTCTGCATTTTAATTTAAAAAACCTACCTGTTACCAACTGTTCGTCTAAAATTGTGAGCCATATGTTTGTGACTATTACAGCGCCATCTGTCACAAAGCGAAAAAAGTGGTCCAACTAAAACATTCATATTTCTTTACGTACTACACGAATGTGTAATAAAAAAGGGGGTTCCAATTTTAAAAAATGCAGTTGGTATCCGTTTGAAGTATGGCAGCGGCACCCAGCTGGCCAACTATAGCGCCATCTGGTTCCCTCCTTCAAGCTAGACAAGTTTTCGTTCTTTGTAGTTTTTTCGTTTGACGCTTATTTCGTGAGATATTTGGCCCGGTCACGATCAATGGACCACCCTGTATACCCCAGAGGGCGTTTTACAATTGCTTTAAACTTTGCCGATGTCCGTCACACTGGAGCTAAATGATGTCCAGTCACTGTCTCAAGTTGGATGCTAACAAATGCTTATCTGCTTTTTCTATCATCAACATTCTTCTGGTCTTCTTCGGTAACCATCGCCGCCATTATGACATCATGAGTACTAATCCCTGTTTCTGCACTGACACTGTCGATAAGGTCGGGCCTGTTTGGAACTACAAGGTCTTAAATACTATTTTCATTGCGTGTGGGTTGTTCAGGGCAGTTTTTGGAAAAACGTGTTCAGAAGTACTTCGCAGGACTGTCTGTCCGAACCATCTGCATTAAATTAATGGAGACTCATTTTTGTGTTTTAGTGGATGACATTAACGAACACATAGAACATTATCATCGGTTACTTCGGACTGCTAACGAAATGTTCACCTTTTGAATCGGTGAGGGTGTTGCACGTTTCATTTCCTGCATTACTTGTTACGAAGGAGAGGTTCGGTGTCCAAACCTCATACTATGGCAATACTCCTGTTCCAAGATCGCTTCTGTACAGATATTTGCTGCTTGACCAATGCAAAGCTATGAAGACTTGACCCTGGCAAGGGGACCATAGTCCCGACGGCCTTCCGCTTCGACGACCACTTCACGCGAAACCGTTGGCCTTAATGGTCTCGGCTCACGAAACCCCCGTTGCACGAAAAGGACTTGAAAACAAATGGTTGCATAAACACCATACCTGTGAACACGAGAAATGTAGTGACGTCGCGATGGACGCTTTTGCCTACCACTTAACGTGATAATACATAGAGCAGAAACTGTATCAACGTGCTGAATAGTAGCACATAGAAGGAAGGAGAGATACATATATCTTAATTTATGAGCTTCTTAAGGTACAGCAACGAAATTTTATTATTAGCCAATGGATCAGTAATTTAGCGTTCATCGAGTGTGTGTTGACGACCACCATAGGACCTTACAGTCCAGCTGTGGCCAATAACTTTACCTCTGGAAGCTGCGAACTCACTGATACGGTTCGAAGAGAGCCGCATTGTTTGGAGACTATAGTTAACAATAATGAAGACATATTTTCATTTCGTTAGTGAACTGCTCTCAAATCACAAAGTAAACCATTTATTTCTTTGACAAGGTCAAATATTTTACATAAATGATTTTTCTTTGTCTATACGAGTCCAGGAAGATTTACAGTAATTTTCTTTATACGCTTCAAATGGGCAAACGTTTTACCCTAAAGTTCTTTCCGAAAGAGGCTTAGTTTCATTATAAGCCATAAATAAGATTTTCACTCTAATGAAATCGTATGCTTATCATACACTGGACTTGACATGCAAACACTGAACAACATCGAAATAAAAATCATATCTAAAACCCACTAATTTTCCTTTTTCTTTGCAGAAAATTCTTTGACAGCATCATTTCCTATCCCACCCGGCGTTGTAGAAAACAGTTTATGATCACTCACTCTGGTGATGAGTGTATAGACTCCCATCTCACTCAGCAGTACCACACGTACTTTTTCTCTTCCTACTCTTTCTAAAACACTATTCTCCTCTTCACGTATACATCTCTTACGAAACATCGTAACAAAGCACCAGGAATAATCTCAGTTTGGCTACTGGCTACTGTACAGAGAATAACAACCACATTGGTCGCTAAGAGAGTGGCTGAATGCACAGCGTCATCAAGGCGACGAGGAGGTCATATCTGTCAAATCAACAACAGGAGCCACACTGGGACAAGAGCTTCGTGTGACTTGCAAGTCGTGCCGTGGCCATCTTTGTGTAGTCCGTGATGCCCATAGGGACTGTATGATGGTCACCCCTACCATTGGTTACACGGTGCTTGGCATGTGCAACTCTCTTCTATGTACTGGTCGCACACACTCATCAATTTCATGTGAAGTCCTTATATCACGATATCGGAAACCCATCTCCCAGCCGGCCACTGTAGCCGAGCAGTTCTAGACGTTTCAGTCTGGAACCGTGCTGCTGCTACAGTCGCAGGTTCAAATCCTGCCTCAGGCATGGATGTGTGTCATGTCTGTAGGTTAGTTAGGCCTAAGTAGTCCTAATTCTAGGGGACTGATGACCTCAGATGTTAAGTCCCATAGTGCTCAGAGCCATCTGAACCATTTGAACCCATACATATGTCTCGTGTGGCTTGGCTCTGAGCACTATGGGACTTAACATCTGAGGTTATCACTCCCCTAGAACTTAGAACTACTTAAACCTAACTAACCTAAGGAAATCACACACATCCATGCCCGAGGCAGGATTCGAACATGCGACCGTAGCGGTCGCGCGGTTCCAGACTGAAGCGCCTAGAACCGCTCGGCCACTGCGGCCGGCTGTCTCGTTTGGACCCTCTCTTGTTGACAAACCGTTTTGCACGTATTTGGACGACTCTTAACTCACTAACCTTGGTGCAACATCGTCTATTTGTGACTCCCAAGAGGGCATGCTACTGGCTTTGCATTTACAACATCCTTCTGAAAACCCAGTTGTTTGTTGATAGTAAAATGTCATATAACTACTCTAAGTTTTGAGTTGTTCAGTCCTTGCTTTCTTGTGCACTGCATTTTTCACAAAGCAATATCTGTCTGTCTGTTACATATATTTAACAGAGTGCATTTATGTGTGTATGTGTGGGATCTCCTCCCAAACCTCTGGATTTATTTCAAGCAAATTTGCCACAGAAACAGCAGGCAGCACAAGTATCACCACTGCAGGATTTATAACCTCCGTGATCCGATAGGCACCTCTCTTCCGCAGACCCTGGCGTAGAGGCTACCCTGCACAACAAGCATGTTGTGTGGGAACAGTACTGAGCAGCCAAACCTACCTGCTTTGCAACACAGCCTACATGATAAGAGCAAGACACATTTCCCAGGCTCCAAAATACAGACTGCTCTGCTTGACAGGTGTGCTGTATTCGATCATTACCAGCTTGCTTCAGTGACCTTCTTTCCATGACTCCCAGTATGTCAGGGGCAAATAAACGATTTTCAAGCCCCTGATGTGTAGCGTGCCCTGTATGACATACATGTTGTGGGATAAGTATAAGCCTGGTTTACTAAGAAGTATTGCATCATCCACTTGTGCCGATGAGTATGGTTGCAAACAGATTAGATGAATAGAGGAGAAGATGGACAGAGCAAGAGGAAGAGGAAATGGATAGAGCGGGGAGGAGGGGGAGATGCATGAGGCAAGTGGGACACATAGCCATCTGAGTGTAGATACTCACTGTTATCTGTACGAATCTTGGGAGGGTAACAGTCAAATAAATGTATGTGAATGCATCTTATTACCATTGTCTGGTGGTTTTGATCTGTACCACGAGAAAAAAATGAGCTACTGCCAATTGTTTGCACAAGAGATACATACATAAGAAGCTACTTGAAAAAGTACAGCAGGCAGCCACTTTGCATATACACCATGTGATCAAAAGTATCTGGACACCCCCAAAAACATACGTTTTTCATATAAGGTGCATTGTGCTGCCACCTACTGCCAGGTACTCCATATTGGCGACCTCAGTAGTCATTAGACATGGTGAGAGAGGAGAATGGGCCGCTTCGCGGAACTCACGGACTTCGAACGTGGTCAGGTGATTGGGTGTCGCTTGTGCTATACGTCTGTACGCGAGATTTCCACACTCCTAAACATCCCTAGGTCCACTGTTTCCGATGATAGCTAAGTGGAAACGTGAAGCGACATATGCAACCCAAAAGCGTACAGGCCGACTTCGTCTGTTGACTGACAGAAACCGGCGATGGTTGAAGAGGGTCGTAATGTGTAATAGGCAGACATCTATCCAGACCATCACACGGGAATTCCAATTTGCATCAGGATCCACTGCAAGTACTATGAGAGTTAGGCGGGAAGTGAGAAAACTTGCATTTCACTGTCGAGCGGCTGCTCGTAAGTCGCCCATCATACTGGTAAATTCCAAACGACGCCTCGCTCAGTGTAAGGAGCGTAAACATTGGACGACTGAACAGTGGAAAAACGTTGTGTGGAGTGACGAATCACGGTACACAATATGCCGATCTGTTGGCAGATTGTGGGTATGGCGAATGCCCAATGAACGTCGTCTGCCAGCATATGTAGTGCCAACAGTAAAATTCGGAGTCGATGATGTGGTCGTGTTTTCATGGAGGGGGCTTGCACCTCTTGTTGTTGTCCGTGGTACTATCACAGCACAGGCCTACACTGATGTTTTAAGCACCTTCTTGCTCCCCACTGTTAAAGAGCAATTCGAGGATGGTGATTACATCTTTCAACCCGATCGAGCACCGGTTCATAATGCACGGTCCGTGTAGGAGTGGTTACACGAAAATAACATCCCTGTAAAGGACTGACCTGCACAGAGTCCTGACTTGAATCCTTCAGAACAGCTTTGGGATGTTTCGGAACGCCGACTTCGTACCAGGACTCACCGACTGGCATCGATATCACTCCTTAGTGCAGAACTCCGTGAAGAACCTTCGAGCACCTGATCGAACGTATGCCTGCGAGAGTGGAAGCTGTCATAATGGCTAAGGATGGGTCAACACAATATTGAATTCCAGCATTACCGATGGAGGGTGCCACGAATTTGTAACTCATTTTGAGCTAGGTTTCCGGATACTTTTGATCACATAGTGTAGCTTTATTTGTGCTACGACATTCGCCATTTTCACCTATCTTCAGTGGATTTAATACATATCCATATCATTAATGCTACTACATTGTGAGCGCTGCAACCATCTTGTGCAATTTTTTTTTTTTTTTACCGAACAGGCTGTGCCATACACTGTATAGTGCCTTGAAAGGATATACATAGATAAAGACATAGCAAATAACTATTGCTGCAGCTACTATGTTTCCTGTATTGGACATTTATAACTGATGTAGTTAGATGCACTTACTTTTGTTCTATAACTTGTAGCTTCTCGTTTCACTATTTTATTCATAACACATCTTTTAGAGTCATTGATGTACTAACACGATGCAGCCTTGGTCATGGGAGCAGACGTAGGCGTCTTTTTTCTTCTTTTATTTCTGAATAAAAACACTCGATGTCAAGTAACCATTCTCGTCTTTATCCAGAAACTACTTCTGAAGTCAGGCATGTAATTGAATACTCATTGGTACAAAGATAAACACTAACATTCTTGACTAATGACGTGAAAACTAAGAAATTGGCAGTTAGCCTATTTGAAGAGATTTTCAATGATTATTTAACCAGTGAAGCATTGGCATTATGAGAAGTAAATTAACAAAAATGACACAAAAGGAATATAATATACCTTTGATATAAGGTTATATTACCTAAAAAGTACAGTTTCGATATTTAATTGGACTAGTGGATCAATAATTGTTGCATAGCACAGAAATGGCAGTAGTATAGTCAAGAAACAATATTATATACTATACATACATTTAATCCTATAATACAGAGGAAAAAAATGTAGCAGAAAGCGAAATCTTATAAATTACGTAAGAGTACAGCTACTAAACTGCAACACCCCTGAAAATATCGTAACTAAATGAATTGGTAATCTACACACAGCAGCTGCAGAGAAACAAACCTAATGTTAATACACGACTGTATTCCAGCTATACTGAAGATAAGTGAAAACCCAAAATGCATATTTCGGAATAAAGCACTAAAAATGGCAGATGGTCGTGTTTCATGGAGTAAGTTAATTTACAGTCACAGACCTCAGTTATGAGTATATTCGATAAATTTATAAAAAATAAAGAACTGTGCCAGAAATGTAAGACTACTGTAGTCTCATATACCCTCAGCTCGTTTTCTTTTACTCAGCTACTCTTCTCTTATTTACAAACGAACGAAATGTGAAGGTAATTAGCTCCAGTGCTTGCTTTCCCAATAAACGGCTGTTTAATCGGAGTCTGTGAAAACACTGGCAGTGTCTCCAATGCAAAACTATTGGCCCCCTCATGAAAAGGCAGCGCCCTCCTTAAGCAAAGGCAGTGCTCTCCTCAAGCAGAGCTAGAGACCATCCTCGTGCAAAGCCAGGGCTCTCTTCATGCCAAAGCCCGAGACCTCTTCATGTAAAGCCACAATTCTCCTCAGGCAAAGCCAAAATCCTCCTTGTGCAAAGCCAGACTCCTACTCATCGTGATGCAAAGTGAGTGCTCTCCTCGTGTGAATCCAGAACCCTCCTCGTACAAAGCCAGTGCTCTACTCGCGCAAAGCCAGTGTCCCCTCCCTATGTGAATCCAGCACTCTTCTCGTGCAAATCTAAAATTCTCCTCATGCAAAACCAGTCCTTTCCTGATGCCAAACTCGAGCCCTCCTCATGAAAAGCCAGAGCCTCCCTCATGTAAAGCCAAAACCCTCCTCATGCGAAACCAGTGCCTTCTACGTGCAAAGGCAGTGCCACCCTGCTCATGCAAAACCAGATCTTTCATATGCAGAGCCCAAACCTACAACCTCTTTGCTGCACATTGCTGGTCATGAAATATCCAGTGCCATGAGGGACAGAAAGTAATGAAATTTCACTTATTGTACGAGCCTGCACAGTCGAAAAATGCAATATCACTGTCGTCTGGGGCAGCTGTTACGGGGACCATTTAGATCTTACACGGTTTCCTGTGTGGCCCTCAAGAATCGTGACTGCATACCTGCATGGCAGCCAATGGATCGTGACCAACTCTATCATCAGTATCACGGAATGATAAACTGTAGTCTCGATGGTTAATGATGCTGCCGCAGTAGAATTCCGTCACAGGCTCGTAGATGTTTCTCTTTCTTATACCAGACATAACATGATCGCCTTACAAACGCCCAGCATACACATGCAATTAATGAATGAGCAACTCGTTGTGAAATCAGTTCTGATGTATAGAATGTAGATGGTGCCACTCCTATGCTCAATGGGCAACCAAACGTCTCAGTTTCAGGGCGTTGCTGCTGCGCGGCTGCGATGCGGGTGTATAAGCACCGGCCTGTAGGCGAGGGACTAGTGTGGCATTCGTGCCTTCCCGACGCAAATGCGGAAACGTGAATTGTGGCACCATTATTGGCAAATGCGTCCAGACAGGACTAATGTGCTGCTGAAGGACAAACACCAGTAGACATCCATCGGAGATTGAAGAATGTGTATGCGGCAGCACGTCTGTCAAAACCCTAGACGCGTGCTGGTGCTTCGTGATAACGCACGTCCCCCTATCGTAAATGTCGTAACGCAGAAGTTACGCCAACTCGAAACGGGAGACACTCGAGCGGTCGCCCTACAGTCATAATTTCTGCCCGTGCGATTATCACGTCGCCGGTGCCTCAGAAAACGATCTGAAGGGACGACGGTTCCTGCAGTACGAGGATGTGCAGCAGGGAGCTGCAGACTTCTTCACGCAGCGGGACACGGCGTTTCATCAAATTGGGATCTGCAACCTGGTGCGTCGATGAGTTATCTGCCTCAGTGCTCACGGCAATTTTGTTTCATTAGCGTTCCGTTTCCGGACTGTACGACCTTCGAACAGAAACTTTTTGATCGCCCGTTACACCTTATGCGGTCTAGTGAAATTCTAATCATTCCCACGTCGAAGCCCGTAGTGCACCAATGTGGCGTTCGTTGCATACCCCCATCAAAGTACGCCAATTTTAATGCTCAGCATTCAACTTGCTATAATGACTGATCCCCCTTCCATTCCCAATGACGGAGATATCCGTTGTTTCACCCAAGGAGCTGACATTTGTCCTCTTGGACTACATATGCATTAATATCACTTCTTAGCTACAGAATGTTCTACCACGCGTGATGTTTTTACAAGTCGCACTGTTCGTAATAGATTGACACGTAGTCAGGGCGCTTCAGACGGAAAAGATGTGTCTTAAGCGCGCCGGCTACTTTTCAATCGATAACAAACACTGTAATTTGTAAAACCATCAGAAAATGTATACAGGGAGTGAATGGGCTGTTATTTTCAAATGACTGACACCTTCTTCTAAGGCAGTCTCTTAAAAATGGCGCTGTTGCTGAGCGGTTCTAGGCGCTTCAGTCCGGAACCGCGCTGCTGCTACGGCCGCAGGGTCGAATCCTGCCTCGGGCATGGATGTGTGTGATGTCCTTAGGTTATTTAGGTTTAAGTAGTTCCAAGTCTAGGGGACTGATGACCTCAGATGTTAAGTCCCATAGTGCTTAGAGCCATTTCACCATTTTTTGAAAATGGCTTCTTAATCCGAAACTATATTTGGAACTAAGATGACTTCGTTCAAATGGCTCTGAGCATTATGGGACTTAACATCTGAGGTCTTCCGTGCCCTAGACTTAGGAATACTTAAACCTAACTAACCTAAGGACTTCAAACACATCCATGTCCGAGGCAGGATTCGAACCTGCGACGCAGCAGCCGTGAGATTCCGGACTGAAGCGCCTAGAACCGCTCGACCACAACAACTAAGGTGACTTCCTAATAAATACAACAGTTTAAGTGAAAAAAACGTCGCTTTCATTCAAGACATTTATGCCTGTGGTACCTTGTATGGACAAGATAATTTCTTTTGTTGTCTTCGTCTTTCAAAATAAAATTGTTACTGTCAACACGAAATATCTAATTTGCAAGTGATGTACATGAAGTAATACAAAAAAAATCATTCCGTAGTAACAATAATTTCATCATTCTGCATGTTATCGCCTGACGATGTCGACGTGCCTGATCACAGTAGTATTGTGCCCGTTGGACGCTATCAACCGGCAGTACACCCGTGGATTGTTCGATCAAAAAATATTTTGATTTCAAAATTGTTGCTAGTGCAGTATCTTCATAACGTAATAAAGTTTGTTTTACTTTCAGCCGTACAAATTTTAGGAAAGCTGTCTGGATACACAAAAGTGTCCTGATTTTTAGGAGAGTGGGGTAGTCGGTCAAAGAGGAAGAATTAGAATACTATGTTTTGCCAAATGAGAGACATCTGTGCCTGGCACTAAAAATATCTTGCATGAATCTCTTTTGGACTACCAGAAATAATGCTTCCAGCGCTGCACATCAAGCTGGTATTCATACATGGGGTACAACGGCTTTAATTTTGTATAGTTTAGTGGGCGGATACAAATCTTTCTATTCGACTTCGGCGACTTGCGTGTACGTAAACTACCTGCGTTATCCAACTTGTGACAGAGGATCTACAGTTAAAAGTGGAATACGAATCGCGTCACGTTCCTGCGACTCGTTACTTCCTTGAGAGCCGAAGACTGAATACTTCTGTGGTCCGACCGAATCGAGCCCGTCCTCTCCATCTCCAGGCACGTGCTTCACCACCGGGTCCGGCATTGCGATTGATGAAGTACTTTGCAAGATTTCTTCCACATTACAAAGCCCATTTTCAGTACTTCTCAATGTAATTTCCCTCCATTAGTCAAGAAGCTGAAATCTGTGTTGTTTCTTGGCTCTCAAATCCACAAAGACTTTGAATGTTAGAGAAAAGAGTACGGTACATGAAGTATCATCAGGCCTCCGTGTGAAAACTTTTTATGGAACAAAAAGCATCCAAAATTACAAGAACTTTGTCAAAATCGTGTCGGCAAGTTGCGAGAATTGGGCTGGCAGCATGAGTGTAAAAGGTCATTTCTTACACTCACGTGTTGACTACTTCCCTGAAAATACGGGACATTAAGGAGACGGATCGCAGGTAGCGGTGAAGACGGGATGAAAATGTGATGGCTGCTGATGAGGGTTAGCAAAGCAGAAAATTCTGCATGGAAATAAAAAATGAGAAATTTTGAATATTAAATGCAACACTAGTCATGATGTTCTGAGACAACTGTTTGTGATTCATGTAGTATGCGTCTATTACCAAAAAATAAAACTATAATTATACAAAAATAGAGTGAGTAATTTTCAATATTTGTGCTCCGACTACTTAAATCTTTGAAATATGAGGTGTTATTTAAGGTTCAAATGGTTCAAATGGCTCTGAGCACTATGGGACTTAACATCAGTGGTCATCAGTCCCCTAGAACTCAGAACTACTTAAACCTAACTAACCTAAGGACATCACACACATCCATGCCCGAGGCAGGATTCGAACCTGCGACCGTAGCGGTCATGCGGTTCCAAACTGAAGCGCCTTTAACCGCACGGCCACACCGGCCGGCTGTTATTTAAGGAAAAATTGTGATGTTATACAAAAGAGTGAAAGTAATTTTCAGAGTCAGGAAAACAAAATCGATTCTGCAACACAGAGCTACGAGAGATAATGTGACGAAAATTTTAAGAAACGCAGTCTAGTGTTACCGATCGTTTGGTAGCCTTTAGAGGAACCACGGAAAAATGGTGCAGAAGCAGTTGTATCTCACACGACTTCGATAAACTGGCACATACGTTGGCAAAGGACCCACAGTGCACGAGTTCCAAAGGACGAAGTTTTAATTGGCAGTGGATCATTCGCGCAAAAATGCTCAGAGGAGCCTTAAGAAAGCCCCAAGAAGCACGATACTAAGCAGTAAACAGGAAGACCGGAATTCCGATATGGCTCTTAGTCAAAACACAGTCACTCACAGAGAAAGACAATGGGAAAATTTCTCAACGCAGATCTCTCAAACCTTATACAAACACTACATGAAACCAATGTCATCAAGTATCTCCTATGAGTATATATACTGATGTACAAAATTAAAGCAACAAACCGCTATTTCCCTATACTATGTTAATTCACGATGTAACCATACAGACTGTCAACACATCTCCATATAAATACTTGTTTTGTAAATAAAACTGCCTTTTCCTGCTGCTAATTACTTTATTTATCCCATACGCTTTCCGCCTTCTCCTGATCTAAGGCATCATCAGTGAGATCTATAACGATACAGTTTTGTTAGTTGTAGGTTATTAAACACTTCACTTCGCGATTTTCTTTTGTAAAAAATTAATTAATTACGACTTGCTGATCTGCGTTTTCTCACATCTGGTCTGGAGGTCACACTACCATTTTTATCACTGCCATATAATCACATCTTTGCGTTGTCGCCTTCCACACACTGTTCGCCATGTTTCTCACCCTTTTTTGTTGTGGACTATTGTTCTTTTGTCACTCCATACAACTATTTCGTCATACACTGTTTTACACAAAGTAAATATTGCGACTCCGTTACGTGTTTTATCTTCTTTGGCATGTTTACCTATTTGTTGCCAACCAAACGAAGTATATGTTCGAGACTAACTTCTATTTATGATGTTTATACCGTGTGTGTATGAGTGAGAAAGAGAGGCGGATAGAGACGACGAGTTTTTTTTTGGGAGGGGGCGATGGGGTGGCGGGAGGGGGGTGGGTGTACTAGCTGTTAGCGAGTGGTTGAAAATTTTGATGACAGATGATTTGACTTTTCGTTTCAATATTCTGTGGAGGGGGTTCATGGATGAGTGCGTGTAAAGATATTGGGTTCTAGTATTATTACATTGGACAGTATTATTATACACTCCTGGAAATGGAAAAAAGAACACATTGACACCGGTGTGTCAGACCCACCATACTTGCTCCGGACACTGCGAGAGGGCTGTACAAGCAATGATCACACGCACGGCACAGCGGACATACCAGGAACCGCGGTGTTGGCCGTCGAATGGCGCTAGCTGCGCAGCATTTGTGCACCGCCGCCGTCAGTGTCAGCCAGTTTGCCGTGGCATACGGAGCTCCATCGCAGTCTTTAACACTGGTAGCATGCCGCGACAGCGTGGACGTGAACCGTATGTGCAGTTGACGGACTTTGAGCGAGGGCGTATAGTGGGCATGTGGGAGGCCGGGTGGACGTACCGCCGAATTGCTCAACACGTGGGGCGTGAGGTCTCCACAGTACATCGATGTTGTCGCCAGTGGTCGGCGGAAGGTGCACGTGCCCGTCGACCTGGGACCGGACCGCAGCGACGCACGGATGCACGCCAAGACCGTAGGATCCTACGCAGTGCCGTAGGGAACCGCACCGCCACTTCCCAGCAAATTAGGGACACTGTTGCTCCTGGGGTAAGTCATCTACCGGGGCCAGCAAGATCTCCGGATCTGTCCCCCATTGAGCATGTTTGGGACTGGATGAAGCGTCGTCTCACGCGGTCTGCACGTCCAGCACGAACGCTGGTCCAACTGAGGCGCCAGGTGGAAATGGCATGGCAAGCCGTTCCACAGGACTACATCCAGCATCTCTACGATCGTCTCCATGGGAGAATAGCAGCCTGCATTGCTGCGAAAGGTGGATATACACTGTACTAGTGCCGACACTGTGCATGCTCTGTTGCCTGTGTCTATGTGCCTGTGGGTCTGTCAGTGTGATCATGTGATGTATCTGACCCAAGGAATGTGTCAATAAAGTTTCCCCTTCCTGGGACAATGAATTCGCGGTGTTCTTATTTCAATTTCCAGGAGTGTATAAACAGAGACGATTAAAATGGTTTCATGCCGAAATTGTAATCACAGAACATAATTCTGAGCGCTGAAATCAAGATGTAAACCTTTAAAAATTATTTACCTGCTATGCAAATATGTATCTGGCAAAAAATCCCCAGACTTGAAGAATAATTTGTATTCTAAATAACACACGTGCTGACAAGCGTATGTGTGTGTGCGTATTTGTGTGTGTGTGTGTGTGTGTATGTGTGTGTATGTGTGTGTGTGTATGTGTGTGTGTGTGCGTATTACCGAAACATCAGTTTAATAAATCATGGTACAAAATACTGGCACGAATTCGAGAAGAATGGAAAATCTCGCAGGGGCATCTGAAGCGCTGTTCGAGTTTTTGTGGGGTGAGGCGTGAATGGGAATTTGGTTTGAGGAAGGAGGCGTGGACAGCCACAGTGCCAGGGAGGCGTAGTGGCTGGCGCATCTGGCTAGTGAGCAGCAGACCCGGACTCGAATCCCAGCCTTCGTACGAATTTGCTTTAAGCAAGCGGATGCTATAGTGTTTAATCTGACTCGCACTATAGCTACAACGAAGTCCGACACCTGAAAAACCGATGCGACGAGAACGAACTGGGCTGTATTTACAGCAATGAACGATTGGTGCTTTATAAGGTGTGATTTAATATTCCAAGCATTAGCGACCAGTTCATTTTGGTAGCACTGTTTATTCTCTGTGCTCTGTGGGAGTTCTACAACAGTTGAATTGTCACAGGTGGCGAGTTAAAAGTTACAGTTCCTACGGGAATTGCTGCAGAAGTTCTCTTTAGTTCTGTCATCAGTATTTTGTTTGACCGCTGGTCCCTATTTTACCTGAGGTCTCAGGGGAAACAAATGAAGGAATCTGCACTCTAGTCTACGAGTAAAAGGCAGACACGGAACGTGGAAGTTAATATTAAACTTCTTCCACCTTGTGTGAAAGGGACTGTAAGCTCCGAGTTAATGAAAAGAGTTTAGTAATGAACATCAAAGCGAGTACTACTTCTTTTACAAAGTAACTTAACATCACCCGTAAATGAGACAACGAGAAAATTCCGACAGTAATATCCAGTAATTTAGACATACTATTTAATATTTGCCCAAAATCTGCACTGAAGGCAACCTTCGGTATTTTAAACGCCATAGCTTTGAATTATGTAATGTTTACTGCCCGTCGCATAGATCTTTCATTTGGCGATGCCGCCGTCGCATGTCTCCTGAGGTTCAGCAAGGAACCTGACACGTGACACACTGAAACAATTGCAGAACGTAAAGACAGTGTTTCCTCTTGTAATTTCTATTACGTTCCGTCAAATACTGAAAGGGAATTCAATTAACGTTATAAAATAATATAGTATAAGAAAGGTAACATGCAAGCGTGATACGTTGTTACATGGCGACTAATACGAGTATGAGTTGGCACAATGCGAATTTTACATTTTTAGAAAGCTTTCGTCACAGTTTCAACTTCATCGGATATCCTTCTTAGCGTGTAAAATTACCCTACGCATGTAAGAGGTCCATGACTAAGGAATTTATTGCTGGCGCACTCGAGCAGATGTAACTTCGGTGGAATGCTCACGCGCTGCCTGCGATATGTAGGCTACAATAGAATCTCACACCAGGGAGCAGTGTCGGCAGCAGCAGTAGTAGTAGCAGCTCGCAGTCGGGCGGTTGGGTCAGGTCGCTCTTAGAGAGCAGTTGTCTAGTTGTACAGCTCACAGAGAGCAGTTGTATCTCGTATGGAGTTGCAGTTCCGGTCACGGAGAGCGATGGCGGTGCCTGAGCGATGTAGTATAAGGTAAAACCAAAAATTACTATTTATAGCCGCGCGCATAGGTGCTTTGTAACAACTGATTTTGTACTATTGCTATATCAAGCCCCATGTAAATGTTTTTAAAAAGAATCTTTTAATAATAATCTTTCTTATAAAATTAACTTTTGACAATCATTCATCAGAATTCAAAAATTTACTAATTTCTCCTATCCATGGTCATCCGGATTATCGTAAAGAAAAATCAGTTGTTCCTTTTAATACATGACAAATCTAGCGGCCAGCATTGCACTGGGCTGTGACAGAAAAATTTCGTATAGGAGCAGATATATACGCGTTATCCGGCGACATAATTGAGGTAAGAATTTTCAGTTTATTCAGAATGACTTTTCAGGGCCATGGCGCAGCACTGCTGACGTCGGGATTTACCAGTTTAGATTCACCGTCAGTTAATTATTGAAAGGTTGTATATGAGTCACAATTTTATTGAGAGGTTAGTCACCCAGTTTTATTCCGAGGTTACGGAATTAAACTGTTGAGAGGTTACACTTGCCGACAGCCGGCCAGGATAGTATTTTTTTGTGAATTTCTGTGAAGTAGTTAGCTTTATATCTGCTCTTATTTACCTAATGTTAAATGTAATTTGCATCTGGCACAACGCATTTACTAATTTTTCACTCCTTCTTTCACAGATCATAGGCAGTTTATTGCTCTTTGTTGTTGTTGTATTTGTTCCATTTCTGCTGTGCTTTGTCTGATTTTGTGCCTACCTTTGAGCTGTGAAAATGCCGCGAAAAACTGCTAACAGTACATCGCGATGGGTAATGAGCGAAAAGCCGACTTGAATAATTTGACTGATAATACTAGCGACACTCAGAGTCATACTGCTAATCCTCCAATCACAGGTAATCAGTGCGTGCCGACCACCAGTAATGATTCTAATCTAAATGATGATCAAACAAATGCAATTATGTCCACAGTAAATTTAACGATAATTGATGACGGGGCTCGTTCCGCTACAATGAACGCTACCCAGTTTGGTACACCTGATTTGCAAAATTTACACAGTGAACATATAAATGCTTCTGACGAAAATGAACAATGTACTCAAAATACGTCAGATTTATTTGATTCCGATGTAATGACCAACAGTGCACATCCAATTAGCAAACCTTTTCAAGAATCAGACAATGACCAAATGGTTATGCAAAACGTGACAAATGCAGATACACCATCACACAGCACAGAGAATAGAGTCGCTAATTTTGGAATGGATCAAGTTATGGCAGTATTGCTACAACTTAATGAAAATCTCAAACTGTAGAATGAATGAAAAACAAGACAACGATTGAATACCTGCCGGGAAAAACGTTGTAACCCTCACTTTTCTAAGGTTTGTCACGTATAAACGTTGTATGTGCCAAGAGTAAGGCTTGTATGAAGTAATGTTGGCAAACATGTACATTAAGCGCCATTTTTCGTTTGTTTCCCATTCGTCGCGAGGCGCTCGGATGCAGAAACGTTGTAAACATGGAGCAGGAACGTTGTGTGACGTTAAGTCAGAGCATGTGCGAAGATATAAAAAGGGGCCGGAAACGGAAAATTAAGTATAGTAAATGAAAGAGGATTGTGAAAAACACAAACGGAATTCGGGGCAACCATATTTGGCCCACAATAGCAAACCAGTACCTGCTGAACAGCTGGATACATAAATGTTGTATGTCAATCCAACACAATATAACTGTGAAATGGAAGATTCCATACCTTATTCGCAAACATTATATTGTAATGCAAAGTCATAGCCTTTACCTTTGGCGTTAAAGTGGTCAACTATACTTATCATTACGTCGTGCTCCCTTTATAGATTGCTACCTGCAAATGTCGATACCGGTGTAAAACACTACAAATAGGGGACAACACAGAGCTGTTTCAAGAATTCTACGCTTTAGACTATAATGTACAAACCAGACTTTTGGCTTCGTCGGGCATTGAAATAGTAGACATCAAAGATAGGGAGACTGAGGAGACCATTTCGCGCAGACACTGCACATTCAAGTATTTTTTAAGATGAGGAGCAGAAAAAATTCAGGTATGTCAAAAAACGTGGTGCATGGTTGTAACCTCCCCACAGAAATTTTATTTATAATATGAACCAAGTGTTAACTCCCCACAAAAATAATAATTAAATGAATTTTAAATGTTGTAACCTCTGAACAAAATTGATTTTTAATGTAACCTCTGACCAAAATTGGCTCCTATTTATAGCCTCCGTGCAGAAATGCATTCACATTTAATGTAACCATAAAATTCAATTCCTAAATCCGGAAATAATAAGAAAATTCAGTAACCTGGTAAATTTTATGACGACAGCAGCCCTGCGCCTCGGCCCTGTATTCTGAATAAAAAAACAGGAAAAATTCTTACCTCAATAAAAACTGCGAATATATCTGCTCTTATGTAGAAATTTTTCGGCACAGCTTCGTGTAACGCTGGCGTATATATTTTTTTCTGATTCTTGGAAGGAATGATCATGCATTGGAAATATTCTTTAAATTGAAATGAATGCTTTTCTTTAAAAAATTACTTTATATCATAAAAATTATTATTGAGGCTTTTTTTTAAAAAAAGAAATGAATGACAGTTAATATACATTACTAGATATGCGCAAGTCTGCTTCTTTACCTTCTACAATAATACTCATCCTCCAAAGTCCCGACCAGAGCAGACTGCAGACACGCGCAAGCACGCGCCGACTGCTGTCGACTACTGCAGACTACTCAAGACTACTGCAGACAACTGCTTACTAGCACAGACTGAAGACTAATGCCCACTAGCGACAAGCAACAACTAACTACATACTACTCTCTGGTCAGAGACTCTGCCATGCATCGCCCATCGCCGGCAACGCATACGTCTTACATAACCCTCCACGGGGGGGGGGGGGGGGGGGGGGGGGAATTTCCTAGCGATGGTGAGTCAATTGGACTTGCCATGAGCAACAAATTTTTCTTAATTAACTAAATTTACAATCACAGAATATATACATATATATATATAAGTGCAGAACATGAAATAAAATATAGTGCACATGCACTGAGTACAGAACATATCAAGCAATGACAAAATGTATTCACAACGAGTACAAATCATATTAACAAATGACAAAAGTGCACACGCACTGTAGTTCAGAACATAACAGCAAGCCGGCCGGTGTGGCCAAGCGGTTAAAGGCGCTACAGTCTGGAACGGCGTGGCCGCTACGGTCGCAGGTTCGAATCCTGCCTCGGGCATGGATGTGTGTGAAGTCCTTAGGTTAGTTAGGTTTAAGTAGTTCTAAGTTCTGGGGGACTGATGACCTTAGAAGTTAAGTCCCATAGTGCTCAGAGCCATATCAGCAAATCACAAAATGTACACGGAATGAGTACAAATCATATTAACAAATAACATAAAGTGCACACGCACTGTAGTATTGAACATATCAGGAAATCACAAATGTATAGGCAATGAATACAAATCATGTTAACAAAATGACAAAGGTGCACACACACTGATATACTTTTTTTACCATTTTACAAGAACTAGGATAGGAAAGGGAAGGATTGCATCATGGTTGTAGCACTTTAGGTTGCATGCAGCTGCACTGAGAGTCCATATCTTTCTACAGAAGCACAACACCAAGTGAGACAATCTCAAGTTCTTTTCCTTGAAGTATTAATCAGTGTAGCCAAGACACTGAAATGTCGTAGTAATATTCCATGTTATCATTTTGGTAGTACATTAGGTACACCAAACACTGGGACCATAATAACATCTCCATCGCTCAAGGTGGTGGACAGCATGTCGTGTCAACACCACGTTCTTGTAAGGTACACCAACATAGAATTAGTGCAAAAACCAAACATAGTGCTCCATGATCATGAGGATAGACAAGACAAACGGATATTGCAGTAATTTCTGGTAATTAGGTCAGAAGGTGAAGGACATTAAGTCACATACTAGTCTTCATTGAGAATTACACTGGTCTAACAACTGATTTGAGTAATTGGTGGCACTCATCGCCCAGTTACTGAACATTTCTGTACCATGTATGAAGTTTTACAGAATAATGTTCATAAGTAATCTGTTTACAGAGAACATTGGCACTCACTGACCAGTTACAAACCATCAGAAGTCATCATTCAAAACAGTAGCTAATGAATGGCATAGTATTAACGTAATTCACTTAGTTATAGTAATCACTGGCACTCATTGGCCAGTTACAAACCATCAGAAGTCATCATTCAAAACAGGAGCTAATGAATGGCATAGTATTAACATAATTCACTTAGTTATAGTAATCATTGGCACTCATTGGCCAGTTACAAAACATATAGCAAGTATTGAATAATACAAAACATTTTTCATCACTCAAGTGACATATGACATATTTAAAACAATTATTGGCACTCTTTGGCCAGTTACTAAACATATAGCAAGTATTGAATAATACAAAACATTTTTCATCATTCAAGTGACATACGACATATTTAAAATAATTATTGGCACTCATTGGCCAGTTACAAGGTATTCTTATATTTTTATAAAACCTTATTCAGTATTATTCAGAAGTTATCATTCAAAATGAGAGTCAATTATTGGCATAGGATTTATAGAGTATAAGAAAAATATTATTTACAGAAATTATTGGCATAGCATTTATGCATTATTACAAAGCATCATTCAGTATTACTCAGAACTGATCATGAATGATAGTGACATAGGACATATTTAAAATGTAACACACTGTAACTATTACTCAAGGTCTGTGGTTAGAAAACATTACGCAGAACTCATCATTCAAGTGACATAGGACATATTGAAAATGTAACATACTGTAACTATTATTCAAGGTCTGTGACTAGAAAACATTATTCAGTATTACTCAGAATTCTCTTAAACTGGTAGCATTATTTGGGACTGGTAATACATGTTTTTTTGTGCTAGCATTGCATTGCGTTGGGATCGATAATTAATTACTGGGGCATAAAAATATTTGTATTTGAGTTATTGCTGTAAATGAAGATGTGTAACGTCATTCGTCATGAGTCAGCTGTAGCAAGGTTATGAAACAAGTAAAGTATATGTGATCACATTCATAAATGACACACAAATGGGAAAAAAATGCAACGGTAATGACCAACTGCTTATAGCACATTAATTTCATGAATAATTTCTCCTGCAAAATACAAAATGGATTATTAAACTGAAAGAAGAAACGCATATTATGCTGAAAAGTAGTGAACTTCGAATTAACAGGTAATGAAATGTGTATTAAATATATATGTACGATGTGTATAGTATATTCTTGTTAATGTTTGTTAATTCTGATCCATTTACTCTTCGTGACGAGGTATTGCATCTTCTTCCGCTCATTCCGAAGGGGAAATTCCCATTTCATAGTAATCCACTGTGGTTTGTTTAATTTATTTCTTTGACACGTTATTGCTTTCTGAAAATGATGAACAATGATTAATGTCTTGCATTTAAATCATATACCCATTAAATAAAAGCTAGTTTCTAGTGATATATTTGAGCATACAGCATAGCATGACAGAAAACGTAATATATCAAAAACATAGACAGTGTTCAGAGGCAAAAATGTACACAGTGTATCACAATGTAGCAGCAAAAAAAAAAAAAAAAAAGTAAAGTAGTCACGATGTTGAGATATCATAAGGCAAAATGTTAAAGTCAACTGGTGTTTGTTATATCTTAAATATTTCATAGTGCACACAAACAAAACAGGAAACAATCATACATACATGAAAAATGGAAAATGTGCACAGTCTGATGTGTAACGACAAGAAGAGCGACCTGCTAACCTTACCTCGCCAGGGACTTGCCAAGAAAAAATACGATAATCATCAGTAAGTAGTCACATAAATATAATTGCATAAGTGGTCATAAAAAAAATTAGGAAATGGCATTACAGTCTGATAAATCATAAAATATGTTCATTCAATAAAGGGTTTGATGTTGGAGACATGGTGATTGCCCTTGCTTTTTCTGGTTCTCAAAGTTTCGACGTGTACTACATTGGGGTGAGGAATGCTGCGAATTCGATATGGACCTGCGTATAGAAGCTCAAATTTACTGCATCTACTCTTTCCTCTGTTGGATAAATAGTGTGTACGTATTAATATCTTCTGTCCAATGTGAAAGTCACGGCGTTTACAAACCTGTTTTTGCTGTCTTCTCCGGCGCTCTGCGGCACGTTTGATGTTGTTCAGCGCAATGTCAATTATTTAATGGTGGCGTAGTCGACGCGATGTAGGAAAGGATACTAATTCTTTAATTTTGTTAGGTGGTGCAACATTTTTCAGTATAACAGACGGAGATAGCATAGTAGATTCATTTGGTATGGAATTAATTACACCCTGGAATGAGAGTATGTGTGTGTCCCAATCAATATGTTTTTTATGGCAGTATATTCTACACAGTTTACCAATTTCTTTCATTAATCGTTCACAAGGGTTCGAAGAAGCATGATACCTGGATATATAGATCGGAGAAATGTTTCTAGTTCGTAAAATACGTGTCCATATAGCAGATCGAAACTGTGATCCATTGTCGGAAATTACTTTCAGTACATGCCCTACATGAAATAGAAAATGTTTTACAAATGCTTTCGAAACAGTTTTAGCAGTAGCTTTGCGTAACGGAGTGAAGGTAACAAATTTTGAAGTGAGTTCAACAGCGACAAAGATGTAGTAAAAACCTCTATTAGTTCTGGGAATCGGACCAAAAATGTCTACAGCGGCCATGTGTCTCAATTTAACAGGTACAATGGGATGTAATGGAGGAACATGTGAAGTCGTGTCTGATTTAGCTTTCTGGCAGATTTTACATGACGCTAAAACTCGTCGAACACGTTTCTCCATGTTGGTAAAATAACAGTTCTGTCTCAGTATAAGAAAACATTTTCTGGCTCCGTAATGTGCGTAACTTAAATGAGTATACCAGATTAATTTGTTAACAAGTTCATCAAGAATGCATAATAACCAATTGTTGCTGTCAGGGTGAGAGCGGCGAAACAGAATGTCATTGCGTACAGTGTAATGCTTTCTAATGGTAACCTTATTCCTATCTTGCCAAAGGTGTTTAATTTCTTTCCACACGTTGTCTTTACTCTGCTCTTGTGCTATCTCTTGTAATGACGACGAAATGAAATTTTCAAATGAAACTTGTTGACTGTACATGACGCTGAAATTTGCTTTGCAGAAGTTGTTTGCGATGTCTTGCTGATTGTTGCTAAGAGAACGGGATAGTGAGTCTGCTAGAATATTTTGTGTGCCGGGAATGTGAACAATTGTAAAATTAAATTCTTGTAAATAAAGTTTCCATCTACTTAATCTGTCGTGTGTAAATTTAGCCGAAAGTAAAAACTGTATAGCTCTATGGTCAGTGTAAACGGTGGTATGTCTTCCATAAAGGAAATGCCAAAATCTCGTAAATGCCCATACAACACATAATGTTTCAAGTTCTGTAACAGAATAATTGCGTTCAGAAGGTGACAGAATGCGACTCGCAAAGGCTATGTTTTTAATTACTGTAGTGCCATATTCTTCAATTTCCTGAAAAATATATACGCCGAAAGCGGTGTTAGAACTGTCGGTGGCAATGGAAAAATTTCTAGTAAGATCTGGATGTGATAAAAGTGGTGCATTGAACAAAGCATGTTTCAAATAACATTCTCGTGAACAAGATTCTGCGTGTCAAAAGTATTGCTTGCGTTACTGGAAGATGCAACCTGTACTGTATTTAGTCAAATTCTATCTGACGTGCTATTATTTTCGGGAGGATGCTGTGGCATTTCAACTATTTGTACGGTTCTGTTATTTCTTCCTGACGTATTACGTTCGGGATGATATCTACTGTCTGGTTCATTCATGATAATCTGTTATTGTGGTTCATTCTGCTGCTGGTAAAACCGACTGTTATTAAACGTACGCTGAAAATTGTGCTCATTACTTTCACGTCTGTCATAATAGTCATTTCTATACGGTGCATTGCGATAGGAATTGAAACAGTGTGTTTTCTGTACGTAGTTATTTCCTTGTTGCTGTGCGTTACTATTTGTTGGAGCTGACGCTATATGTGTAGGCGGCGAAACATTAAAGCTTGGTTGACCTTGTACATTACATTGTTGGTTAGGTATCCTAACCGGTTGGCTTTCATGCTGTTGCGGTAAAAAACCTCTATTGTTACCAAAATGCGTTCGCTGTTGCTGATAATTTTACACATACTGATGATTAAAATTTTCTCTGATATTAAAATTACGCTGGTAGTTCTTGTCATTTCGGGAACGTATAATGATAAAATTGTCACTTTCGGTAAAAACTTGTCGTATCATGTTTTCTTTACACGTTTCTTAGTCCTAGATAGATCGACAGTTGCTGTTTTAAGAGATATAAAGGATAGTAGAAGAGAAAGCAGCAGTGCAGAAAACTAAAGATGAAATAGCACTGCTACAGCTCGGGGCCCTGTGCACGCTACGGTACATATTCATTAAAGCGTAATGAATCCCCTGAGGTCAATTACGCGCTACAAATAAATTTTAACTTCTGCATTACAGGCAATGCCGATGAAAATTCAAAAGCAAGCTGTTGTATCAAATCCAATTCTAGTTTCTGCATTATAGGCAATGCTGATGAAAATACAAAAGCAAATTGTCGTATCCAGTCCAAAGCGTGACTCTGTGTTCTGTCATTATTAAATACCTTAGATTTGTTTACGGATAAAAGTTGCTCGTAATCAACGTTATCGTCTCTGAATGTGTGAACAGGTTCAGGATTGCATAAAAATCTGTTTGTCTGTGTCACTTCGTATTCTAAGTGACGTGGTCTCTGTAAATTACTTAAGTTATACTGGTTGTGTGAGTGTGTAAAATTTCGGAATGTGGCGTATGCTGTGACGTGTTAGTGACTGAAACATTTTTCATTTCTGTCACGTTAATACGTTCGTCAATTTGGCTGATCTGTTGTTCAAATTTCTTATCGACTTCCGTATCCAGAGTGCGTGAAAGATCTGGTGACTTTAAATTAAACTCGTCGCGTATCTGTGTCGCATTTTCAGAACATTGTTCAGCGACTGCACTAATTTCATCTCTAAGTGATTCTGTTGTGCCTGCATGTCTATTACGTAATTATTGTGTAACAGATCTAATTTCTTCACTACTGTTACTAGCACAAGCCTTAATTTCGTCACGTAATTGTTCTTTAGTATCATGACGTTGCACGGTAACAGCTGTAATCTGTTCACTAAGTTGTTTGTTCTGTTCGTTAAGGTTGTCGTGTTTTTCATTCGACTGTTTGAAACTTTCATTAAATTGTTTGATCGACCTGTCATATTTTTCATTGAGTTGTTTGAAATGGTTGTCGAAACTTTCATTAAGTTGTTTGTACGATTCATTAAGTCGTTTGAAATTGTCGTTGTGTTCCTTTTTAAACTGTAGCAATACTGCCATAATTTGATCCAAGCCAATATTACCTACTCTATTTTCTGTGCTGTTTGATGGCGTACCTGCAATTGTCACGTTTTGTGTAACCATTTGGTCATTCTGTGATTCTCGAAAAGGTTTCCCAATCGGATGTGCACTGTTAGTCACTACCTCAGAATCAAATAAATCTGTCCTACTTTGAGTATACTGTTCATTTTCGTTAGAAACAATTATTTGTCTGCTACATAAATTTTGCAAATCTGGCGTGTCGAACTGGGCAGCGTTGGTTGTAACAGAACGTCCCGCGTCATCAATTGTCTTTAAATTAACAGAGGACACAATTGAATTTGTTTGCTCATCATTTGCATCAAAATCATTACTGGTGATCAGTACGCACTGATTGTCTGTAAATGGAGCTTTATAATTACTACACAAACTGTCGCTAGTATGATCGGTCAAATTATTCGAATCGGCTACTTCATTCATTGCACATCGCGATGTACTGTTAACAGTTTTTCGCGGCATTTTTTCACAAATCAGAATTAAGCACATATGAAACAAGGACAATGCAAAATGCAACAAACACAATTACAACAAAGACCAACAAATTGCCGATGATCTGTGAAAGAAAGAGTGACAAATTAGTAAATGCGTTGCGCCAGATGCAAACTACATTTAAGTAAATAAGAGCAGATATATGACTACTTATCAGAAGATTCACAAAGAAATACGATCCTGGCCGGATGTCGCCAAGTGTAACCTCCCCACAGAAATTTTAAATGAATAAGAAACCATGAACCAAGTGTAACCTCCGCACAAAAATAATAATTAAATGATTTTTTTAAAACTATTGTAACCTCTGAACAAAATTGATTTTTAATGTAACCTCTGAACAAAGTTGGCTCCTATTTATAATCTCCGTGCAGAAATGCATTCACACTAATGTAACCACAAAATTCAATTCCTAAATCCGGATATAATAAAAAAATTCAGTAACCTGGTAAATTTTATGACGACAGCAGCGCTGCGCCCCGGACCTGTATTCTGAATAAAAAAAAGGAAAAATTGTTACCTCAATAAAAACTGCGAATATATCTGCTCTTATGTAGAAATTTTTCGGCACAGCTTCGTGCAATGCTGGCGTATATTTTTTTTCTGATTCTTGGAAGGAATGATCACGCATTGGAAATATTCTTTAAATTGAAATGAATGCTTTTCTTTAAAAAATTACTTTATATTATAAAAATTATTATTGAGGCATTTTTTTTAAAAGAAATCAATGACAGTCAATATACATTACTAGATATGCGCAAGTCTGCTTCTTTACCTTCTACAATAACACTCATCCTCCAAAGTCCCGACCAGAGCAGACTGCGGACACGCGCAAGCACGCGCCGACTGCTGTCGACTACTGCAGACTACTCAAGACTACTGCAGACAACTGCTTACTAGCACAGACTGAAGACTAATGCCCACTAGCGACAAGCAACAACTAACTACATACTACTCTCTGGTCAGAGACTCTGCCACGCCTCGCCCATCGCCGGCAATGCATACGTCTTACATGGTATATAGGATTACAGCTAGACGTGTACAAATGCTCCAAGGGAAGATGAAATGTGGCGTGCCGTTAGAAGACAGAAGGGGTAGGCATTTGAATCGTCCAAATACGCTGCAGGACAGCTTGAAAGCCACTACTCAAGACAAAAGAATGAAAAGCTCTGCCTGAGATCCGATTTGAATATTTCTAAGCTTTGCCGATTCTTTAAAGAAGATAATCCGACAGTACAGTGCAGTGAAAGACCTCACAGAAATATTTTCAGGGGACAATATAATTTTCGCTTTGGAGTACCAAGTTCGGATTCATGTGGGTATTGTGACAGACTGTTCCTGCAGTTAGTTAACAGTAAAAATGAAACAGAGAGAAAGAAAATCGACGAAGAAAGCGAACTGCACCATTTACATGCGGAAGCAGCCTATTCAATGCTGGAGAAGAATACAGCAAAAGCTAAAGCAAACGAAATCAATGTTGTAATATGCTCAGTCCTTCAACAGGTGCTGTATTGTCCTACCCTAAACCATTGTGCGGTTTTCTATCAACGTCAGCTATCAACCTACAGTTAGGCAATACATAACGTTGGTGACAATAAGATGTGGATGTGTGTATGGCCTGAAACTGTTGCTAAGCGAGAATCAGCCGAAATTACTTCGTGCCTTCTGAAGTACGTAACATCTACATTTTCAGTACTAAACCCGTGTGAAGAAAGAACTTTAGGGGTGTGTTCAGATCGATGTACAGGAAAGAACAGTAACTGGAAAAATATTGCTTTGTATCAATATCTCCTGAACATGAAGTATTTCACCTCTGTGAAGCAAAAGGTTCTTATCACAGGACACAGCACTTTGCCTTGTGACAGGGATTTCACATTAACATAAGAAGAACTACTCTGTGTATGAACCATTTGGTGGGTTCTGGTCATAGCTACTGCACAACCAAACAACTCGTTTCTGGTTCGTTACATGGAGCAGGACGATTTTATTGATTTATGCGGTATAGAAAAGCACGTCCGCAAAGATCCAAAATGCAAAATAACGGATTATGTTTGTATGAAGATATCATCATACTCCCCAACAGTACTTCAGAGCCGCAAGAGCCATAACTACTTTCAGCCTTGTTATTCAGCAAACTTAGTAAAACGCTCCAGGGGTAAAAATAGTATTACAGTTCCGCCGGTGGTGTTTAGCTTGAATGGCCTACCTAGACTTTATGGTGAGCCATTGCCTGTTTCTGTGGAAAAGAAAGTTAATCTGCTAGACATGTGTAGATGCAGTCATGAGAAATACCGAGAGTTTATGAGAACCTAAGGATAAAGTAAAGTGACAGTGTAATGGTCGGTCACGCAAAACGTGCGTTTGCAACAATACGTCTTGTGTGCCATGAATAATCGTGTTACACAGTGGGAACTATTAATACTGTTTCGTTTAAACTGCGGGTGCAGTATCGATTCTGTTTCGTTATATTCTTGTGAAATGAAAATGTGAACGTTTATCACTACAAACCATTCTTTCGTAACAATATTTCCACCTTCAGTCAAACACCCGCAAGTTCCGACATTGTATAGTGCAAATTGTATTTACGCCTAATCAGAACAAAACCAATAAACACTGTTAGAGGTTAAATAATATCAGTGGAATAAACGTTATAACTCACAAAAGTGTGCTACTCTAGTTAGAGTTACAACATTTTTGTATGGATGCCGAACGAAAATCTGTAATATCTTGCTTTTCAGGTCACGTACTGCCACAACGTGTAGACATTAATCAGCAATGGACTCATTTCAAGTGATTGTGAATGCTATTTCTGCCGTTCGTAAACCTGTTGCATAGGTAATGGTTTTTCGCGCCTCCTGTACAATTTGCATTTTGAGAGTTACAACGTTTTTGCTGGCAGGTATTCAATTATAAACAACTTAATGAATCGAACAAACAACTTAATGGAAATCTTAAACAGTTGAATGAAAAACACAACAACCTTAATGAATCGAGTAACAACTTAGTGAAAACCACGACAGGTCGATCAAGCAAATTAATGAGAATTTTAAACAGATTTATGAACAGATTACAACCGTCGCCGTGCAATCTCATGTTACTAAAGAACAATTACGGAAGGAAATTAAGGCTTGTGCTGGGAATAGTACAGAAGAAATTAGATCCGTTGCCCAAGAATTACGTAATACACATGCAGGCACAACAAAATTACTTAGAGATGAAATTAGTGCAGTTGCTAAACAATGTTCAGAAAACGCTACACAGTTACACGACGAGTTTAAATTAATGTCAGCAGAACTTTAACGCACTCTGGATGCGAAAGTCGACAAGAAATTTGAACAACAGAACAGCCAAATTGATGAACGTTTTAATCACCACCTACAAAACCGAGAAACGCGTTACCGTAAATTCATACAGGAACAGAACAAAGTAAAGAAACAAGTCACGGAAACAATTACTACACAGAGACAGGAAGACAAGCGTAAGTTGTTTACAAAATCAAAAACATACGTAGACACCAACATTGCTACAGTATCAGACGAAATTAATACTATCAAACAGTTGAACACGGAACTGCATGGTGAAATCTCCGATCTAAAAACAAAAACAGACACTAATATTCAGACTTTGGAAAATAAATACACACTAGACTTTCAGACAGTGACCAACAGGCGTGAACAGTTGGAATTAATACAGGATCCCGATACCATTAAATCAGACGTTAAGAAATGAAATATAACCACACGTAAAATGCAGAAACAAATCGATGCCTGTGACACTAAAAATGACCCGAATTCCAAAACATACAACAGGCAATCAGTGAGATAGGTACATCCAATAATACAGTACGAAGAAAGTTGTCATCTTTACAGCAAGAAGTGACAGAAATGAAAAATGTTTCAGCCTCTACCGCGTCACAGCATACGCCACATTCTGAACATTTGTCACACTCACACAGCCAATATAACTTAGGTAACTTACAGAGAGTGCGTGACGTAGATTCCGAACAGACACGGACAAATAGATTCTCATACAATTCTGAACCTGCACAGACATTCAGAGACGATAATTTTGATTACAAGCGCTTTCTATTCGTTAGGAAATTTAAGGTATTTAAGAATGACAGAACACAGATTCACCCTTTGGGCTGGATACAACAATTTACTTTTGCATTTCCACCGGCTTGGCCTGTAACGCAGAAACTAAAATTTATTTGCAGATTTTGACCTCAGGGGATTCATTACACTTCGATGAATATGTGCCACAGCGTGCACAGGGCCCTGAGCCGTATGGGTGCTATTTCTTCTTTAGTTTTCTGCACTGCTGCCTACTCTATTACTGTCCTTTATACCTATCAGAACAACTCTTCAACTGTCGATTTATCTAGGATTAGAAATGAGTAAAGAAAACCTGATATGACAAGTTTTACCTGAAAGTGACAATTTTCATTAGACACTCCTGAAATGACAGGAACTACCAGCATAATTTTAATAAGTGACAAAATTTTAATCATCAGTATCGTCATAATTATCAGCAACAGCAAACATATTTTGGCATCAATAGAGGGTTTCCCCCACAACAACAAAACCAGCCGGTTAGCATACCTAACCACAGCAACAAGGAAATACTACGTACTGAAGACACATTATTTCAACTCCTATGGCAACGCGCCGTATAGTAATGACTATCATGACATACGTAAAAGTATTGAGCACAGTTTTCATCGCACGTTTAATAACAGTAGGTCTTATCAGCAGCAGAATCATCCACAACAACAGATTATAATGAATGAACCAGACAGTCGATATCATCCACAACCTAATGCGTCAGGACGAAATAACAGAACAGTACAAACAGTCGAAGTGCCACAGCACCCTCCTGCAAACAACAGCACGTCAGAAAGAATAGGACTAGATACAGCACAGGTTGCATCTTCCAGCAACGTAAGCAATACTTTTGATACACAGAATTTTGTTCACGAAAATGTGATTACTTTTGACGACATCCGAGACACACTTTTACATGAAAAACCAGTTATACAAAAAAAAAAAAAAAAAAAAAAAAATTCCCACCCTGTTATTAAAGTAAAGATTGGATCATCCACATTTTCAGCAGTAATCGATTGTGGATCACCTATGTCAGTTATAAATGAAGAAACTTTCAACGAATGTAAGAAAGAAAATACCTATCCTACGCTACCATTAGGCAAAACTAAAGTAAAAGGAGCAGTATCTGATAAAGTAGTAGATGTAAAATTAAAGACACATTTATCGTTTTGTATTGCAGGTCACACTTTCCACTCAAATTTTTGGATTGTTCCCTTATTGACAACAGACGTTATTTTAGGTACGAATTGTTTTGGCGCAACACGACGCAATTATTCACTTTCAAAATTCCTATTTAATGTTAAAGGATGAAAAGGTACAACTGGCATTCGAATTTCAGCACGATTTATCAGCAGTGTAACAAAGACTGTCGTTCCACATTGTTCAGAGATACGTGTGTACACAGCTGCAATACACCAGGCGAAGCCGACTATGACGTTATGCAAATGACTCCTGAGGAACTAAAGCAGAGCAGTGGAAATGCAGATGACGAACGTACTCAACTACGCAATATTCTTTCACAGCAAGCTCCAGTTTTTGACATTATCCCTGGTACTATGTCCGGTTTTATGTATGAATTTCAAATTAAACAGCATGACACATTTAAGGCCAAACCATATTCCATTCCATATATTCACAGAGAACAAATGAAGAAAGAATTCCTAGCTATGCTTGACCAAGGCATTATTGAACCGGCACTTAGTCCTTGCATAAATCCGCTCCATATTGTTAAGAAAAAGGATGGCTCACTTCGCCTCGTACTTGATTCGCTTCATGTCAACGTCATTATTATTAATGAAACAGATCGCCTACAAACACTAGAAGAACCTCTACAGAAATTTGATGGTACTGCTATTTATACCATTTTAGATTTAAAATCGGGATTTTTGCAAATTCAGCTCCATCCGAACTGCAGAAAGTACGCAGTATTTCTCTCTTTTGGTGATTTCCTGACTAGCTTGATAACAAATTAATTTGGCATACTCATTTATGTTACGCACATTATGGATACAGAAAATGAGTTCTTATATTGAGACAGAACTGTTACTTTGCCGACATGGAGAAACGTATTCGACGACTTTCAGCGTCATGTACAATCTGCCAGAAAGCTAAATCAGACACGACTTCACCTATTCCTCCGTTACATCCCATTGTACCCTTTAAATTGAGACATATGGCCGCTGTACTCATTTTTGGATCGATTCCCAGATCTAACAGAGGTTTTTGTTACATCATAGTCGCTGTTAAACTCACTTAGAAATTTGTTACCTTCAGTCTGTTACGCAAAGCTACTGTTAAATCTACTTCGAATGCATTTGTAAAACATTTTCTATTTCATGTAGGACAAGGATCGGAAGTAGTTTCCGACAATGGACCACAATTTCGATCTGCGATATGGACACGTATGTTACGAGCTAGAAACATTTCTCCGATCTATATATCCAGGTATCACGCTTCTTCTAACCCTTTTGAAAGATTGATGAAAGAAACCGGTAAACTATGTAGAATATACTGCCATAATAGACATATTGATTGGGACACACACATACTCTCATTCCTGGATGTAATTAACTCCATACCAAATGAATCTACTATGCTATGTCTGACTGTTATATTGAAAAATGTTGAACCACCCAACAAAATTAAAGAATTAGTATCCTTTCCTACATCTAGTCGACACCATGAAATAATTGACATTGCGCTCAACAACATCAGACGTGCTGCAGGCGTCGCAGAAGACAGCAAAAACAGGTTTGTACACGCCGTGAATTTCACATAGGATAGAAGATATTAGTACGCACACACTATTTATCCAACAGAGGAAAGAGTAGATACAGTAAATTTGAGCTTCTATACGCTGGTCCATATATAATTCGCAGCATTCCTCACCCCAATATAGTACATGTCGAAACTTTGAGAACGAGAAAAACCAAGGGCAATCACCATATTTCCAAAATTAAAACCTTTATTGAATAAACATTTTATGACTTATCACACTGTAATGCCATTTCCAGATATTTATATGACCACTTATTGATGAGGATTATATTTTTTCTTGGCAAGTGCCCGGCAAGGTAAGGTTAGCAGGTCGCTTTTCTTGTCGCTATATATCAGACTGTGCACATTTTCCATTTTTTCTAATGTATGTATTATGGTTTTCCTATCGAAAGTAGAACTTTCTCTGTATGTACTATGAAACCTTTAAGATATAACAAACACCAGATGACTTTGACATTTTGCCTTATGATATCCCAATGTCTTGACTCTTTTACAGCTTTTTGCTACTACATTATGATATTGTGTGTACATTTTTGCACTTGAAAATCGTCTGTGGTTTTGACCTAATACGTTTTCCGTCATGCTATGCAGTGTGCTTACTCATGTCACTAGAAAGAAGTTTTCATTTAATAGGTATCTGATTTAAATGCAAGATATTAATCCATATTCATCATTTTTTGAAATCAATACCGTGTAAAAGAAATAAATTAAACAACCACAATGGTTTACTATAAAATGGAAATTTTACCATCAGAATGAAAGAAAGGAGATGCAATACTTTGTCATGGAAAGTAAATGGATCGGAATTAACAAGCATTATCAAGAATATACTATACACACCGTATGATAGCAGTCTTGACTAATTATTTTTCTTTCAGAATACGAGGCGATTGTGACAGGAAGTCAGACAAAACTACACATGTTAATTTTAGTGATGAAACATGCTAGAAGTAAAAAACTCTATAATATATGAAATAATGAATGATAATGAATAGTTGTATAAAGAAAATGGTAATGTGAATAATGAATTGTCTATTTTTTACAGATGATAATAAATGATGATGAATGGTTATATGAAGTATATGGTAATATGACTACTGAAGTTTTTCTTTGCAGATGATGATAATGATGAAGTTTATATATTTTCTATTAGTTAAGAGATGCTATGTAATTATTTAAGTATTTGTTGCAGTTCTTTTTGACAGTATGTCATATGTCGCATAGTATAATGACTGAATGTTTTGGGAAAGACAGCTAGAGTGCATACATATTAAGTACACGTTTCATTACCTGTTAATTCGAAGTTTACTGCTTTTCAGCATAATATGAATACATTTCTTCTTTCAGCTCAATAATCTACTTTGTATTTTTTCCAGGAGACGCTTTTCATGATACTAACATGATTTCTGAAATATGTCGTTATGTTATATGCTACAAGCACTTAGTTATTAAACCTGTTCTAGTACTTGCATTTATTTATTTTTTACCCAGTTGTCTCTGTCATTCATGAATGTGATCGCATATACTCTACTTGTTTCATAACCTTGCTACAGCTGACTGATGACAAATGACGTTCATAATCCTTATTTCCAGCAATAAGTCATAAGCAAATATTTTCCTGCCCCAGCAATTGACTATTGATCCGAACGCAATGCATTGCTAGCATAAAATAATTAATACTAGTCACAACTATTACCAGTATACAACTAAATAGTGCTAGCAGTTTAAGATATATTTCTAGTCCTAAATATAATGCAATTTTTTCTGATGTTTTAACTCCATTATGTCTATGTATTATTGGACTAAACACCTTGAGTACTAGTTCCATTGTCTTACATTATAAATATGTCTTATGTCACTTGCATGATATCAAATATAGTCTCTAGCAGCTTGTTGCTACACGCAATAACTCCTGTCTTGAATAATGACTTCTGAATAATAGTGAATAATGTTTTGTATTACTACATAAATGCTTTGTAACTGGTCAATGAGTGCCAATAATTACTGAAATGAGATGACTTATGAATAATAAATGCTTTGTAACTGGCCAATGAGTGTTAATAATTATTGAAATGAGATAACTTATGAACAATGTTTTGTAATACTCCATAACTGCTATGCCAATAATTATTGTAATGAGATGTTTTGTAATACTCCATACATACTACATACATGCTATGTAACTGGCAAATGAGTGCCAATAATTAATTATTCAAATCAGATGATACACTAGTGTAGTTCCGAATTATGACCAGCATAAGACTTAATGTATCCTTCACCTTCTGCCCTAATTAACACCAATAGCTGCGATATCCGTATGTCCTGTCCATCCTCATGATAATGGAGCATTCTATTTGGTTTTTGCACTAATTCTACGTTGATGTAAGAGTATGGATTCTACAATAATGTGGTGTTGACATCAAGCTGTCCACCACTCTGACTGAAGGAATGTCATTATCATTCTACTGTTTGGTGTACCTAATGTACTGCCCATATGATAACATCCAATATTAATAAGCATTTCATTGTCTTGGCTACACTGATAAATACTTCATGGAAGGGAACTTCAGATTGTCTTACTTAGTGTTGTGCTTCTGTAGCAAGATATGGACTTTTAGTGCAGCTACGTGAACCCAAAGTGAACAACAATGATGCTATCAATCCCATTCCTTTCCTAATTCTTGTAAAAATGCTAAAGATTTATACAGTGTGTGTGTGTACTTTATTTCATTTATTAATGTGATCAGTTCTTGTAAAATGCTGAACACGTGTACAGTAAGGATGCAACACAGATATTGCATTGCAATAATATACAACAGGCTCCACGCCAACTATTCCCCAAGAGAAAAACACGGCTGAGGTCACCACATAAGGCCTCTCCTGCGAGTAGTGTACTATGTATTCGATGCACCACTGCACATTTACTGTAACCCTCGCACCATCGTAGTAAGGTGTGGCACAGAAGTTGCGTTGTGATAGTATACTACAGGCTCCATGCAAACTTTTCTCCAAGAGACTAACACGGCTGGGATCGCCACATGAAGCCTTCCCTGGGAGTCTTGTACTATGTATCCGATGCACCACTGCCCATTTACTATAACACTCGCACCGTCCTAGTAACAATGTGGCACACAAACTGCATCGCGATTGAATACTACAGGCTTCATGCGTACTTTTCTCCAGGAGACTAACATGGTGGCGTCGTCACTTGAAAGCACTCCTGGGAGACCTGTAGTTCGTATCCGACGCACCACTGATCATTTAGTAACAGTAGCACCATCCTAATAATAATGAAACACAGAAATACCGTTTCAATAGTATATTACAGGCTGCTTGCCAACTTTTCTCCAAGAGACTAACACGGGTGCGGTCACCACATCAAACATCTAATGGGAATCCTTCAGTTTGTATCCGATACACCACTGCCCATTTAGTGTAACCGTCGCTCCGTCCTAGTAAGGATACTACACAGAAACTGCGTTGCGCTACTATACTAGAGGCTCGATGCCAACTTTTCTCTAAGAGACTAACATGATTGCGGTCGGCACATAAAGCCACGCCTCGGAGTCATGTACTATGTATCTGATGCACCACTGCTCATTTATTGTAACACTCCCACCGTCCTATTAAGGATGAGGCACTGAAACTGCGCCGTGATTGATTACTACAGTATCCATTGCGACTTATCTCCAAGAGACTAACACAGCTGCGATGGCCACATGGAAGCTCGCCTTGCAGGCTGACTGATTGTATGTGATGTACCACTGCCCATATACAGTAAACCTCGCACATGTCTAGTAAGGATGAGATACAGAAATTGCCTCGCGATTGAATACTATAGGCTCCATGCCAAATTGTCTCCAAGAGACTAACAAGGCTGTGGTCGCCAAATGAAACCTCTCCAGGGCGTCCCGTAGTTTGTATTCGACGCACCACTGCCCATTTACTGTAACCCTTTGACCGTCCTAGTAGGGATGCGACACAAAAAATTACTTGAGATTGAATTCTTCAGACTCGTTGCCGACTTTTCTCCAAGAGTATAACACAGCATCGGTCGCCAAATGAAACCTCTCCAGCGAGTCCTCTAGTTTGTATCCGATGCACCACTGCCCATATACTGTAAACCTCGCACCGTCGTAGTAAGAATGTGATACGGAAATTGCGGCGTGACTGAATACTACAGGTTCAATGCCGACATTTCTGCAAGAGACTAACAGGGCTGCGATCGCAACATGAAACCTACCGTGGGACGACTGTAATTTGTATCCGACACATCACTGTCCATTTATTGTAAACCTCGCTGCGTCATAGTAAGGATGCAGCGCAGAATTTGCTTCACGATTGAATACTACAGGCTCCACGCTGCAATTTCTCCAAGATACTAACAGGGCTGCGGTCACCACATGAAACTTCTAATGGGCGTCTAGTAGTTTCTATCAGATGCACACATAAACTGCGTCGCGATTGAATACTACAGGCTGTATGCCGACATTCCTCCAAGATAATAACACAGCTGTGGTTGCCACATAAAACTTATCCAGGGCGTCCCGTAGTTCGTATCCGACACACCACTGACCGTTTACTGTAACCCTCACACTATCATAGTAAGAATGGAACACAGAGTGCAACATGTTTGAGTACAACAGGCTCTGTGCTGACTTTTCTCATAGAAACTAACATAGCTGCGGTCGCCACATGAAACCTTTCCTGGGAGTCTTGTAGTCTATATCCGACGCACAACTTCCCATTCACTGTAACCCTTGCACCGTCCTTGTAAAGATGCGACACAGTAATTGCGTCGAGATTAAATAGTACAGGCTGCATGGTGGCTTTTCTCATTGAGAGTGACACGGCTGCGGTTGCCACATAAAAGCAATGCTGTAAGTCTCGTCTTTTGTAGCGACATAGAAAACACGCCATGGTTTTATACTGCAGGCTGCATGCCGACTTTTCTCCAAGAAGCTAACACGGCTGTGGTCGCCACATTAAACCTCCATGGGAATCTTGTAGCATGTATCCGACGCACTAGGGATCATTTACTGTAACCGTCACACCGTCCTTGTATGAACGCGACACAGAAATTTTATCGCCATTGAATACTACCGGCTGCATGCCGTCTTGTCTCCAAGAGACTAACATATCTGTGTTAACAACATGAAACCTCTCCTGGGCGTTTTGTAGTTGGTACCCGAAGTTCCACTGTCAATTCACTGTAACACTAATACCGTCCTAGTAAGGATGCAACACAGAATCTCCGTCGCGAATGAATACTACAGCCTCCATGACGATTTTTCTTCAATAGACTAACACGGATACAGTCGCTAAATGAAACCAGTCCTGGGAGTCCTGTAATGCGCATCCGAAGCATCAATGCCCACTTACTGTAACCGTCTCACTAGCCTAGTAAGCATGCGGCACAGAAATTGCGTCCAGTTTGAATACTACAAACTCCATGCTGACTTTTCGCCAATAGACTAACACGGATGCGGTCGCCACTTGAAATCTCACCTGAGAGGCCTGTAGCATGTATCCGACGCAGCAATGACCTTTTACTGTAACTGTCGCACTGTCCAAGTAAGAGTGCGACACTGAAATTGCGTCGCGATTGAATACTATAGGCTCCATGCCGACTTTCCTCCGAGAGACTAACGTGGCTGCGGCCTCCACATGAAACCTCTCCTGGCAGTCCTGTAGTTTGTATCTGTCGCACCACTGCCCATTTACTGTAACATGCATACTGTCCTACTAAGGATGAAACACAGAACTTGTGTCGCGAATCAATACTAAAGGCACCATGGGGACTTTTCTCCAAGAGACTAACACATCTGCGATCGCCACATGATACTTCTCCTGACAATCCTTTACTTTGAATCCGACGCAGCACTGCCCATTTACTGCAGCAGAATCCTAGTAAGAATGCGACACAGAAATTTCGTCGCGAATGAATACTACAGGCTCCATGCCGACTTTTATATGAGAGACGAACTGGGCTGCGGTCACCACATGAAACCACTCCTGGGCTTCTTGTAGTTAATGACCGATGCTCCACTGAGAATTTACTGACCTAGTAAATATGAGACACAGAAATTGAGTGTGATTGAATACTACAGTCTTCATGCCGACATTTCTCCAAGAGACTAACACGGCTGTGTTGCCACATGAAACCTCTCCTGGAAGAATTGTAGTTTATATCTGACGTACCACTGAGTATTTACTGTAACCCTCGCACCATCCTAGTAAGGATGAGACACAGAAATAGCGTCGAGATTAATTAGTACAGCCTCCATGGCGGTTTTTATCCAAGAGCCTAACCCTGCTTTGGTCGCCACATGAAATTTCTTCTGGGAGTACTGTCTTCATGCCGACATTTCTCCAAGAGACTAACACGGCTGTGTTGCCACATGAAACCTCTCCTGGAAGAATTGTAGTTTGTATCCGACGTACCACTGACCTCTCACTGTAACCCTCGCACCCTAGTAAGGTGACGTCACAGAAATTGCGTCGAGATTAAATACTACAGCTTCCATGGCGGCTTTCATCCAAGAGACTAGCACTTCTGCGGTAGCCATATGAAAGCTCTCCTGGGAGTCTTGTAGTTCATATTCGACACACGACTGACGATCTACTGTAATCCTCGCACCATCTTAGTATGGATGTGACACAGAAACTGCGTCGAGTTTAAATACTACAGACTCCATGGTGGCTTTTCACCTAGAGACTAACACGGCTGAGGTCTCCACATAAAAGGTCTATGGGAGTTTTGTAGATTGTATCTGACGCACCACAGACCATTTACTGTAAACCTTGCACCATCCTATTCACGATGAGGCACAGAAATTGCGTCGAGGTTAAATACTACAGTCTCCATGCAGCTGTTCTCCTAGAGAGTAACACGGCTGTGGTCGCCACAAGAAAGCTCTCCTGGGAGACCTACAATTTGTATCCGACGCACCACTCACCATTAACTGTTACCTTTGCATCGCCAAAATAAGTATGCGACACAGATATTGCGTTGGGATTGAATACTACAGGCTCCATGCCACCTTTTCTCCAAGATACTAACGGGCTGCGGTCACCACGTGGAAACTCTAATGGTCATCTTGTAGTTTCTATCAGATGTACACACAAATTGCGTCGCGATAGAATACTACTGGGTCATTGCCGACTTTCATCCAAGAGACTAACATGGCTGTAGTCACAACATGAAATCTCTCCTGGCAGTCCTTTAGTTTGTATCCGTGGAACCACTGCCCATTTACTGTAACCCTTGCTCCATCCTAGTAAGGATGCGACTGAGAAAATGTTTCGCGATTCATTACTAAAGGCTCCATTTTGCCATTTCGCCAAGCGAATAACACAGATCTAGTCAGCGCATGAAACCTCTCCTGGGGGCCTTGTAGTTGGTATCCGACGCACCACTGCCCATTTACTAAAACCCTCGCACCCCTCTACTAAGGATGCGACACAGAAATTTAGTCGAGATTAAATACTATAGGCTCCAGGGCGGGTTTACTCTTACAGAGTAACACAGCTACGTTCGCCACATGGAAGCTGTACTGGGATTCTTGTAGATTGCATTCGACGCACTAACGCCAATTTACTGTATTCCTCGCACCCTTCTACTAAGGATGCGACAAAGAAATTGCTTCGACATTAAATACTATAGGCTCCAGTCTGGGTTTTCTCCTACTGAGTAAAAAGGCTAAGGTCGCCACATTAAAGCTGTACAGGGAGTCTTGTTGTTTCTATCTGACGCACTACTGCCCATTTAATCTAACCCTTGCACCTTTCTACTTTCAATGCGATAGAGAAATTACGTCAAGACTAAATACTATAGGCTCCAGGACGGGTTTACGCTTACAGAGTAACACAGCAACGTTCGCAACATGAAAGCTGTACTGGGAGTCTTGTAATTTCTATTCGACGCACTACTGCCCATTTACTGTACCCCTCGCACCCTTTTAGTTATGATGCGACACAGAAATTGCGTCGAGATTGAACACTATAGGCTCCAGGGCGGGTTTACTCCTACAGAGTAACACAGCTACGGTCGGCATATGAAAGCTGTACTGCGAGTGTTGTAGTACATATCAGACGCAGTACTGCCCATTTACTGTACACCTCGCCCCCTGCTACTTAGGATACCACACAGAAATTGCGTCGAGATTGAATACTATAATTTCCAGGGCGGGTTAACTCCTACAGAGTAACACGACTACGGTCGCCACATGTAAGCTGTACTGGGAGTTTTGTAGTTTGTATCCGACGCAGTACTATCGATTTACTGTATTCTTCGCACATATCTACTTTGGATGCGACACAGGAACTGTATCGAGTGTAAACACCATAGGCTTCAGGGTGGGTTTTATCCTAGAGAGTAACTTGTCTGCGGGCTCCACATAAAAGCTCTCCTGTGAGTCTTGTAGTTTGTATCCGCCGGACTACTGCCCATTTACTGTAACCCTCGCACCCTTCTACTTAGGATGCGACACGGAAATTGCGTCGAGATGAAATACTATAGGCTCCACTGCGCGTTTACTCCTACAGAGTAACACGGCTACTGTCGCAACATCAAAGCTGTACTGGGGGTCTTGAAATTTGTATCCGACCAACTAAAACCCATTTACTGTAACCTATGCACCCTTCTACTAATGCTGCGTCACAGAAATTGGGTCGAGATTAAGTACTGTAATCTCCAGGACGGGTTTTCTGCTACAGAGTAACACTGCTACGGTCGCCACATGAAAGCTGTACTGGAAGTCTTGTAGTTTTTATCCGACGCACTACTATCCATTTACTGTAATCTTCGCACAACTCTACTTAGGATGCGACACTGAAATTGCGTCGAGATAAATTACTACAGGCTCCAGAGCAGGTTTTATCCTAGAGAGTAACACGTCTGCAGCCCCAACATGAAAGCTCTCCTGGGAGTCTTGTAGTTTGTATCCGACGCACTACTGCCCAGTTACTGTAACCCGCGCACCCTTCTATTTGGAATGGACACAGAAATTGCGTCAAGATTGAATGCTATAGGCTTCAGGGTGCGATTACACCTACAGAGTAACACGGCTGCGGCCTCCACACGAAAGCTCTCCTGGGAGTCTTGCAGTTTGTATCCGACGCACTACTGCCCATTTCCTGTAGTCATCGCACCCTTCTATTTGGAATGGACACAGAAATTGTATCAAGATTATATACTATAGGCTCGACGGCGGGTCTTACTTCTACACAGTAGCACGGCTATGGTCTTCACATGAAAGTTGTACTTGTAGTCCTGTAATTTGTATCCTGTAACAGTTTTGATACTAAATGTAACTGGGTTTTCTCTTTTGATACTAGTCAATTGTCAGGATGAGCATTTCTGCAAAGGGCATTTGTTTCTAAAGCATTATGTCAGTGTGAAAATTCTAAATTAATTAATTTTTCTCTCTTAACAACCTGTGGGCAGGGTGGGTTCTTCCTTGGCTCGGCTATGAGGTAGAATGAAACAGCATATTTACATAAGATAACTTTTATTGCAAGTTTCGTACTACGGTTTTCTTACTGGATTGTACTGGCTCGGAGAGCAGCAGCTGTGTTCTCTAAGCGCCCGCGTGTGTTGTGCGTTGGCCAGTGGAGCGCCACAGTGGTGGAAGGCCAGTGTCCCGGACGCGAACAATGGTCTCCCGCTTGCCAGTCTTCGGCTGACAGATCTTCATCCCAGCTCAAAGGCGACTGCTGATGTGAGGCCGTCTCCTTCCCATCCTCACGTGTCACCCGGGTACAAAAAAATCAGACTTCAAACACCTTTTAACTTCTGTCTTCTGGCGCCGAGGCTGCTGCTTGCTATTCCATTACAGTGGCGGTCTTGGTGCGTCTGTGCATGATGTAGTCTCTTCTTGCATGATGGTCTTCAGCACCGAAACCGACTGGAAACTACTGCTACTCTTCTCTTCTTCCTTCATCTTCTTCGTCTCTCGTCTCCGTCTGTCGGGCCCACTGCGTCTCGCATATTTATTCACTTCAGTTTACTGGAGGTGAACGACTTCACGGTCATTGCCTCTTCTGTCACGTTGAGAAGCTTCTCAAAGAATCTTCTTAACGTCGGTCATTGGCTCTTGGAATGTAGGCGAGGGCCTTTGCTCACATGCGACAACTGAGAAACATGTGTGCCGGTCGGGCGATGGCCTGACGGCTGAATCGACAGTGCCTGCTTATGTGGAACTTGCTGACTTCACGGTCATTGTCTCTTCTGCTCTGCTGTTCTGCCCGCTGTTCGCCAGTATGTAACTCTCTAAACTAAACCAAGTGTTTCATTTATATTCTAATTTCTACTTCACTTTGATTTCACTAATTTATTTACTTAAGTACCACTCACCATTCCTCCTCCCTTCAGAGAAATTTGCCCTCGAATTTACCACTCAACATTCCTCCACTCTTCACATGGCAAAAGAACTAACAGAAGCAATGAAAACTCTCCACTTAGAAGATTACACACGCTTCACATTAAGTATGTTGAAAATACTTTATCACCTTACAAAAGCACTGTACGCTCATGAATCACATAGTTCACACATATAAGAAGTGTAACAAATCTTGATGACAATGAATAAACAAAAATAGATTATTCACTTAGAAAGTTACATAGCAACACCTGTTTAATCTACCCTATATTAATGCTAGAATATCTATTCTACAGTATTGTTTACTTTAACATAAGACTGTTTAGTAAAGAGTGAAGTACAATAAACAAAATTAATACACTAATGCTCACAAGTAACCACTGAAGTACACCAGTTAAGAGTGTGGTATCCAATTAATGGGGATTTGATGAAGTGGTATATTATTATTTGGCTTATTTTTTCGTCTTAAATAAAAGAAAACTGTACAAAGCAGAAACACCAACACAAAGGTTCCAGATATACCCGCTCCTAGCATTATAATTTCAGTTTTGTGTTCACTTTTTAATTTTAAGACATGTTGCATCACAACATTGGCATCAATTTTGCCTTGCTGTGAGTTTATGAACATATCTAATGACTTCAGAATGGAACTGTTAAGGGAGCCATTGAGTTAGGATAGGTTTTGTGAAGGAAATGCTTTGCATGGCGTTTTCTGAAAAGAGCAAACAACGTGGTTATGGTCCTGCGATCCTAGTAAAAACAAAAACAAGAAAAAGAAGGAGTTAACTTCAAGATCAACACGCTTCTACGTTCAAATTTGGTTTTCCTAAATAATAAACCATTATCATTTATTAATTATTTAGATTTGTATACTATCCACAGTCAACTACGAGTCAACTAGGACATTCACACCCTTGGTCGAAGATTGTATGGTGCCATGTCTGTATGTTGTGCTGGCGTGACCACTCTTTTTCCTTTTTGGGTACTACCTCCACCCTTTGGAAAAGCAGACACTATTGTTGAAGGAATTACATCTGGAGCGCCCTTAAAAGGTTTTAAACGACTTGCATGGACAATAATAGTTCGGGTGGGAAGTTGCAGTTTAACGTGGACTAGTGACGTGATCTCAATAATTTGATAAGGACCTCTGTAGTTTGTTACAAATTTCTTCGTTTTTCCTTTCGCAATATATGGGGTAGACAGCATCACCCACTGACCGATTTTGTAATTTGGATATTTAGCTTGGGCGTTACCTAATCTTTCCTGTCGTTCCAAAGCCTTTGTATTAGATTTTTGAACCTTTTTCCATACATCCTTCATCATTCGACTGAAATCTCTTACTGTATCTCCGACTTTTCCGTTTTTCTGCCTGATTACATCAAAAGGGGATGGCATTTTTCTGCCATAGACCACTTCATAAGGTGACATGCCAGTTGCTTCATGCGTTTTGGCGTTGTATACCGACACGATTATTGGTAAATACGTATCCCAATTAGAATGTTGTTCGTTAATATAATAACTAAGCATCTTGCCAATTGTCCGATGGACTCTTTCTGTGCGTCCGTTGCACTGAGGGTGTAATGGAGTAGTGCGTAATTTACGTATTTTTAGTAAGTGGCATAGCTGTTTCAAACTCAACAATACGACGCAGTACTGTCCATTTACTGTAACCCTCACAGTCTTCTACTTATGATGCGTTACAGACATTGCATCAAGATTAAATACTATAGGCTGCAGTGCGGGATTACACCTACAGAGTAACACGGCTGCGGCTTCCACATGAAAGCTCTCCAGGGAGCCTTGTAGTTTGTATCTGACGCACTGCTGCCCATTTACTGTAACCCTCGCACACTAAGGATGAGACACAGAAATTGCGTCGAGATTAAATACTGTAGGCTTCAGGCAGGGTTTACTCCTACAGAGTAACACAGCTACGGTCGCTACATGAAAGCTGTACTGGGAGTCTTGCAGTTTCTATCCGACTCACTATTGCCCATTTACCCTTCTACTAAGGATGCGACACAGAATCTTCGTCGAGATTATATACTGTAGGCTTCAGGTCGTGTTTTATCCTAGAGAGTAACAGGTCTGCGGCCTCCACAAGAAAGTTCTCCTGGGAGCCTTGTAGTTTGTATCAGCCGGAGTACGGCCCATTTACTTTAAACCTCGCTCCTTTCCACTAAGGGTGCGACATAGAAATTGCGTCGATATTGAATACTATAGGCTCGAGGGCGAGTTAACTCCTACAAAGAAACACGGCGCGGCCTCTACATGTATGCTCTCCTGGCAGTCTTGTAGATTGTATCCGCCAGACTCTGTTTGTTCTAAGTCGTGTCTCCCTACGACTTTCGCGCAACGACGCTCTGAGCGTGTTTTTTAGGAAATTGACTAGTTTGAACATGGGACCTGTTGCTGGTAAGGAGACGCCAGACCACACATGACATGTAGAGTTCAGAAGAGTTCAGTGAGACTTGCGATGATATAACCTAATACTTAATGATTTCAGCGTCAGCTCCACTGCACTCCCTGTAAAAGAATCTTAATGCTAACTAAATTTAGTGGAAGGGGTACAAGGCTTTCCTATTTTTAGTTAGCTGGTAAAATAACGTCGAAAAGCAGTTAAGTTTACCACTGGAAATTTTACTCTACTCTCAAAACATTGTTTATAAATTGCACTATTGATAAAAGGAAATGTTTTAATACAGGATGATAAAAACCAACTGCGTTCAACAAAAATGTGAACGAATATTCCCTGAATGGGTTTCCAAGTTCTATCATGGATCGAAGAATGACCTATGCCATATCTCATCTATAATCTAGGTTTAAATTAAGTTTCACAAAAGAGAAAACTATCAAAATGGTCTACAGTGACCCTCAATTATCTTTAATTACTTATCTAACTTGTCGTAAATTACAGTGGATGATGTGGCTTCTCAATAATTTTATAATAGAAAAATCATCGCGTTTCAGATTTTAACTTATGTAGCAAATGTGAATACCATGAGCATCAATTGACGATCGACACTAGTATTACGTAAAAAGGGGATGTAATAGATGAGACTTCTGCAGTTCTAAGTGAAGTCCTATGCGCTCACCTTGCCGGTGTTCATCAGGGGGCGGCGGCCAGGGCAGCTCCAGGCATCTCGCCGTCTCGGAAGCAACTCTTTTCTAACTTCTCCTTACTACAATTTACCGAAGCTGGTTTAAAGAAAAGAAAAACTATCAGGCTGTGTTTTCATCTGACCAATCAGGGTCTCAATGTTAACCTTAAGCTCCACCTACAAAAATTCTGTCTATCCAATGAGAAACGTTATACTTTTCGTGGTGGGGCAATGTTTTTAAAGTTTGCAACGTAACAGAGACGCGAAAAAGTCTCACGCTAAAACTTGTAGCTAGTGTGGCCGTTTTAGTGTTATCATAAGATCTATACTGTTCTTCTGGAGGGCTCTATCTTTTAACACGGGCTGGGGGGTAGTCCTGGCGGTTACTTTTTGTGGTGGGGCAATGTTTTTAACGTTTGCAACGTAACGGAGACGTGGAAAAGTCTCACGCTAAAACTTGCGGCTGGTGTGACTCCTTTTGTTTTATCGTAAGATCTACACTGTTCTTCTGGAGGGCTCTACCTTTTAACATGGGCTGGGGGGTTGTCCTAGCGGTTAGCTGGCGACGTGGGTGTCCGTCCCTTATCGTAGGGCCTTCTAGCTTAACACGGTTCTGCTCTCGGCTTCTGTTTTCGTTTCTGCCCTCGGAAATGCGTCTGTCTCACGGTGGGAAGGTATGACATGCATTTAGGCATTCTTGTGTTAGTCTGTGGTACTTCATTTGCTCACTCGTTACTCGTATTACTTTGGTTAATTTAATGTCACGATTAATTCGGAGCTATGTGACAGACTACTGGATTTGCTTATCATGTCAGGGTTTTCATGGAAGGTGTTGGATTTGCGTGACACCTTACATATCACCACCCTTGAACTTAATTTTTGCACTGAAGTTAGGCAATGATTGAATCGTTGTCCAAGCCAGTCAAAAATTATTCCTTTATCTAAATTTTGTTGCCTACTGTTCAGCCACGTTATTCTGGTTCTATGCTGGTTTGTATTACTAATTTATATTTTTATATTCTTCCACATTATTCTCAAAAATATGTTTATATTGACAAGAGAAGAATATTTTTATATTATTATATATTATTAATTCTTAATTATTTTCTTTCTTTATTTAAGTGTGAAGTTTGTTTTTTGAGAATTTTGTTATCGAAAGTGAGGAGTCTTTCACATCGATTTTCTTAGAAATATTTTTTTATAAATGTTGTAATTAAGTAAAATCTATTCCTAACACATTTTCTAAATATCATGTACAAGTAAAATGTTTTTGTTTCTAGACACTCATTTCATCATTGTTACAGTAACAAATAAGAATTATTTCCAAGAATTGCTTTGACAAAGAACTATACATGCACAAGTATTGAGATATTATCCTAACAAATGGTACAAATGTTTAAAAAAAGGGAAAACATCCAACAAGATAATTTTTTATTCTTTGTTTTCATAAGGAGAAAATAAGTAAAATATAGCTAGTTATTCTTTTATTTTTATGAGGACAAAATAAGTGGCTTATGGTTTTAGAGTTTATTATGCTTTACTTTTGTTCTTTATAAACTGTCCATTTCAGAACTAATGACTTATTTTTATCGATAGTCTATTTCTTACTTTAGTCCATAGTCAATGACTGTTATTTTGTAGTTTAATACTGTCTGGTGTGCTTAACTTATTCAGTTTTTCACACATTTCTTTGCACAATTCCTACATCACATAATTTGATTTCACACATTCCTATTGCGTTGAGATTAAATACAATTGCTTTGACAAAGAACTATACATGCACAAGTATTGAGATATTATCCTAACAAATGGTACAAATGTTTAAAAACAGGGAAAACATCCAACAAGATAATTTTTTATTCTTTGTTTTCATAAGGAGAAGATAAGTAAAATATAGCTAGTTATTCTTTTATTTTTATGAGGAGAAAATAAGTTGCTTATGGTTTTAGAGTTTATTATGCTTTACTTTTGTTCTTTATAAACTGTCCATTTCAGAACTAATGACTTATTTTTATCGATAGTCTATTTCTTACTTTAGTCCATAGTCAATGACTGTTATTTTGTAGTTTAATACTGTCTGGTGTGCTTAACTTATTCAGTTTTTCACACATTTCTTTGCACAATTCCTACATCACATAATTTGATTTCACACATTCCTATTGCGTTGAGATTAAATACAATCGGCTTCAGGGTGGGTTTTTCCTAGGAAGTAACTGGGCTGTGGCCTCCACATGAAAGCTCTCCTGGGAGCCTTGTAGCTTGTATCCGACGCACTACTGTCTATTTACTGTAAACCTCGCAAAATTCTACTATTGATGCGACACAGAAATTTAGTCAAGATTAAATACTTAAAGATCCAGGACGACATTTATCCTATAGAGTAACTCTGCTGCGGCTCAACATGATAGCTCTCCTGGGACTCTTGTAGTTTGTATCCGACGTAATACTGCCTATTTACTGTAAACCTCGCACCATTCTTCTTAGGATAGGACACAGAAACTGCGTCGAGATTTAATACTATAGGCTCCAGGGCGGGTTTTTTCTAGAGAGGAACAGGCCTGTGGCCTCCACATGAAAGCTCTCTTGCGAGTCTTGTAGTTTGTATCCGACGCAATACTGTCTATTTACAGTAAACCTCGCACACGTCTACTGTTGAGGCGACACAGAAACTGCGGCGCGATTAAATACTTAAGGATACAGGGCGACTTTTATCCTAGAGAGTAACTCGGCTGCGGCCTCAACATGAGAGCTCTCCTGGGAGTCCTGTAGTTTGTATCCGACGCACTACTGTCTACTTACTGTAAACCTCGCACCCTTCTACTTACGATGGGACTCAGAAATTGCGCCGAGATTAAATACTATAGGCTCCAGAGCGGAATTACTCCTACAGAGTAACATGTCTGTGGCATCTACATGAAAGCTCCCTGGGTGTCTTGTAGTTTGTATCCGACCCACTACTTCCCTTTTACTGTAAACCTCACACCCTTCTTTTTAGGATGGGACACCGTATTTGCGTCGAGATTAAATACTATCGGCTCCAGGGTGTTTTTTATCCTAGAGAGTAACTGGGCTGCGGCCTCCACATGAAAGCTTTCCTGGGAGTCTTGTAGTCTGTATCCGACGCACTACTGTCTATTAACTGTAAACCTCGCAAACTTCTACTATTGATGCGACACAGAAATTTAGTCAAGATTAAATACTTAAAGATCCAGGACGACATTTATCCTATAGAGTAACTCTGCTGCGGCTCAACATGATAGCTCTCCTGGGACTCTTGTAGTTTGTATCCCACGCACTACTGTCTATTGACTGTAAACCTCGCACCCTTCTACTTACGATGGGACAGAGAAACTGCGTCGAGACTAAATACCATAGGCTGCAGGGCGGGTTTTTATCCTAGAGAGTAACTCGGCTCCGGCCTCCACATGGAAGCTCTCCTGGGAGGCTTGTAGTTTGTTTCCAACGCACTACTGCCTATTTACTATATACTTTACACGCTACTAGTAATGATGCGACACTGAAATTGCGTCGAGATTAAATACTATAGGCTCCAAGGCGGAATTGCTTCTACAGAGCAGCACGTCTGCGGCAGTCACATGAGAGGACCCTGGGAGTCTTGTAGATTACATCCGACGCTTTACTGCCTATTTACTGTAAACCTCGCACCCTTCTACAAATGATGCGACAGCGAAATTGCGTCGGGATTATGTACTACTGGCTCCAGTTCGGGTTTTACCCTAGAGAGAAACTCGACTGCGGCCCCCACGTGAAAGTTATCCTGGGATTCTTGTAGTTTGTATCCGACGCACTATTGCCCATTTACTGTAAACCTCGCTCACTTCTACTTTTGAAGCGACACCGAAATTGCGTTGAGATTAAATACATAAGGATCCAGGGCGACTTTTATGCTAGAGAGTAACTCGTCTGCTGCCTCACATGAAAGCTCTCCTGGAAGTCTTGCAGTTTGAATCCGACGCACAACTGCCTATTTACAGTAAACCTCAAACCCTTCTACAAACGGTGGTACACAGAAATTACGTCGAGATAAAATAGTATAGGCTCCAGAGCTGAATTAATCCAACAGAGTATTACGTCTGCGGCATCCACATTAAAGTTCCCTGGTAGTCTTGTAGTTTGTATCCGACGAACTACTGCCTATTTACTGTAACCCTTGCTCCCTTTTACTTATGTTGGGACACACAATTTGCGTCGAGATTAAATACTTAAGGGTCCAGGGCGACTTTTATCCTATAGATTAACTCGGCTGAGGCCTCCACATGAAAGTTCTTCTGGGAGTCTAGTAGTTTGTATCCGACGCACTACTGCCTCTTTATTGTAAACCTCGCACCCTTCTACTAAGCATGCGGCAGGGAAATTGCGTCGTGATTGACAACTGTAGGGTCCATAGCGGAATTACTCCTAAGGAGTAACACGGCTGCAGCTTCCACTTGAAAGCTCTCCTGGGGGTTTTGTAGTTTGTATCCGAATCACTACTGCCCATTTACCGTAAACCTCGCACGTTTCTACTTAGGATGGGACAAAGAAATTGCGTGGAGATTAAATACTATAGGCTCCAGAGTGGGTTTTATCCTAGAGAGTAGCTCGCCGGTTGCCTAAACATGAACGCTCTCATAGGAGTTGTAGGTTGTATCCTACACACTACTGGCTATTTACTGTAAACCTCCCACCCTTCTAAATACGATGGGACACAGATATTGCGCCGAGATTAGATACCAAAGGGTCCAGCGCGGGTTTTATCCTAGAGAGTAACTCCTCTGCAGCCTCCACAAAAAGGGTCTCCTCCGATTCTTGTGGTTTGTATCCAACTTACAACTGCCTATTTACTGCAAACCTAAGGATTCGGCCCAGAAATTGCGTTGAGATTAAATACTATACGCTGCAGAGTGGAATTACTCCTACAGAGTATCACGGCTGCAGCATCCAATTGAAACCTCCCTGGATATCTTGTAGTTTGTATCCGACGCACTACTGCCCATTAACTGTAACCCTCGCACCCTCTTACTTAGGGCTGGACCAGAAACTGCATCGAGACGAAATACTATCGGCTCCAGGGCGGGATTTCCTAGAGAGGAACAGGGCTGTGGCCTCCACATAAAAGCTGTTCTCGGAGTCTGCAGCCGAGTTACTCTCTAGGATAAACCCGCCCTGGACCCTATAGTACCTAATCTCGACGCAATTTCTGTGTCCCATCGTAAGTCAAAGAGTGCGAGGTTTACAGTAAATATGCAGTAGCGCGTGGGATACAAACTACAAGAGTCCCAGGAGAGCTCTCATGTGGTGGCCACTATAGGCTCCACAGCAGAATTCCTCCTAGAGAGTAACACGTCTGCGTCATCCCAATGAAAACTCCCTGGGAGTCTCGTAGTTTGTATCCGACGTACAACTCCTCATTTACTGTAACCCTTGCACCCTTTTACTTAGGTCTGCGTAACACGAATACGGCCTCCACATAAAAGCTTTCCCTGGAGTCTTGTAGTTTGTATCTGACATACTGCTGTCTATTTACTGTAAACCTCGCACACTTTTACTATTGATGCGACACAGAATTTGCGTCGCGATTATATGCTTAAGGATTCTGGGCGACTTTTATTCTAGAGAATTAATATCGACGCAATTTCTGTGCCGCATCGCTAGTACAAGGCTGCGAGGTCTACAGAAAATAGGCAGTAATGCGTCGAATTCAAAGAACAAGACTCCCAGGGGAGCTATCATGAGGAGCCGCAGCCGAGTTACTCTCTAGGAGAAAAACCGCCCTGGAGTATATCGTATTAAATCTTGACACAATATCTGTGTCTCATCCTAAGTAGAAGGTTGCGAGGTTTACAGTAAATAGGCAGTAGTGCGTCACATACAAACTACAAGACTCCCAGGAAAGCTTTTATGTGGAGGCCGTATTCGTGTTACGCAGACCTAAGTAAAAGGGTGCGAGGGTTACAGTAAACGGGGAGTTGTGTGTCGGATACAAACTATGAGACTCCCAGGGAGTTTTCATTGGGATGACGCAGACGTGTTACTCTCTAGGAGGAATTCTGTTGTGGAGCCTATAGTGGCCTCCACATGAAAGCTCGCCTGGGAGTCTTGTTCTTTGAATTCGACGCATTACTGCCTATTAACTGTAGACCTTGCAGCCTCCTACTAGGGATGCGGCACAGATATTGCGTCGAGATTAAATACTATAGGTGACAGAGCGGAATTAATCCTACAGAGTAACACGCCTGCGGCTTCCACATTAAAGCTGTCTTGTGAGTCTTGTAATTTGTATCCGACGCACTATTGCCTATTTACTGTGAACCTCTCACCCTTCTACTTAGGATGGGACACCGAAATTACGTCGAGGTTAAATATTATAGGCTCCAGGGCGGGTTTTATCCTAGAGAGTATCTCGGCTGCGGCCTCCACAAGAAGGCTCTCCTGCGAGTCTTGTAGTTTCTATTCGACGCACTATTGCCTATTTACTGTAAGCCTCTCACCCTTCTAATTAGTATGGGACACCGAAATTGTGTCGAGGCTAAATATTATAGGCTCCAGGGCAGGTTTAATCCCAGAGAGTAACTCGGCTGCGGCCTCCACAAGAAGGCTCACCTGCGAGTCTTGTAGTTTGTATCCGATGCACCACTGCCCATTGACTGTACCCTCGCACCCCTTTAATTTAGGTTGGGACACAGATATTGCGTTGAGATTAAATACAATCGGCTTCAGGGCGGGTTTTTCCTAGGAAGTAACTGGGCTGTGGCCTCCACATGAAAGCTCTCCTGGGAGCGTTGTAGCTTGTATCCGACGCACTACTGTCTATTTACTGTAAACCTCGCAAAATTCTACTATTGATGCGACACAGAAATTTAGTCAAGATTAAATACTTAAAGATCCAGGACGACATTTATCCTATAGAGTAACTCTGCTGCGGCTCAACATGATAGCTTTCCTGGGACTCTTGTAGTTCGTATCCGACGCACTATTGCCTATTTACTTTAAACCTCGCACCATTCTACTTAGGATAGGACACAGAAACTGCATCGAGATTTAATACTATAGGCTCCAGGGCGGGTTTTTTCTAGAGAGGAACTGGGCTGTGGCCTCCACATGAAAGCTCTCCTGCGAGTCTTGTAGTTTGTATCCGACGCAATACTGTCTATTTACAGTAAACCTCGCACACATCTACTGTTGAGGCGACACAGAAACTGCGGCGCGATTAAATACTTGAGGATACAGGGCGACTTTTATCCTAGAGAGTAACTCGGCTGCGGCCTCAACATGAGAGCTCTCCTGGGAGTCCTGTTATTTGTATCCGACGCACTACTGTCTACTTACTGTAAACCTCGCACCCTTCTACTTACGATGGGACTCAGAAATTGCGTCGAAATTAAACAGGCTCCAGGACGAGTTTTATTCTAGAGAGTAACTTGGCTGCGTCCTCCACATGAAGGATCTCCTGGGACTCTTGTAGTTTGTATCCCACGCACTACTGCCTATTTACTGTAAACCTCGCGCCCTTCTACTAAGGATGCGACACAGAAATTGTGTCGAGATTAAATACTATAGGCTCCAGAGCGGAATTACTCCTACAGAGTAACACGTCTGCGGCATCCACATGAAAGATCCCTGGGTGTCTTGTAGTTTGTATCCGACCCACTACTTCCTTTTTACTGTAAACCTCATACGCTTCTTCTTAGGATGGGACACCGTATTTGCGTCGAGATTAAATACTATCGGCTCCAGGGTGTTTTTTTGTACTAGAGAGTAACTGGGCTGCGGCCTCCACATGAAAGCTTTCCTGGGAGTCTTGTAGTCTGTATTCGACGCACTACTGTCTATTAACTGTAAACCTCGCAAACTTCTACTATTGATGCGACACAGAAATTTAGTCAAGATTAAATACTTAAAGATTCAGGACGACATTTATCCTATAGAGTAACTCTGCTGCGGCTCAACATGATAGCTCTCCTGGGACTCTTGTAGTTTGTATCCCACGCACTACTGTCTAGTGACTGTAAACCTCGCACCCTTCTACTTACGATGGGACACAGAAATTGCGTCGAGACTAAATACCATAGGCTGCAGGGCGGGTTTTTATCCTAGAGAGTAACTCGGCTCCGGCCTCCACATGGAAGCTCTCCTGGGAGGCTTGTAGTTAGTTTCCGACGCACTGAGTAACTCGGCTCCGGCCTCCACATGGAAGCTCTCCTGGGAGGCTTGTAGTTTGTTTCCGACGCACTACTGCCTATTTACTGTAAACCTCGCACCCTTCTACTAATAATGCAACACGGAAATTGCGTCGAGATTAAATACTTAAGGCTCCAGGTCGAGTTTTATCCTAGAGAGTAACTCGTCTGCGACCTCCACATGGAAGCTCTCCTGGGAGCCTTGTAGTTTGTATCCGACGCACTATTGCCTGTTTAGTGAAACCTGGCACCCTTCTACTAACCTCTTCAGTCCAGAAGATAAACAAAGAATGGAAAAATGTTCCATTGCTTTTTTGGTGCATATGATGTCAAAGTAACACAAAAAAACTAATTTTGAAATTTTATTTTATATAATGTTTGAGTAATTGAATGTACACAAGTGTGTACATTGGGTCTCAACAGAGAAAAAAATGCCGATCTCATAGTATTTTCATATTTTTACTATCAATGAAAAATGCACACATTACTTCTCATTTTTATGCACACATTACATTTTATGAACACATTACTTCTCATGTTTATGGAATTTAGCCAAACAATTGTTTTTTGATACACACGAAAAAACTTTGCACTTTTTATACATTGTGCAGGAACTTGACTTGTAACCTGGTAACCGACACCTTGAGGCAAAACTACTCTCAATATATTCAGAAAGGTGGTCAACCCTGTCACATTTGCTTCCTCTAGTTGGCTTTGGTACAATTCGTCTTCGTTTTGTGGGCTGATGCTGCTCATCTTCATCAGAACTGCTGACATACTCCTGTGTCACACTCGGAGAAATTTCTTTCGACAGTTCCAGTGAGTCTACAATTTTTGAAGACTTTACCAAGTCGTGGGACAAGTGAATTCTGAAGTTTATGAGAGACATCCACTTTTGTTTCGGTATCCCTTCTTTTTGACAATACCTTTCATACATAAGCCATGAATTAATTATAGCTGAATCAGTGAAGTGGTTGAATATTCTGACAGTCCACTTTTTTGTTCTGATGTTTGACTTATAGTATGCCATGTATCTATCACAAAGATCAATGGTTCAAATGGCTCTGAGCACTATGGGACTCAACTGCTGAGGTCATTAGTCCCCTAGAACTTAGAACTAGTTAAACCTAACTAACCTAAGGACATCACAAACATCCATGCCCGAGGCAGGATTCGAACCTGCGACCGTAGCGGTCTTGCGGTTCCAGACTGCAGCGCCTTTAACCGCACGGCCACTTCGGCCGGCAAAGATCAATGCCACCCATATTGCGATTATAGCTTTTGATGATGGCTGGTTGTTTGGCACTAACCTTTGCTTTTTTCTGTAGTGCACCATCATTTGCAGGTACCCTCTGATTCGCTCCCTACGCGCGAGGATAACAAAGTGACGGATTTATTGTCGTTCCATTTGAGGGCACAAATTTCCTGGTCCTCCCTTACGTACTCATCCCATTGCCCCCGCTGCAGCTCCTGATCTCTCTTGAACTTATAAGCTACTTCTTTTATTCTACTGGCCACCACAGGTCCTGTCTGAAATATATTCCTGTCTAGTAAAAGCTGAACAGATTTTGAACTGGTGAAAAATCTGTCACTGTAAATTACATGATTGTAATCATTGGATATAGTTCTAGCCAGTAGTTTGAGTATACCCGCTCCCAGGCCATGCGCCTTTTCATCGCTGTCAGGAATTGTTCCTTTGCCAGTGTATATAGCAAAATCAAGGACAAGTCCATCTGATGACGCTAAAATAAAATTTTTGAGGCCAAGTGGATTAGGTTTGGAAGGTACATATGTTCGCATCTTTCACCTCCCCGTGAATGGAATCATCTGTTCATCCACAGAAAGGTGTTGAGACCAGGGTAAACTAATACATTTAGTTCTAAAAGCATCAATTAAAGGTGTAACCTTCCAAAGTTTGTCATTTACGTCATGATCTTCCAAATTATTTACAAAATGCAGATTATTTCGTAATTTGTAGTATCTATCTCTTGTCATGATTGATGATACAAGTGGAATATCCAGTTGCATATTCCAGTAAAGTCTTGCCTGGGGCAATTTCAATGTACCCATCAATATCTCAATTCCGACAAGAGACAAAATTTCATCAGTATTTGTATCCAGACTTTTTGAGTTCTTTTGGCAATGATATAAATTAGTTTGTCCTGCAACATTTTTACAGAAATTTTTATCGAAGTACTCGAAGAAAAACTGTGAAGTGTTTCTCAGTTCACCATCAGTCTGTTCTTCAAATTTGTCGTCAGAAGGCTGTCGATTACACATCCTGCAAACAAATAGTACCACTGAAAAATACTGATCTAAATCGTGTCAGATGACACACAAAACTACACAAATGTATTGCTTACTTAGATTGCCTCCATCTTAGGGGACGACAGTGAGGAGATGAAGCTGACGCAGGTGCCTCAGGAGTAACATCCACATTGCATCCTTCAACTTCAAGCACACCAATTCGTTCAGGTGGAGTTGGAGGTTCATCAACAGGATCAACTTCGTCTGAAGGAACTCAAGTCACTCGTCTCGAGCAGTTTTATAATTTCATCGTCTATTAGAGCTCAGAAGCTAAAATGAAATAAAGTAACTGTTGATGTAATGGAATAAAGAAATGAAACTGAACCTAATAACAAAATTAAAAACTTTTGAGTTTTCACCAGGATTGGAACCCAGAATCTATGTGTTCCGAATCCAACACACTACCCATTTTTTTTCTTATTTTTATCTCATTTTGTTCTTTATTGTTCGTTCCATTTGTTCGGGGCGGACGTCCTATGACAGCCATTCAGGTTCATCGTTGATCTATTAACTCAGTTTTTTGTTACAGAGGGCGACTAACCCTCTGACCGAACACGCTGAGCTACCGTGCCGGTTGCATTAAACCACAACAACCACAATAACTTACGAGCACTCCTAGAGTATTAGTAGCTAAACTTTCGACTTTAATTTAGATTACGTTTTAAATTACGATTTCACAATGACATCAGTCTTAGCGTTAGTACCACTAGATTCTGTGAGCTAAGACCGGATGTACACAAATGTGTACTTAAAATTCAACAGTCGATGTTTGTAAAACTACGAAACTATCGGTTTCATTGCATACACATATCACTTTCTTGATGTCTTGTTTGGAGTAAGACACGATAGAAACAGTAATACAATTCAAAAAGGATTACTGAAACTGAATTTACCTTTCTCGCGTGTCGCAGATGACGCCATCCTTCAGATCGGAAGTTTCAGGATGCAAGAAAACCCGCCAAAACTGACTTGCGCACGACCTAGCGGCAGAAACAGAAATCGCATAATGTGCACAGTCGTGCATATCTGGTCTCAATTGAGGAAAACGTCATTTGGCATGGTGACACTACAAGGACCTGATGTGCACATATGTGTATGTCGGGACTGAAGAGGCTAAGGATGCGACACTGAAATTGCGTCGAGATTAAATGCTGTAGGCTCCAGGGCGGGTTCTGTCCTAGAGAGTAACACTTCTGCGGCCTTCACATGAAAGCTCTCCTCGGAGTCTTGTAGTTTGTGTCCGACGCAATACTGCCTATTTACTGTAAACCTCGCACCCTTCTACTAATGATGCGACACAGAAATTGCGTCGAGATTAAATACTATGGGCTCCAGAGCGGAATTACTCCTACAGAGTAACACCGCTGTGGCCTCCACATGAAAGCTCTTCTGGGAGTCTTGTAGTTTGTATCCGACGCAATACTGCCTATTTACTGTAAACCTCGCACCCTTCTACTAATGATGCGACACAGAAATTGCGTCGAGATTAAATACTATAGGCTCCAGGGCGGATTTTATCCTACAGAGTAACACCGCTGCGGCCTCTACATGAAAGCTTTCCTGGGAGACTTGTAGTTTCTATCCTACGCATTACTACCTATTTACCGTAAACGTCGCACCATTCTACCAATGATGCGACACAGAAATTGCGTCGAGATTAAATGCTGTAGGCTGCAGGGCTGGTTTACTCCTACAGAGTAACATGGTTACGGTTGCCACATGAAAGCTGTACTGGGAGTCTTGTAGTTTGTATCCGAAGCGCTACTGTCATTTACTGTGACCCTGGCACCATTCTACTTAGAATGTGACACTGAAATTGCGTCGAGATGAAATACTATAGGCTCCAGGGCGGGTTTACTCCCACGGAGTAACAGGGCTACGGTCGCCACACGAAAATTCTCCTGGGAATCTTTTAGTTTGTAGCCGACGCACTACTGCCCATTTACGGTAACCCTCGCACGCTTCTATTAAGGATGCGACACAGAAATTGCGTCTAGATTAAGTACTAGAGGCTCCGTGGCGGCGTGTCTCCTAGAGAGTTATACGGTTGCGGTCACCACATTAAAGCTCTGTTGGGAGTCTTGTAGTTTGTATCCGACGCACTAATGCTCTTTTATTGTCACCCTCACACCCTTCTACTAAGGATGCGATCCAGAAATTGCGTCGAGGTTAAAGACTATAGGCTCCATGGTGGCTTAACTCCAACAGAGTAACACGGTGCAGTTGCCAAACGAAAGCTCTTCTGTGATCTCGTAGTTTGTAACCGACGAACTACTGCTGATTTACTGTAACTCTCATAACCTTCTACTAAGGATGCAATGATGCGGCATAGAAATTGCGTCGAGATTAAGCTTAGTAAAGGCTACCTCTTTACACCGTCGTGGGCGGAAGGAGGTGATTCATGGTGGCACTGAAGTTTTGATGGAACGTAGTTTATTGTTCCTCACTTCCAGCCCCTGGGACTCTCACCGATATATGGCCTTCCTGGTCACAAATGAAGTGACAGTTCTCAGAGGGACTGAGCAGCTGGCAGGGGGAGAAAGGGAGAAACCCTCCTGCGGCATGAGCGAGCCATTGAAGCGATGCCAACACCACTGACTTCCACTCCTGTCACGGCAGGTGGTCCTGTCACGAAGCCAAAATCCAGGATTGAAGAACAAGTTGAATTACAAACAAATAACATGCAACTCTCCTCTTTATTACATTAGGGAGCAACGAGGGTGATAAAGCCATAAGGGAAACCCTAATTAAAGCAGTAAGCCCTAGAGCTGACATAATAAAAGTTAAAGCTATAAGGAACACAGCAATCACAGTAATTCTTCAAACTGAGACACAAGCAGACAGAGAAGAGGAAGATTATAGAAGAAACAGCAAGCTTAAAGGACATAAGATGCGAAGAACCCAGAAAAGTAAGATACTACTGGCAGGATGCAAGATTCCAACAACACTATCAAATCAAGACTTTCTAGAAGAACTATCAGAAATAAATCTCAGTGACCACATTAACAAAAGGGAATTTTAACAAGAAGTCAAAATACAATTCAAAACAGGTCCGAAAGGGAAAAGAATGTTAAATAATAGTCTACAGGCGACTCCGCGGGTCAGATCACTGTCATTAGATAGGGATAGGGAAGCTTTCTGCGGGAAATGTGCAAAACCCGGTCATAAAAAGTTCCAGTGCCATGAAGAATAGCTGTAGGCTGTATTCCTTGCAAGAACAGGAAAAGAACATGTAACAAAGCCGGAGAGATTGGAGTACGCTACTTACAAAGAACTCTACAAAAGGCAAATACAATGAAAGGAGTATGACGTCACCAAAAATGTCAACTAGCACACACCAAAACAGAAGCACTGAGACAACACTCTTTGGATTTCTAGGAAGAGATATGAATCCAAGTATCAGCTACGGAAATGTACAGAAGTCCTCTCAACAAAACACGGATATTATCACCAGGATCCGACCTCGCAGAAGTAAACAGAAATCACCAGCAACCAAAACAAGAGCGTGGCGACGTGCAGTAGCCTGGAGGCAACAACTTGGGCCGCTGCTAACCACAAACACTCCAACGGATATGAATCCCATCAATAGTTGCGATATTGTGGAAGAAAAATATTTAGGCTAACAGATTACATCGGGGATGTGTGTTTCTACTGCGCCATGGACTATATGTGGCGAGGCACATCAAACACGAGTTTTCCTGTGGGAAACACTCCAAACGCTGACTTTTCTTAGAATAATAGAACTGGAAGAGGAAGCCCTGAGTGAAGAAGAGTTTAAAAACAACACACTGCCCACAACAGAAGTACATAAAGATGGCGATAGACATCCAAGATAGGGTCATGCCCACCAAGACAAGGACCATGACACAGTCGTTAAACACAACACATCACACACAACAGAAGTACATATAAATGACAACAAAAGTCCGAGGCACGGTCAAGCCCATCTAGAACAGGATTATGACACAGGCATAACACCAGTATCTCTAGACACACGGAACCGACATAAACGTAAATTAATTCTTCCCGCGCCAGAGAATAAGTTACCATATAATGAAATAACAGCTTTAGAAAGATGTGAATATGACGCATCAAAATGTAAACCATACATGTAAAATATACGTTTCGTCTACGGTGGCAGCGAACACAAAAAGACAACTCAGGAACAAGAGACAGTTGTCAATGAGAAAGAAACACAAACAGAAAACTTCAGTCAAACAAAAAGTGACTACACACCGTTTGGATACGAAAAACAATATGAACGCACAAAAAGCTCACACTACAAATCACACCAATCCTCAACTGATGAGACATCACATCACCGAAAACCGGAAACTACATCAACAGATAAATAACACGAGCCAGAACACCATACAGAGTTACAAAACCATGACTTTAGAAACAAAATACACTACGATGACCGAGCGGGGCGGCGCAGTGGTTAGACACTGGACTCGCAGTCGGGAGGACGACGGTTCAATCCCGCGTCCGGCCATCCTGATTTAGGTTTTCCGTGATTTCCCTAAATCACTCCAGGCAAATGCCGGGATGGTTCCTCTGAAAGGGCACGGCCAACTTCCTTCCCCATCCTTTCCTAATCCGATGAGACCGATGACCACGCTGTCTGGTCTCCTTCCCCAAAACAACCAACCAACCAAGACTACGATGACAGCGAATAGAAGGGCGACTTCCCACGCCCGGGTTCCCGGGTTCGATTCCCGGCGGGGTCAGGGATTTTCTCTGCCTCGTGATGGCTGGGTGTTGTGTGATGTCCTTAGGTTAGTTAGGTTTAAGTAGTTCTAAGTTCTAGGGGACTGATGACCTAAGATGTTAAGTCCCATAGTGCTCAGAGCCATTTGAACCATTTTTTTAGAAGGGCGACTAAATCGACAGGAAAAGAAAGGAGTTTATCAAACTGCACAAAGACTGGCAACAAGACTGAATCACACATGGGCGACACTATATGCTACCCCACGACGGAACAAACAGACAGAATGATTTTGCGAACCGAAAACCTACCAACACATAAACTTGAACTCAACATCATGTAAACGAAGAAATGGAGAGCTTAACCATGGCAATGTCTACAAGGGCTTGGTAAGGGCGGATGGACGCGTGTACCACGATTACATCCAAGGCGGCCGAAGTTATTTGTTCTTACTAATTTTCCATAGTGAAAGTCTTGCAGCTAAACGGTATGTGTAGCACGGCGGTGGCTGCAGAGCTTGGTAGGCTGGTGAACGAGGTATGCGCTGACATATTGTGTTTCCGAGAACTGTACACAGGAGACGAAAGAATTCCACGCCTTCCGAGGCAGTACATGCAAATCACAGTTACGAACAAGGCCAAGGCTGCAATAATTGTAGTAAACAATAACATTACTGTAACGCACATAACGCAATTGCGTAGACATCATACGGTTACAGTCGAAATAACTTTAGCCAGGGCAACGTATTATCTCGTCGAGCTACGCCTAGTACTCACTTCATATAGAGCTCTTTGCTGAAGTAATAAAAGATATTTCTCGATTTGAAAATGCCAGACGACTACTTACGTTAACTGACATAAATACTAGGTCAACTCTCCGACACTCTGACAGAAAAGATGCCAGGGGACAAATAAAATAGGACGTTATAAACGAATGTAATGTTTTCGTTTCAAACAAAGCAGGTCAGCCGCCAATTTATCACAGAAATAGTAGAGTAGGCAGCACAAGGCAATTCTTTTGCAAACAGATTATCATTAATACAGGTAGCGAACTGGCAGGTGCTCGATAAGAGAACACTCAGTGATCATAACGCAGTAATTATATACACTAAAACTAAGCCAGACCCAGACACAATAGAACACCCAATGTTGCTGCAACGCAAAGCGAACTGGCAAAAACTAAGGCACGTGACTGAAGAATTTCCTCCATTAATCACCCAAGGAAGCATAGGTTACAGAGCTCACATTCTTACAAACATCTTACAGAGAGCACAACCTACAGGAATACCTGCAGCACGCGACGCACCTAAACAAAGGGCACCATGGTCAGCACTATTAACAAGACTAAGAAAACACTCTCATGATGAGCAACGATACCAAACATCAAAGAAAGCCCAGGGGAGAGAAATTAGACTTAAACATTATCGTGAAGCTAAAACACGATACAAGACGAACTGCATACGACCAAGAAAGATCACTGGGACACATATGTTTGGACAAACCTACAGGAAAACATCTTCGGAGAGCAGTTTAAGTGCAGAATGAACGTATAAAGACCCCTTCAGTATTATCAACACTGTAGAAACGAGATGGTACTACCACAACAGGCTGGAGATTCACAGCACAGCATCTCCTCAACAGACTACTTCCTGACGACGACCGCACTCGGGACAACCAACTTCACACCGCCCTTTGCAGACTACCTTACGACAAATACGAAAACGAAGGTATCACCAGCCCCTTTGCACGCGAGGAAGTCGCACTGGCAATAGAGAAAATAAAGAAGAAAAAGCCTCTGGACCCTGACTGCATCCACCCTTGAACTATCAAACAAGCTGCTCCACTTATCCTACCATACCTGACAGACTTACTCTACTCTAATAAAAGGACGAATACCGAATACATGGAAAATAGAAAATGCAGTTATAATCAAGAAAGCGAAGGACAAAGATCCGAGTGACTCTAAGACATACGCACCAATATGCCTCATTAATATTCTGTCATAGGATTGATGTATGACAGACTTCAGTTGTACCGACAGATCTTCGGGATATAGAGATGACACAGACAGTACATGACAAATACATAGTAGCAATCCTAGTTGACATAACTGGTGCTTTCGACAACCTTGGTGGCCGGCGCAGTTTGCAAGATTTAGAGAGATGAATATTCCACTTGCTTTACACAACAGCCATAGATATTATTGTAAAAACAGGATGGTAGAATAGAAGACTGGTGACCAATAGGTTGTAAAGAGTGTAAGAAATGGGTGTCCGCAAGGACATGTATGCGGACCGATTTTCTGGGACATACCCATAGAACCTCTACTGAATGCACTAAGAGACAACTACATGGCTGAGAGGGTGGTTGCGTAAGCCGATGACCTTATGTTCACGGCATCTGCAAACTCCACAAGTTCCAATCAGAGAATAAAGCCCCGCTGATCCACGCGTTCACTGGTGAATGGTGCACGAACAACAAAATCACGATAGCAACAAACAAAACAGTTCACTACTTCTAAGAAGCACACTGAAAATAAATCCAATTATAAACAACATATCTACAAAAACGAAAGCTACGATAAGATACCTCGTCATTTATAAAGACGAACATAAACACTTTAACGGACATCCCAGATTGACAATTAACAAAGCGACGAAAATTATGCATATACTTGCAAGACTGAAGTCTATAAGATACAGACCACTTCTTCAGACAATGAGCACATGTTACACAGCACTTTTTGAGCCAATAACTTGTTTTTAGGCTAGTGCTTGGGCACATCGATTACGCTTAGGTAACGGTACGCATAAAACCATTGTGAGGCGCGGCCAGAGTAGTATTCTAGTCAGAATCTTGGGGGCTTTTTGGCACGACCTCGACTGAGGCACTGTGCGTGATACTGGGACTTTTCCCTGTAGATATTACGATTCCCCACACAGCAGCTGCTTCCTGCCCGAAATGTGAAGACGCAACGAAATAAGGGAAATAATTGGACAAGACATAACCGACAAACGGAGATTAAACAAGTGGAGAATTGATACGTGGCAAACAGAATGGGACACAACAGACAGGGGAAGAGGAATCTACTCTTTCCTCCACAGTATACGAGAGCAGATGAATTTAAATTACATAAATCCAACACGCGGAATGGTGCACTTTCTCAAGGCCATGGCCCGTATTCTGTGCATCTCCACAGGTTTGGCGTAAAACAGACTCACAGTTATTCTTGTGGTGAGAATGGTACATGTGAACACATAGTTCAGACACAGAAGGCCAAGTTTAGGAAAACAGGACCTAGGACAGTTAATACACAAGGACATAGGACAGTTAATACGCAGACAAGTTGACTGGAAATCTATAAACAACATCACAGACGAAGTATCGCGAACACTACATGCAGCATACAAGCAGGAAAGACATACTCTAGAATAGGACAGGCTCCACATCGAACAGGTCAGCAGTACATAGTAAACGACACAGACACAAATCGACACGGAGTCGGAAGCGGTATCAAAAACAGAAAGTGAAGACGAGATAGACATACAAACATTGCAAAATCCACAGTAAAAGAGCGCAGGCGACTTCTGTGTATAAGAAGGGTAAAAGGAGGGACCCACAAAATTACAGATATACTTCTTAGTCCAAAAATAAATGATAACCATTCCCAATTGCAAGATAAATGTTGATGGTATTACCAAATCCTTCTAACAGCTTATGCCGTGTAACCAAAGATATTATTCCAACTCATAAATGCACTGACCTTCACAACCACACAGCAAGATCAACTATAGCATCACTTACTGTGTTCACAAAATTGTTAAAAATACAATTGCTACTGCATTTCACAATTACAAATGATAGATAAAAGCATATATGTTGCAATTACATGAAAGTATTTGTATGTACAACGGAATCTGAACTCACAAGGATAAAAAGAAGTATGTTACAGATACTCAAAAATTCTGATAGATGGGACTGGTTTGGAAAACAAAAATATTTTGTTACCAATAACTGATCAAAATAATCCAAAATTCTAAATAATCCCGGGTAAAAAATTAACGTCGGCACCGCTTGAAAAAAATGATGTGAAAAGAAGTCGCTACAGGACTACACAGCATGAGAACACTTTCAGATAACTGCAGTCTCAGATTTTATGAAAGTGTAGTTTTTACTGAGCAGAGGAACATAAGATGCATGTTTTATTTGGGTCGCCAATAATGCGAGGTGCACGTGTTCCTATGTTGGCATCAATCACTTCCAGAGGTGTTGATGTGCAAGCCTTGATATTATAGTAATATGCTATCTAAATGGTAATAATGCCTCAGAAGTAGTTACACAACATACAGTCTCATACAAATGAGAGAAACAGGTAGTAACGGGCCTCAAAATATCAGTGTATTACAAAATATAGAAGTACAAAATCCATGAAAGTAACTAGGTGTTTCTAATTTGTGTTAGCTTCACACCTTCAACGATCCGCAATGCAATGCCTCTTCTACCTCGAATATGTATTTACCTGGTCACAGTAAATGTAATAATTAAGCATCCGAGTAGGATGCCATTCAAAAGCATTCCCACATTTCTCTTACACAAAATGACTAACTTTCAGCGATGCTATGTTACGTCCAAAGAATAGCTTTCTTTTCGGTCGCTGTTCCCCCAAACTTAGGTGAACAATATGTCGGTGCTTTGCGTTCAGTATATTTAAGTAAAACACGAATAAAGGACACGATCTAGCTAGAACTATAATTTTCTGTTAAAAAATAATATAGTGTTCTTGAAAGTTATAGAAACAAATTACAAGAATATAGTGAGAATCGTATGCACATTCAGCTTCACAAAACAAGCTTACATAGTTGGAAGCAGAGTGTGATATTATGCTGATCTTCTCTTTCTCGTAAATCTTAACAGGGAGGAATTAAAGACAAAATAGAAATAAACGCACGTAGAAATTATTCAGAAACCAATTTTTCAACGTATGATAAATTTCTATCCGCTCTCAGCCTACACCACTGCATATAGAGGGTATCCATAACTAAAGTTACAGTAGATAGAGAAGAACTGCCCATGATGACATGACATTCTAACAGAATATTATTGACATGGGGAAACTTCATGGAACAAAAAGATTTAACGACAATATTTACCAACAGATAACGCAGTTGCACATTACTGTTTTATGTCCATGGCAGCACAAGTTCATCAGTTCTGGCACGATCAGTTAGGTAGGTCGATCCACCATGGTAGTGACGTACCACATAGGATGGGTTTCTAATTGCACTCAGCCTACAAGTCACTAAAAAGGTAAAATGACATCGGTTTTTACTTGTAATTCGACTAAAATTATCATAAAAAGCAAGATGACACGGGTTTCTAATTCTTGTGAAACTGCCGCAAGACATGTTAATAATTCTGCCCACTGTTTTCTGCTACAAGCTGATATCTCGAGAAACAACATATTACGCAACTGATCGCAGTATCTTGGTGATCACCTTCAGAATGCGTTGTGCAATGCGTTCCATTAATTCAGCTACGTCCGTAATTGGAGCACTGAACACAACATCTAACCCCACGTAAGACGCACGGATAAAGATCAGGTGACCCGGAAGACCGGCTGTAGGGAAATGACGGCTGATAATTCTAACATTTCCGAAATTCCCCTGCAGCCGATTCATTGGCTGTACAACGTGCGGAAGAGAGCCATCTTGCATAAAAATGACCCTACAGACACGCATGCACGCTGTGGAAGGCTCGGACTGACGTTGGTGCGCTTAACAATCTCGTAGCGTTTACCAGTGACGGTACAGATAATAGGATCAACAGGGCTACTTGCCTCGAAAAACACGATCAACGGCGTCGTCATCCCGAGCCGCATAGTCGCCTTTGCAGATGGAAGTGGTACCGACTGATGTGCGTGTGGATTTTCTCTTGCCCATACTCTGCATTGAAATGTCTCTGGAGGTCTTCGTTTGTTCGTTTGTCCACCGAATGTTGCATAGTCAGTCATTGTCCACTTACAAGTGAACAAGAAATTCCAGAGCGAAAGTTTGTCTTGCTAGCAAGTCAGCAGGAAGCAACCCCTGAACATGGGTCATCTTGTACGGTTAGAAATGCAGGATGTTTCGTAGGACTTGCTCGTAGGCATGTCCAACGTTCGGGCAGTTCCCCATGCACTGCATTTTTGCTCACTACAAAAAAAAAAAAAAAAAAAAAAAATGTTTCAAATGGCTCTGAGCACTATGGGACTCAACATCTTAGGTCATAAGTCCCCTAGAACTAGAACTTAGAACTAGTTAAACCTAACTAACCTAAGGACATCACACACACCCATGCCCGAGGCAGGATTCGAACCTGCGACCGTAGCAGCCTCGCGGTTCCGGACTGCAGCGCCAGAACCGCACGGCCACCGCGGCCGGCTTTTCCTCACTACCACTCGACCCCTACTGCAGTGCTGTGTCCATACCTTCGACAGATGTCACATCAAGTGCTTTCCTCCCTATGTTACACTGCACTAAAAATTAAAAAGGTATATAATGAAATGAAGGTCTATCTTTTCGAATTTTGTAATGATTTTTCTCCATAACCCAAGCATACATCGGACCAGTGCCTTTTTCCATACCCCTGAGTGTCCGAAGCTTCTGCATGGCTACTGGCACACAGCCACCGTTCTGGTAAAAAGAGCTCTACCAGCAGCGCGCGACCCTTCAAGTAGACAGCCATGCTGGGCGTGTCGGAGCAAACTGAGGGACAGCCGCGTGGCGCGCGTCTGTCTGTTGTGGAGCGTACTCTGATGCTTACTACTGGTCAATTTTTTTTTTTTTTTTGACGTTTCCCCCCCCCCCCCCCACCCCTGTGTCAGTAATATGATGTTAAAATATGGCGTCATTCTGAGCAGTGTTCTCTTTCTACAACGTTTTGAAACTGGTACGTTGATTACGGGCACTTTGTAGATATATGCGAGTGAAAACCGGAACGTGGAAGAATGCAAAGTGACGACCGAATTCACCTTAAATGGTACCATAGAATGCCGCACAAAAAGAAAATTTTGAATTATTTTTTCCAGCAATCTTGCAAGCAGTACAAACTATTCAACATTACAACTCTCCATGAGGCAAGCATAGTTTAATCAGAATAGTATGCTACATTAAATATAGCTCCAAACCAGACACGTCTCAACACTCCAAGCACTGTACACGAATGTGTATTCGCACACCAACTTCAAACAAGGAGCACATACGAATTCTCCGTCACCAATGAGAACTTTCCAATGCAGTGGCAATGCAAAGGGTTTGCAAATATGTCAGAATAGATTTGTATTGAAGGTTAATATCGCAGACATAGTCGTGACATAAACATTACTGATTTTGAGAATGAGACAATAGCTAGTGTGAAAAAGAAAGAACTAACAACAGACAGCTTCAGTAGGCCTTTGGAATCTTCACACTAAACTATCTGCCTACAAAAAACTATTGAGACTGGGAAAACTGGGGAGTCTGAAGAACGTTTTTCGAAATATTCATTCTTTGCCAGCTCTATCACGTGTACCTTTACCGCGACACATAAATATAATTATCACTGATATATGTTTTTGATTATGATCAGTGTTGTTTTTCTGGGGGAACGCTGGGGGATGCGTACCCCTAAACTTTTTCGTCAACAAAGTACACTACTGGCCATTAAAAATGCTACACCACGAAGATGACGTGCTACAGACGCGGAATTTAGCCAACAGGAAGAAGATGCTGTGATATGCAAATGATTAGCTTTTCATAGCATTCACACAAGGTTGGCAACTGTGGCGGCACCTACTATGTGCTGACATGAGGAAAATTTCAAACCGATTTCTCATACACATACAGCAGTTGACCGGCGTTGCCTGGTGAAACGTTGCTGTGATGCCACGTGTAAGGAGAAGAAATGCGTACCATATCCTTTCCGACTTTGATAGAGGTCGGATTGTAGCCTATCGCGATTGCGTTTTATCGTATCATGATATTGCTGCTCGCGTTGGTCGAGATCCAATGGCTGTTAGCAGAATATGGAATCGGTGGGTTTAGGAGGGTAATACGGAACACCGTGCTAGATCTCAACGGCCTCGTATCACTAGCAGTCGAGATGACAGGCATCTTATCCGCATGGCTGTAACGGATCGTGCAGGCACGTTTCGATCCCTGAGTCAACAGATGGGGACGTTTGCAAGACAAAAACCATCTGCACGAACAGTTCGACAACGTTTGCAGCAGCATGGACTATCAGCTCGGAGACCATGGCTGCGGTTACCCTTGACGCTGCATCACAGACAGGAGCGCCTGCGATGGTGTACTCAACGACGAACCTTTGTGCACGAATGGCAAAACTTCATTTTTTCGGATGAATCCAGTTTTTGTTTACAGCATCATGATGGTCGCATCCGTGTTTGGCGACATCGCGGTGAACGCTTATTGGAAGCGTGTATTCGTCATCGCCATAATGGCGTATCACCCGGCATGATCTTATGGGGTACCATTGGTTACACGTCTCGGTCACCTCTTGTTCGCATTTACGGCACTTTGAACAGTGGACCCTACATTTCAGATGTGTTACGACCCGCGGCTCTACCCTTCATTCGATCCCTGCGAAACCCTACATTTCAGCAGGATAATGCACGACCGCATGTTGCAGGTCCTGCACGGGCCTTTCTGGATACAGAAAATGTTCGAGTGCTGCCCTGGCCAGCACATTCTGCAGATCTCTCACCAACTGAAAACGTCTGGTCAATGGTGGCCGAGCAACTGGCTCGTCACAATACGCCAGTCACCACTCTTGATGAACTATGGTATCGTGTTGAAGCTGCATGGGCAGCTGTACCTGTACACGCCATCCAAGCTCTGTTTGACTCAATGCCCAGCCGTATCAAGGCCTTTATTACAGCCAGAGGTGGTTGTTCTGGGTACCGATTTCTCAGGATCTATGCATCCAAATTGCGTTAAAATATAATCACATGTCAGTTCTAGTATAATATATGTGTCCAATGAATGCCAGTTTATCATCTGCATTTCTTCTTGGTGTAGCCATTTTAATGGCCAGTAGCGTAATTTTTTTTTTTTAATTATGTTGAGAACTTGGAAGAGTGCCAAAGATTTATTTCACGAAAGTAATTTTTTTATTTCATTTTATCGTGTTGTTAATTGCAATACGAACGACACCAGTGCAGTTTTTGGTGGGAAAAGATATGTCGTTGACTGTTTCAAGCATTTCGAAGCTGCGGCAACGGTTCTCGACAACTGAGTCGCTGGCAGCCAGTTCGACGAGCATGTAGTGCCCTCGCCCGCTAATAGTCGGCGATGGTAGTGCAAAACGGATATCCGTATGCTCAAACGCCGAGCTACCGATAGATGTCTCTTCGGTCCCACTACTATGATCCTTCGCGATTCATCTTTGTTCTGTTGTTCTTGATACGTTTGCGTTGAACGAGTGAATGTGAACGTGGGTTTTCCCAAATGAATCTGATCGTCTCGCCAACAAGAGCTTCATTTCATCTTTGCATAGTCAGCAAGCCGATGTTCATAAAGTCGGTTGGTCCTCCACTGATGCAGTTCCAGCCTATGGACTATGTACGCTCTTAGTTCACGAAACGCAGACATCTTGCTACTGATAGCAAGAGTAAAGTAAGAAAGCGTCAAGACCAGCCATGAACTAAAGTCAGTTTGGAAACTGTTGAATTGCTATTAATGTAAGTTATACTGTAGTTTTAAAGTGAAATAAAATTTCAGCAGTATTAAAAATTGGGTCAGTTGAAGCATGGGATACCACCCATCATCTATGCCATTTCGAGAGCCAAACCAGGTTACAAAATATTTTTGTAATATAGTTTCTATTGTTGTTGATCATAGGTGTGGATGGTTTTTGTTGTATTGTGTCTTTTAGTGGTGTTTTACAGGGTAAAATATGTGTTCGGTAAGATTTCCTTGTATTGTTTTGTATGTCGGAGGGTTGATTGGACTCACCTGTTTCATTTCAGGTCTATTATAGGTCAGTTGAAGTGTACGATACCATTTTTTTCAATGGTCGGGGGTTGATGGGAATCGCATGCTTCATTTTAGGTGATATAAACTGAAGTCTTCGATACCACATTCGCTTGTCTGTTTGGGTGTTTCTCAGTATCGCCTGCTTCGTTTGAGTTGTAAAGTGAACTGAAGAGTCCGATACCATTTTTTTGTAGTTCGACATGTTGATGACGTATCCCATGCTTCGGTTACAAGTAATTTTCACTGCATTATATTCACTGTCGGAGTACCCTCAAACTTTTTCTTACAAAAAAAGCACTGATTATAATGGAAATGTTTTTGTAGTCATACAAGAGGTAGTTGGCAAATCGATGAGACTTCCACTTCAGAGACTGACGTTATTAAGTGATAAATGTCACATGAAATTCATTGCGCTAAAATGGAACTATAGCAAAAAATATACGTACAGAGCTGCGTGAACCAGTGTTTAGGCTAAATACGACAATCGGAACAAAACCCTCAGACAGAGGACATCCTGCATAGTTTAGTACATCCACACGTGTTATCCGTCTCTGTCTAAGTCTTGCTTGTCCTGTGTCGTCTGTTGTCTTTTCCATTGTTCGTTTTTATTCTGTGTGGGTGTTTGAAGTTTTGAAAAAAAGGACCGATGACTGTAGCAGTCTGGTTCCTTCAATCCCACAAACCAATCAGCCACACGTGTTATCAGCACACACATTCTAAAGACTAAGCTTGTTTACTGTTGGGATGATTCATTACAGAGTGCATCGAAAGTGTCTTAAATGTGGATTTTAGTTTTATATTTTACTTTTACGTCATGTTGTGTTTGCGTCTTGTGATGTCCGTCACTGTCAATAATGAGCAATGCACCCCTCTGGTGCTGTTAATGGCCCGCTGTTCGTATACAGAAGAACAAATTGATGTCTACTGGTGAGCTCCGCCAAGCATTTTGAAAGGAAGGTGTTTTAAAGAAATTTTGATTATACATTTCAATGACATTCCTCGTTTGGAATCCTCTTCTGAATCACAGTTGTCTTGGGAGAATATCCTGACCTCTAGGATCGCCTAGGCTTGTATTAGTGACAACCTCTGTCACATTCGCTGCTCAACGTGACCATCAAAATTAATACGCGTAAGAGCAATTATCATAATTAAAAGTTGTATTTTTATTACGTGCAACGGATAATTAGGATGAAAAAGGTATTCTTCATGACAGGCATGTGAGAGAAGGGAAGGCTGATATGCAGACGACAGGTAGTTTGTAAATAACATGAACAGCTTCGCACTCGTTTACTCCCTGTCTCAATTTCAGAGCTATTAGGCGTTGGGCGACCATCTACATTTCTGATCATTTAATGCAATGGAGTAGGGGCCGAGGACGAGCAACTTTGGGTACTTCTGAAGCGTGAGATTCAGAAATCAAAGTATGAATTTATTATCTCGAATGAAAAACGGCCCACAGTTGCACTAATTATGTCTATTCTAAACCTTGACCATGTTATAATAATATAGCCTTCTTCAGATATCCTGTTTTCACAGTTTTTAAGACGTATTCATATACCTATGTGCTGCCTTCACTAACTGGGCAGGTACGTATTTCATTATTTTCATTAGAGACAATTTCGTAACGGTTGTTGGTGTTGCTGCCATGATGAAAATAATGGCTTTATTAATTTAGCAATAACACTCTCTACCGTATCTTCCTTCGCCGTCGGCGTTGTCGCTGTTACCGTGAGACACCGTTATACCAAGAGGAAAGGCGCGTCGATCTTAGAGCATGAGATATGATGACCTTAAGCCATTGACAACACACAACGGTCACGCTAGCACCTGATTCCAGAATAGCTGCAGTAGTTAAGATCTACGAACTATCCCTTGTTGACCAGGTCCCCAAAACTTAACTCGTAACGAGATCCCTTCAAAGCAAATTGTCATAACGATCGTCTATAAAGGCTTCGTACAACGAGAAGAAATGTTACGGTTGATTGAATAATAACAGATACGACCAAACTGTCTTGTCTCTTCTGCTTTATTTAATATAACTTCGTTCACAGTTTCATTTCGCATTCACCACTCATTCACCGAAACCCTTTGATGAACAGTTTTGGTTGCTTAACACCAACAGTCAATGATAATGATACATCTTTTCTCCTTTTTATAAATTGAAGCCCGCTCTCCGTGATATAATAAAAAAAAAAAACCGGTCTCAATACCGCGTCCCTCGTGAGATGCGAATAGACTTATCCCGGAATTGACCGCCCTCTAGGTGTACTCAATTTAATGACCACACTTCGCTGTCCGCTATTTCGCGTAACTGAATGTCCATTTGTTAGTCTGATTATACACTGTAGCTATTTAAAATTCGCCCCTATATTTTTCACAACGCACAACTAGCACTTCGTTACTTATTTTTTTTCTTTCTAAGAGTAAACGAAAAAAAAGACGCCGTATAATCGGCTTAGTCGACATAAAGCAAAATACCTTAATATGCCCAATTTCACCTCTTCTTATAGGATCGCCTACTTTACTTATTAATTTACTACATATTGTTTCCAATAACACTAAACAGGTATCGCCGTTATATTTTAATTGTATTCAAAAGCATGTTACTACTATTATGACCAACCAAATCGTCACAAATCGCGCGGCGTGCGTTTTTAATGGTAACTTTACGCTATTCAATTTCCGTTGCAGCTATCTTGACTCGTAATGTTACACGGGCCCCCAGACTGTGATGTCTTGAAGAGGGTTCCAGATAGAACAGGCTTTTTTTGTACAGTTACAGGAGAGGGTATTTGTTTCGGTGAATACACTCACTCTCAGATTCATTCAACAAGTCAGTACATACATTCTACAATATTTAAGTTGAGTTAATGGGCCTAGACAAAGTGCCTAAATTCCACATTTGTTTATAGGTTGTCTTAAAAACACTTCGCACTAATCACTTCATATTCACACCATATACTTTTCTTGGATGAAGCCATCAGTTCTTCAACCGACTGTGCAAGGCAGGGATCACAGCCGGGTTCGACGATTGGCATCCTAGGCCAAAACCCTTATTAGGCCAATTGCTTAACCAGAGAGCATTTGGTCTTTTTCTGTTCCTCTTAATTCCACTTTTAAATCATCCATCCTCGCTGTTCGGTGAGAGGATAAATCGTATTTCAGCGTCGACATTGTTGCTGATACCAAGAAGGTATCTCATGGAAATCGTCGGTACATTCTTTAATTTTCTTTGTAAGTTGGTATAAGTACGTATTTATCCACTGGTGCTTTTATTTAGTCCACTGAGTGTAGCCTTGGTATCATTCAGTGTTTCTTGAATCTATATTTTGCTCATTATTGATAATACTTCTTCAGGTCTATGTGAGGGAACAAGCCTTTAATTACATCACTATCACAATCTGCCAGGAGGTAGCTCCCTTCATGAGGTATTTTCATTATTTTGTAAGGACCTGTATATAAATATTGCCATTTCTTATTCATTCGTTTCCTGGTTGATGCTTTTGGGTGATTTCTCAATAAAATTTCTTCCCCTACATCATATGTGACTACTTTCTTCACATTTTTATCAAAACGGGTTTTTCTCAATTGTGCTTGATGCTTCAGGTTTTCGTAGACCTTCTTCACCATTTCTTCTTTCTTGGTAATCTTTTGTTCTATCGCAGGTATTTTCTCCATCCATTCTTGCACAATACTTTCACCAAATACTATTTGGTTAGGTGAATAACCAGTCGATAAGTGTGGTAAGTCATTATACACTTTCTCAAATTCATAAATCCAGTCGATCCATTTATAATGTTGTTTGGGTATGTACGTCCGTAAAAATCGGTTCAACTCTCGGAAGATTCTCTCAACCGGATTTCCACAAGGGTAAAATCTTGAGATGTAAATGTGCTGGATTCCTTGTTCTTTCATAGTGTCTCTCCATACTTTGCTTGTATAATAAGCAGCGTTGTCTGTCAAGACCATTATAGGTTTGCCAAGCTCAGTTATATAGTTGTTGATAAATTTGCGTGACATGGGTCGAACGTGGAGATTTTTCAAAGGATATAATTTCACATATTTTGAAAAGAGACCATAGAAAGCCAATACATATTTGAACCGTCCACGTGTCATGGGACATGGCCCACAGACATCACATGACACCAACATTAAAGGTTGTTGTGGGATGATAGGATGTAATTCTATCTTCCGACAATAGTTTATGGGTTTCGCCTTCTGACATATTTTGCACTTCTCAAGAATATTTGTAGCTATACGTCCCAAATTTGGATGATAGAAGTATTGTGCTATTTTGGTTGTACATTTAGCGGCACCAAAATGAACCCAATTCAAGTGAGTCTACCATACTAGTGATTCTAAATATTTATTTGGAACACAAACTTTCCAAACATCTTCTTCATCCTTCTTTCGATACAATATTCCAGATTTTAATTGATACTGTTCTTGAGAGTGACTTAGCGTTTTGCTTTCAACAGCATGCCTAATGGCTTTCCACAACTTATCATCTTCTTGCAGTTGTGGAAGACTTCGACATAGCTGTGAAATCTGCCTCTCACAATATTGCCTTGATAAATTCATAACTTTAAAGTCAATAGTCCGTTCTTCACACTCGTCGTCATTCTTTCTTTTCGGTAGTCTTGAAAGAGCATCGGCTATGATGTTGTCTTTCCCTCTGATGTATTTGAGCATAATATCATATTCTTGCAGTAGCAAGGCCCACCGGGTTAAACGTGAATGGAACATCCATCCTGTTAAAATAAAAGATAAAGCTTTGTGGTCACAGAATACAATGATCTTCTTTCCATATACCAAATAGCGAAACTTTCTAAGGGACCAGACCACGGCCAGTACTTCCAATTCAGTAGTACAATATGCACGTTCACAGCTAGAGAGTGTTCTGCTGGCAAACCCAATTATTTTGATGGTACTGATATCTTCTGGATTGTCCATCTGGAAAAGAGTGGCACCCAATCCTGTTTGAGAAGCATCCGCAGCAATATAAAAATCTTGATCAAGTCTCGGATAATGTAATAGTGGAGCATTAGTAAAAGCATTGCGAATGTTATCAAAAGCTTGCGTGCATTCGTAGTTCCACTCCCACATGACATTTTTTCTTAACAGCCGTAACAAACAGTCTTGGCTTCCTAACTGATTGGGTAATAATCGTCAAAAAAATGAAAATAAGCCTATAAATGACTTTAGTTCCATCCTATTTTTTGGATATGCACATCTGTTAATCGCATCCATCTTTTTAGGATTTGGTTTTAACCCTTCAGGAGTGATTATATGTCCAAGAAATTTCAATTGGTTATGAGCAAACTTGGATTTGCTCAAATTTACAGTAACTCAGTATTCTAAAAATTTTGCAAAAACTCTTCTTAATAAGTCCAAATGTTCCTCCCAAGTTTCAGAAGCAATTAGCAAATCATCCACATATAACGTAACTTCATTCAAAAGGTCTCTGCCCAGTACGGTATCTAATGCCGATATGAAAACACCATCACTTATTTTCAACCCAAATGGCATGACGGTAAACTGGTAACTTCGGCCCAGAAAAATGAATGCAGTATATTTTATAGATTCTTTCGATATTCTAGTTTGCCAATATGAACTACGCATATCCAAAGAAGTTAAGAAGCGGTCACCATAAAACTTTTGTACTAACTCTTCTAGGTTTCCGGTCGCGTTTGTACAGGTATAATGATCTTATTGATCTCTCTGGCATCCAACACCAATCTGATGTCGCCATTGGGTTTAATTACCGCCACAAGAGGGTTACAATATTCGGAATCTGAGGGCTCAATAATACCCCATTCTAACATTTTATTGATTTCCTTTCTGACTACTTCTTTCTTTGTCCATGGGATAGAATAGGAAGTATGACAAAAGGGTTTATGTGCATACGTCTTTATGTGGAATTCAAAGTCTTTTATTATACCCGGACGTTTACTAAAAATCGACTGATATGCATCCAACAAGTAGTACAGTTCGTCCCTTTGGATAACAGATAAATATTCTGATTCTAACACCTTTTCCTGCAATGACATTTTATCAATCATTTCTTCAGAACATTCAATAAGGCATATATCATACACATTTTCATCATCAATACTGACATATTTTACCATTAGATTCATACACAACTGATTTGGAATTACTCGGCCCTTTCTCAGTGTGGCTGTCAAAACATTACCATTGGAATTAAATATACATTCACCTTTCTCTAAATTAATGATTGCACCGGTCTCACATAAAAAATCCAAACCCCAGACACATGGTACTGTCATTTTAGGAAGAACCAGGAATGTACTTTCTATTTGAGCCCCCCGTATTGTAACGTCGACACGTACCTGTTTCACAACTATTTGCATTTTTGCGCTGAACGCGCCAGACACGGTACATCCTGTGATAGGAAAAGTGGGTATTTTTACCCCTCGGCTTATCTGTTTTAAACAGTCCGGCGTCATGACACTAATAGTTGCTCCAGTATCAATTAATATTTCAACATCAACATTATTTATACTTGTTGGAATTATTGCCTGTAAAATTTGTCCGCATTTATTAGAAACTTCAGGTTTTTCTTCAATTAATTCATTCCTTATATCCTGATCATTATTGTACCTTAATACTCTCAGTTCAAATTGATGCCTGCCTTCCTTCTCCTTTCCAGTCATCCTAGGAAGGCATTTGGTGACTGGTATTAGTTTAATCTATCTCGTTGAGTCATCGGTGGGGGTTCATGAACTTCCACAATCCGTACAGTATGATCCGAGTTATGGTATTCACCTCGTCGCACATTGGAGGCTCCTTCGCCCATTGGTATAACTCCTTGTGCTGGATGAGGACTCGAGGCATTTGTTCCATCCTGCCGATGAACATTATGCTTCGAATTATCTTCCCAAGGTCGAATACAATTGGGATCATCACTTGGGTACCTGTTACTCTTATTACTATCATTACTATGCACACTCGCGTCACCATATCGAGGTTTACCTCTAGCACAGTAAGTATCACTTCTATATTTATTATAATCATTGTTTTTATTGCAACCATAGGATGAAGATTGTCCACGCTCCTGTGATGCGGGTTTGACCTGGTTTTCGGTATTGTTATTATCATATGTTAAATTATTATTATAATTATAATTATTCGTATTACTATGAGTGTGAGTCGACATTTGATTACCACTCATTTGTCTTGCGTCTTCCATAATCATATCTATAGAGTCAATCACCGACAAGAACTGTTCTGCATCGTGGTCAGGAACATTTATTAACTTTTCACGTGTATTTATGGGCAACCTTCCCTTCAAAATTCTGATCACTTCCTTGTGAGAAATTGGATCACTCCAATAACGTGTCTTATTTATGTACTTTTCAAAATATTGCCTTAAAGTACTCCCTTTACTGTTAAAATACTCAGGTTGGTAAACCTCTTTTCTTAATTTCTCTTGTTTACTCGATGACCAGTATTTAGCCAAAAAAAGTTGTTCAAACTCAGCGCACGTATGGCAACTTTCACTTACTTCAGCGGCCCATAATGCGGCTTCTCCGGTAATTTTGGATACTATAAATTGAAGTCGGTCGTGTTCTGACCAGCTACGTGGAAATATTCTTTTGAAATTATTGATAAAGATTTTCGGATGCAGGTTGTTCTTTTCAGTGGAGAATGTTGGGAATTGTCTACTTTTAAAAATGCTGTTCTCCACCTTTAAACAAGACAAATATCCTCGCTGACCAAAAGAATCATCATCTTTACCAACCGAATCATCAACTTCCCAATGCAAATTTTCACCACAATTGCACTTCGTATTTTCACATGTTCGGTTGTTTTTCAACCTATTCGCCGAACGTTCGTCCTCTGTCAACAAATTTTGTGATGACTTTCGTTCTAACTCCGCCAATTTATGATTGGTTTCCTTTTGCCATTTAGGTAACTCATCAACTATTTTCTCTTTTATTTTCTGAATTTTGCTAGTGAAGAGCTTAATTAATTCATCATTTCTACTTAGGTGCTCATTGATATTTTCATTTGGCTGGGATCCAATAGTAGTCTTAACCTTGTCTACAATTTCCTTTTCTTTTATTTCTATCCATTCAGATAGATCTTCGTCAAGTCTTTTAGTTTGATCTACTAAATACTTGTCAATCCCCTTACGAGCATCGGACTCAAACTCAACTATTTGTTTCGAAAGCTCTTCTATCTGTGCGCTAGCATTGAAACAGCTGCTTTCACACTTAACCATCCTATTGGACAGGCCATCTTAACTCTTCGAAACTACCTCATATTTCTTTTCTACGTCATGAAGTTTTCCCATTAAAATATTATATTGCCTTTCTAAGGTGTTAGAAAACTCTACATCTAGTTCTCCAAATTTCGCATTTAATTGAGTCTCCCAGTCCGCCTTTAATTCTTTCTTAGTATTTTCCAGTTTATAATCAAAGGTGTTCAATTTGCTTTCCAAAGAATCCATTTTAACTTCTAATGAACCAAATTTGGCCTCAAATTTTTCGTTTAACTTTTGATTGTCCTCTTTTAATTGCTTATTATCTTTTTCTAGTGAACCAAGTCTTCCATTCATTACACCCATTTGAATATTTATTGATACCAGCATATCAAACATTTTTTGATTAATATTTCCATTTTGAGGATCAACTTGCCGATCTACTTCCGAAACCTCAAGATCTTTATGTTCTCCCACGCTGCTTACCTTACTTATCATTGTACTTGAATCTCCTAACGGCTCTAAATCAATAACTGTATTATTATCTGTACATGTCTCCTGTCCCAGATTGAGCTCATGGGATGCATCATCCATATCCTCTTCACTTTCCTCTCTCTACTCATTACTCTACTCAACTGCACATTATTATGTATTCTTTTCGTTCGTTTTAACATGATTATTCACTACCAAGACATACACTTATTTTCACAATGGATTTATATATATTTCTCTACCGAAAACACAAGTCTCAACTTCTTTTTTTTTATAATTACACAGTTATTTTAATCATACCTGGTAGTATCGCTCACTTTTAGCGATTATTGAAGAATACCTCTTTCATTGGACAGACTCACTGGCTGCTACTATATTTTCCAACTCTAGGGTTCGTGAATCCGGATGACACTCGACTCGATGCAGCAATCCTCGATCGATCGAGCCGCACGTTGTGGCGCCACTTCTACCGTATCCTCCTTAGCCGTCGGCGTTGTCGTTGTTACCGTGAGACACCGTTATACCAAGAGGAAAGGCGCGTCGATCTTAGAGCATGAGATATGATGACCTTAAGCCATTGACAACACACAACGGTCACGCTAGCACTTGATTCCAGAATAGCTGCAATAGTTAAGATCTACGAACTATCCCTTGTTGACCAGGTCCCCAAAACTTAACTCGTAACGAGATCCCTTCAAAGCAAATTGTCATAACGATCGTCTATAAAGGCTTCGTACAACGAGAAGAAATGTTACGGTTGATTGAATAATAACAGATACGACCAAACTTTCTTGTCTCTTCTGCTTTATTTAATATAACTTCATTCACAGTTTCATTTCGCATTCACCACTCATTCACCGAAACCCTTTGATGAACAGTTTTGGTGGCTTAACACCAACAGTCAATGATAATGATACATCTTTTCTCCTTTTTATAAATTGAAGCCCGCTCTCCGTGATATAATAACAAAAAAACCGGCCTCAATACCGCGTCCCTCGTGAGATGCGAATAGACTTATCCCGGAATTGACCGCCCTCTAGGTGTACTCAATTTAATGACCACACTTCGCTGTCCGCTATTTCGCGTAACTGAATGTCAATTTGTTAGTCTGATTATACACTGTAGCTATTTAAAATTCGCCCCTATATTTTTCACAACGCACAACTAGCACTTCGTTACTTATTTTTTTTCTTTCTAAGGGTTAACCAAAAAAAAATGACGCCGTATAATCGGCTTAGTCGACATAAAGCAAAACACCTTAATATGCCCAATTTCACCTCTTCTTATAGGGTCGGCTACCTTACTCATTAATTTACTACATATTGTTTCCAATAACACTAAACAGGTATCGCCGTTATATTTTAATTGTATTCAAAAGCATGTTACTACTATTATGACCAACCAAATCGTCACAAATCGCGCGACGTGCGTTTTTAATGATAACTTTACGCTATGCAATTTCCGTTGCAGCTATCTTGACTCGTAATGTTTCAACTCCATCTCTCGGTGTCAGTAGACCTTCAGCACGCAAATAAAATAAATTGACAAAACATGTATAAACACATAAGCTATCACAATCTGGCTTTCGAAAATGGTGAGCTATGTTAAGAAAAAGACAGGAAGCACTCAGTCCACTTGTGTGTATGCTCAACCAGAAAAGGAACAATAGTTGCACTGGAATCCATTCTTATTCCACTGACCAGAGGGAAGTCGATAGTGTTAGTGAAATGCGTCAGACCTGTGAAAGAATTTTCAGAATCAGTACCCAAATGCAAGGAAAAAACTTCAGCAACTTAAAGAAATTGTCTTCATGAACAGATGGTAATTTTGCACTGTAAAATGACCATGGTGAAACGTTTGGAAATACAGATCCGAAATGGGGAACTCAGGATGGGAGCGTGCAAAAAAATCTGAGCCATTTGTAGCTATTCAGTCAATCCAACGCATCCTGGACACGTGGAAAAAGTCACCGTTAGTGCAGGTGCGGAATACCAACCACACTCCTGAAGTCTACTGACCTCACTCACTAGACAAACTCACCAGATTCAACGTTTTCCTCCTACAAACATATGTTGACAATGCAAACACACGGTTCTTCGAACTATGGCCACTCTGGATGTATCTGCAAAATACTCATGCATGCGTTCACTCACACAAAAGCACATACGCGGAAAATGAGAATAAATCGGGAAGTTCAAATATGAGTGAAGAAGACGAAGTTTGTTCCTCCCTTTTCCAGAAGCTACTTCTATTGACAGATTGATACATCAAACGGGCTTAACACTGCCCGAATGTTAAGAAGCCAAATGCTCTTCACATTCATGAAACGATTCAGCTGACTGCTTCAGTTATACGTGATTATTTTCGTTAAAACCCGGTGACTAACCTTTACTACAATTTACAGAAGGCTAACAAGTACATCTAAACCAAAGTGTGTGAGTTAATATGCAAAGAGAGAAAATTACGTGAACGAAGAAGACTTAAAACACGGAAGGAGTTTATGATAAAGAGATTTTTTTTGTTACGATCAAGAATTGCTGTCCTTCACAGTAATTTCTGCTGACATTATAATTACAATATTTTTGTCAGAAAGGCTACTGAAACAAGAGAAAAGTAATGTGAAGTACTGGCGTCAAGAAAATAAAGACTAATCTAGTTAGACACTAATGTGCACTTACTACATTCCATATAAAACGAGTACATTACTTTATTCGTATTAAATTTTGTGTTACACGTACATCGGTTGTCATTGCACACTATTTTGTAAGGATAATACTAACATGTTAAGGGAGCACAAGGAGAACATGCGGTTCATCAGGAATGGTTGTGTTCTTACTTTATCCTTCTTGGCTCCTGCTATCGCATGAAATAATGCAGAAGAAGGGGGAACACTGAACGATAAAAATGTCCTAGATGGTGTATGTTGGTAAAGACAGATAATACATTAATGATGTATCAGAAGAAAATCTATCTGATGGTCACGTAGCTGAGGAAGATCGTTTGTTTCAAGGTGACAGTCATTTAAATAGTCTTGACGAGGCATACAGAATCAGTACCGAGCGGAATGCTGATCCGACAGCGTACTGTGCCACCCTTCAGATACCACTCGTAGGAGATATATTGTATGAACTGGCTCTAACAATACTCCAATACATAGGTGAAAGGCAACGTTGGATAATGTAGTTCACTCTCGTAATACTACAAGTTGTACGAACACTACGTTGCTGCATTCAACGACGTAGTCAGTGTGATTTGAAATAAACGTCTCTACATCACGTAATGTTTGATATTCAACTTCTCACACTACAACTTAAAACTGCAGCTGACTACGAATCACTGTGTACAAAAGGATGGACACAATAACACTTTTCGTGGTATAAAGGGGACAGTGGTAAGTATCTGAATGTTTATTACAACACCTCATCTGACTATCAGGATCCACCACGCTGGAAAGATAAACTACCACCAAAGCTAGTGTCAGTCACCTGAAAAACACTAGATGCGAAAGTCCACGGGGAATGGAAATGGTTTATTTACTATACCAGTAAGAACAATCTATAGCGAAGCGTTCTCTGTGTACTCTGACAACACAACCAAACACTTTCTCAACAACGTAGCTACCGGAAACGACTGCTTCCATGAGTAAGTGACGAATATGTCATATAGATCCGTTGCCTCTAGTAGTTACTCGTCTTTTAAACCATCAACGAATAATCATATGTATAAGCAATCAGAGTAAAAGTTATAAATTTTTACGTAAATAAGAGAATACGTTCACAAGGCAAAGATATAATTTAGTATTGTTTGTCTTTCGTTGTCAATCAACGGTAACCTCTATAATTAGCTCCTTGCAACAACAGTATCCTTGAACCTTTTGTAATTTTATTGTAATAATCTATTTCGTCAGTCTCTACTTTCCAGAATTAAATGGAATAACGTTTCATTTATAATTAATAACTTTTCAATAAAATGTAAACTTGCTTTCCCTGTCTAAATAAAGGTTAATTACAATCCTTTTTCGTTGCAAGTTATTAAATGAAGAATACTATTCGTTCTCGTTACGATTTTAATTTCTTTGAACTTTACTTTTACCAAAACGCCAGTCTTCCCTTATTGGCCTTTCTTTTTACTTTGATACGAAAAGACATATTCGAAATAATAGTCTGCTTTGAAACAAATTTTTGAATATATTTCTTGTAATAGTTTAGGGATAAAGGACAAGTTGGGTAGCGACTTTTTCAGTTTGAAACAGTTAATCTTGTATTCCCTGCTATTGATTCGTTTACTGCTATCTCTCAGCGTTTTATTTTGCGAGTGCTGATTCTCTATTCAAAACCCCACTAAGCGGAAATGTAGTAATGTTTTCTAGAAAAATATTCTCTTTGTCTGATCACGATGTTCTTATAAGCACTTTCTAAACGACGCCTTAATTTTCGTGGTAGCATACATTCAACAGAAAGTAATTTGAAACACAAAACACACTGTAGACGTTTTCCACTGTAGACAACAGCGGGCTTGAAACCGCCGTCTAAGTACTTACCACCGCATTTCCTATGCTTTTGTTTTATATCTTCATTACCACTTTCTTTGTTGTCCTCAAAATCTCATTTTTTTACTTCCACGTGACAAATGTAAAAACTTTTCCATAGCTTATCACCCTTACCAATTTTGTAAGACGTCGCAAAATAGCAAAAGCTGGTTGAAAAGACAACAATCATCGATGCTGCTAAGTGTAACACGCGATTGTTCAACTTTGCAGTCTGACTAACAACTGAAGCAGAATTCCGTTCAAATCACATAGGTTGATACCAGAAATGAAACTGCCAACAACTGCCTTCTTTGCCACTGTGAAAATACTACGGCGCCCCTGGCGGTCGTTCATGGCACTCCAGGGCGCTGCGGCGCGCTGTTTGAAGACAAATGCTTTAGTGTTGTGGACTTCATAGTCCGTGACAAGAAATCATTGAAGCGAAAATGTCTGAGTGAAGCTAACAGTCCTGTTTCCGTTCGGCAGAGAATCGTCACGACATCAGGTAGACTTAATCTTCAGATGTTTGTGAGTGGACTTCATGTGCAAAGCTCCCAGATGGACAGTGTTGTTTTGGTTGTTGTTATGGCGTAGACGGGTTTGATGGAGACTACACAATTCCTTTACGATGTAGTTCCTTTTTACAAAAATGAATTATACCCTACGTTTTCCCAACTGTGTCGTGGGTTTGATCTGAAAAGCTAATCATCTGCATGTAAAAGCATAACACTGCACTTCAGTCAGTTTGCCGTTTGTTACATGTCGCCTTCATGGTCAAGATCCTGCAATTTTATTGGGTATTCGTGTACGTCTGTTCCTTGCGTATTTAATTACAAATTTCATGCGTAGTGATTATTTGTTACTGAATACAATTATTTACGAAAGCACTAGTGTGTTTCCCGAGAACTCGTGGGTCCGTTGTCTTGGCTGGCTGGGAGTGCTTATTCTGCCTTCCTCGGCAGCTACGACCGTTGTAATACGCCATAAAAACTGCGAAGTGATAGACACGTAAGTCTCAACTGTGAGAAATGACGCAGAATTTTTCAGTATCATTCAACTGTACGTTAGTAGTGAACGAGAAAGATAATTGTTAACGAATGAAAAACGAAGTAGTCTGAAGCTGACATGTAGGAAGGAGGTAATATTCTTTTAGCTGGCTGTCATGTTAACAGCTGTTTCAAGGACTGTTGAATCAATACCGAAGGGTAAAGCCATTCGATAACATCTGTTTTCTGTGCTATACAATATTTTTGTTCGTGAACTTCAGTATCTAGTATTTTATCAGATACTTTGATGTCATCAATTTAATTTATCCTGTTTCACACTCTCCGAATTAATAATCTAGCGACTATCGAGTACCACATAAGCTACTATTCAGATCAGAAAAGAAACATCGGGCAGGGAAATAACAGGTAGGAAATTACCGGTAGCACTGTGAATGTGTACAGTGAGAATCTCTTCCTGTATTACATGAATGGAGCGACGGTTGTTACAACACGTTTTTTGTTATTATTTATTGACTATCTTAGTCAAATGCTATGCTCTAAAATACCACATACATTGCATGTGAAATTTCTCAAGTAATATGTAATTATTAATTATTCATGTTTTTACCAATCTCTGTTGCAAAACAGCCAAAAGGTCACCTGGCCCCAAATGCAGTTTGCCTATGCCACGGCTTGTAAGTGCAACAAAAAAACTGATAGCAACATTTCATAGAATTTTGGAGCGATGTTAAAAATTGAAAGTGCTGGAATGTCATACTCACTAAGAAGAATATTGTTGCATTAAAGATTACGTACAATAAGGCAAGTATTAACACATTTAAAACAATAATCAGACGTTGATGTTGTTTTATACTCAAGAAACATACTCCTTTACCAATCGGTGTTGGCAGGTACAAGGCGTTGGCGGAGGGGGGAGGGAGGGGTAGGGAGGATTACTTGTAAAGAAACGAAAACGAAAACTACACTCCTGGAAATTGAAATAAGAACACCGTGAATTCATTGTCCCAGGAAGGGGAAACTTTATTGACACATTCCTGGGGTCAGATACATCACATGATCACACTGACAGAACCACAGGCACATAGACACAGGCAACAGAGCATGCACAATGTCGGCACTAGTACAGTGTATATCCATCTTTCGCAGCAATGCAGGCTGTTATTCTCCCATGGAGACGATCGTAGAGATGCTGGATGTAGTCCTGTGGAACGGCTTGCCATGCCATTTCCACCTGGCGCCTCAGTTGGACCAGCGTTCGTGCTTGACGTGCAGACCGCGTGAGACGACGCTTCATCCAGTCCCAAACATGCTCAATGGGGGACAGATCCGGAGATCTTGCTGGCCAGGGTAGTTGACTTACACCTTCTAGAGCACGTTGGGTGGCACGGGATACATGCGGACGTGCATTGTCCTGTTGGAGCAGCAAGTTCCCTTGCCGGTTTAGGAATGGTAGAACGATGGGTTCGATGACGGTTTGGATGTACCGTGCACTATTCAGTGTCCCCTCGACGATCACCAGTGGTGTACGGCCAGTGTAGGAGATCGCTCCCCACACCATGATGCCGGGTGTTGGCCCTGTGTGCCTCGGTCGTATGCAGTCCTGATTGTGGCGCTCACCTGCACGGCGCCAAACACGCATACGACCATCATTGGCACCAAGGCAGAAGCGACTCTCATCGCTGAAGACGACACGTCTCCATTCGTACCTCCATTCACGCTTGTCGCGACACCACTGGAGGCGGGCTGCACGATGTTGGGGCGTGAGCGGAAGACGGCCTAACGGTGTGCGGGACCGTAGCCCAGCTTCATGGAGACGGTTGCGAATGGTCCTCGCCGATACCCCAGGAGCAACAGTGTCCCTAATTTGCTGGGAAGTGGCGGTGCGGTCCCCTACGGCACTGCGTAGGATCCTACGGTCTTGGCGTGCATCCGTGCGTCGCTGCGGTCCGGTCCCAGGTCGACGGGCACGTGCACCTTCCGCCGACCACTGGCGACAACATCGATGTACTGTGGAGACCTCACGCCCCACGTGTTGAGCAATTCGGCGGTACGTCCACCCGGCCTCCCGCATGCCCACTATACGCCCTCACTCAAAGTCCGCCAACTGCAGATACGGTTCACGTCCACGCTGTCGCGGCATGCTACCAGTGTTAAAGACTGCGATGGAGCTCCGTATGCCACGGCAAACTGGCTGACACTGACGGCGGCGGTGCACAAATGCTGCGCAGCTAGCGCCATTCGACGGCCAACACCGCGGTTCCTGGTGTGTCCGCTGTGCCGTGCGTGTGATCATTGCTTGTACAGCCCTCTCGCAGTGTCCGGAGCAAGTATGGTGGGTCTGACACACCGGTGTCAATGTGTTCTTTTTTCCATTTCCAGGAGTGTATTTAGAAACGAAGATGATCTGGAGGAATAAGATAAATTACTTCTTACGGGAATAAATTGGTTTAGCTGATTGAGTTGTTCCTCTGACAAGCAGTTATTCACATCCAGAAGCCAGAAAGCACAGTACGTGATAGTATGCTACACCACAGATTCTTAGAACTCTACATCACGGTAAGCGTTACTGCTGTAGTGAACAGTTCAATACCAGCTTGAAAAAGACGTAACGGTATTTTAAACTCAAGTTTTTGAGTAGTTTTTTGCATATTCATGACAGCTTTTATTTTTGCGTGTATCTACCAATCCTTTTTATATCACAGAAGTAGATTACTGGTGTCATGGACTTGGATAAGAATAACAATACGTATTTGTAATTTTTCCCTCTCCGCCTTTCAAATGTGCCATGCTAGTTGCTGAAAGTTACTGGTACTGATGAAATCTCGAGTTTCAGTCCTCGTGGCTACGCCGAATTTGCACGACGTTTCGATGAGTGCCACTGTCATCAGCTTCTGGCGAAGCATCGAGATCGTGCGGGTGTGCCTTACAAATCAGCATATTAGATTTTGCAAATAAAAGGTTAGTTTACAGAACAGTCGACGTCTTTTCACAAGGAAATGAATACAGAGTAGCGACCTGCTTTCCTTCCTTTTTTGTTTAGAAAACTGTGAAGAAGCACAAAAGTGAAGTGGATCTTGCTGCACATAAGGAAAGTGTGGTTTCAGTTGCGTGAGGCTACAGTTGTGTGTGTGACTTACCTTTGCGCGCTCGTGTGTGTGTGTGTGTGTGTGTGTGTGTGTGTGTGTGTGTGTGTGTGTGTGTTTGTGTCTAGTGTTGACGAACACCTTAATGGCAGAAAGCTTTACTTGTGAGAGTCTTTTTGTTGTGTCTATCTTTGCTTATAATACTATTGTTAAAAAAAAGTTTTGTTGCACTTGATGCACACTGGTAGCCCGTGTTGCCCTCTCTTTCTCAATAATGGCAGCACAGCGTCTCGGCATATCTCGAATCAGCTTTCGAATGAAATCCTGTGGTGTTTCTCGCCACTCCTCTAGTAAGGCTCCCTCCAAATGCTGCACCGTTTCCGGAGCATCTGCACACGTCCTGAGTCATCTCTTCAGAAAATCCCATCCTTGTGCTATGTAGTTTACGTCGGGACTACATGCTGGCCACTCTAGAACACTGATATTGTGTCGCCGAATAAAATTTTGCTCTGGGGTTGCAACATGGTCGTGAGCGTTGTCGTTATGTCGTGCATCAGAAGAAATCTTTACCAAACATCTTGTGTCGAAGGTTGTAAATTAGGATCAAACATTTCGTTGATGTACCTCTCCCCTATTAGACGTGTGTTATTCCTTCTGTGATCCATGACCAGTTCTTTTCCAGTATACACTGTAATTACTTCCCACAGCGTTACAGCGTATTCTCCAAAATTGACTGTTGGAGACACTGCAGCTTCCTTATTATGTCTCTCACGAGTTCAGAAATGGTTCAAATGGCTGTAAGCACTATGGGACTCAACGTCTGAGGTCATCAGTCCCATAGACATAGAACTACATTAAACCTAATTAACCTAAGGACACCACACACATCCATGCCCGAGGCAGGATTCGAAGCTGCAAACGTAGCAGCGGCGCGGTTCCGGACTGAAGCGCCTAGAACCGCTGGGCCACAACGGCCGGCCCCTCACGAGTTCTCCATACCCCGATACGACCATCGTTTCCACGGAAGTTCACTCTACTTTCGTCGCAAAGCAGCACTTTACTCCAATGCCTTAACGACCGATGCCTGTGGTATTAGGTAAAGTGCAGCCACCTTTTTTTCATGTAAGTTCAATCTGCCATCTTTACCTAAACTGATTCTCGTGTAGTCTGTTATGAATTGTTTGGTGTATTTACCTCTGATAGTGGAACTGCAACAACCAGCAAAGTTTACTCTTGTGCAAAAGATCTCAAAGTACTAACAGCAATTTTCTTTGTTTTTCTTTTCGATTAGTGTATATACACGAGCGGCGGCTGCCTGTCCGCAGGCCCATGGCGTACAAAGGGAGGGGGTGGGGGGGGGGGGGGGGGGTAGGGTCCCTGGTGACTCATCATGCGTCGGGGGGCGTGGACCAGCGTCAACTGCTGCCTATATTGGAGGCGTGGGGCTGCTGGAGCAGGGCTCCACGCCAAACTCCGCTGATAGCCCTAGCTCGATAGCCACCAAGTAGACACAGTGTTTCTGTTTTCTCAAATTCGAAAGTATGTCCCTCGCTGAGGCAGTTTGCTGCCACTATGTCCCTGATGTACGAATCTAATGTGTTCCATCCAGCGTTGCGAGATGCTGCCCTGTGTTTGCCCAGAGTGTTGGGAGCCCCATTCGCAAGGGATGTGCAGTATACACCGTGTATTTGCAGTTCTAGTTGTCCTTTATCGAGCCAAGCGTATTTTTCGTTTCTCGTAAGGATCGAACAAAGGCCTTGATGTTGTTTCCGACGATTCTCGCAGTTTTGCCTGAAGGAGACCCAGTATAGAGGACAGAAGCGAGTTTGTGTTCCTCTCTCTCTCTCTGTCTCCTATTTGAAGATAGCTGCATCATTCCTTTTCTTCAGTGTACGTCTAATATGCGCTTCTCTGTACACATTTTGGCTACACAGCTGTAAGGTGTGTATCTCGGCTATGAGGCTGTCTTCATCACAAATGGCACGCTCGCTGTGTACTGGAGTCGTCAGAACGGTGTACCGCTGCGCCGGCTGGTGACAGCTCGCTGCACGACGGTACGGATGTGAGTGGTTCTTTCTTCCATAGACGTTATGTCCTAGGACACCGTCTGCATGCCTTCTTATTACAACGTCCAAAAAAATGGAAGACTTCCGTTATGTTCTAGCTCCAACGCGAACTGCAAGTATTCACGGATGTTTGTTCAGACGGACCGGCAACTGAATCAGAGCTTCTCGACCGTGTTCCCACACACCAAAGGTGTCACTCTCGTAAATTATTGGCGCTGTATTTGGAAACGATTGCGATGAAAGTGATCTCTACCGTCGAATTGGTTTATCTGAAGTCACAGAGATATAACTGTTCGCTTCTTGACATCTTCACTAACGCTGGCACGTATGTGTCCCATGACAGGTTATCAAAGAAGCATGATACTGGTGTAATTCAATGTTCAAAGCGTAAAGGGAAGTTTACCAACAGTTTTCAGAATTCTTATAATTAGACAATTGCACCTGAAGGTTGTCCTGTCTCAGTTTTCGTTGTTAAGAAGCCACTGACTGTTTCATTTTCTAATATACCTCTTGTTCATTAGAGGTTTGTCTAAAGATATTACCTATGGCTGCTTTTGCGTAATCAGCTAAAATTTTGGAAATTTGTGGTAAGGACTATGAGACCAAAGTGCTGAGGTCATCGGTCCCTAGGCTTACGCACTACTTAATCTAACTTTAACTTACGCTAAGGACAACACAGACACCCATGCCAGAGGGAGGACTCGAACCTCTGACGGGGGGGGAGCTGCACGAACCGTGACAAGGCTCCTTATGCCGCCCGGCTATCCTGCGCAATCAGCTAACCTAATAGGGAAGTTAACAGTACGAATTAAGGTGAATAATAATTTTACTGACTGAAATAAATGCTTACTGGTGGAACTGTTAAGAAAACCTATATTTCCTGTTACTTACTTTTAAGTACACGAATAGATATATTGACGATATATCGACATGCCAACACAGATCGACTACGGTGGCACAGATGTAACTCGTGCACTGTGCACACCTCTGCCGCCGAACAACGTCTCTGGCGCATTTGCATCTGTGGCCGCATGCGCATTTGCGCGTTACACGAGTATAAAGGGACGAAGCGAGCACAGGAGCGGCTGCTACCCTACCTATCAACTCGTCCAAGTCCTGGTCAGCCTTCCGTCGCCTTACCGGAACTAAGCCCTCCCCCTACTATCCTCTTCTCCATGATGATCACCCCTTTCCTGACGCCCTTAGTAAGGCCAATCACTTTGCCTCCTACCTGTCCGATGTGTTTTCCATCCCCGATGATCCCCAGTTCGATTACTCCCTCTTCCCGGATATCTGCGATCGAACTGACACCTCTGTCCCTCCCCTCGCTCCTGGTTTCCAGTACTTGGACACCATTGCACACACGGAACTCAATGCCCCTATCACTACACAGGATCTCATAGCTACACTCCGCACAAAACGCAACACCGCTCCTGGTCACGATCGTGTCACCTACCGTCACCTTCGTGAAGCTTCTGTATCTTTCCTCTCCACCCTGGCCAGGCTCTACAATGTAGTCCTGTCCACCGGTTACTACCCCGACCTCTGGAAAACCTCCCATATCCTCACGTTCCTTATACCTGGCAAACCGCCGTCCGCTGTCTCCTCCTACCGTCCCATCAGCCTTACCTCGGTCTTCAGCAAGGTCCTGGAATCCATCCTCACCCGATGCATCCACCAGCATCTCCGTCAGCACCATCTCCTTCCCGTTACCCAGTGTGGTTTTCGGCCTTCCTTCTCTTCCAACAACCTTCTCCTTCACCTCACTCATTTCCTTTCCGACCAGCTTAATTCCCGTCGCTCCGCAATCTTCCTCTCCCTGGACATCGAACGTGCCTATGACCGTGTATGGCATTCCGGTCTCCTCTTCAAGCTCCAAACCTTCGCCCTTCCCATTAACTATGTCCGTCTGATCGGCTCCTTTCTCTACCGCCCTCCTTCCTATGTCACCATCCATAACACAGATTCCTACACCTTTTTCCCCTCCGTCAGTGTGCCCCAAGGCTCCGTCCTCTCCCCCCTTCTGTACCTTTTGTACACGGCGGACATGCCGCCGCCGTCACCCCCCGTCCACCTTCTCCAGTTTGCCGATGACACCGCCTTCCTTGCCCTTGCCCCCACCCTGCAGCGCTCCCAACACCTTCTCCCATCTTGCCCAGTTCACCGCTTGGTGCAACCAGTGGTTGCTCAAGGTCAATCCCTCCAAAACCCAGGCGATCATTGTAGGCAAAACCACCCCTTCCTTCCGCCTCCTTGATTTCTATCTCACCATCTATGGCCGTCCTATCGCGCTCACTCCCACCCTTAAGTACCTTGGCGTCACCCTCGACCGTCGCCTCTCCTGGACTCCCCACCTCCGGATAATCCAAGACATCTACCCCTCCTACCAACTTTGATCCTCCCACATTCCTCCTGTGCTTGCTCCTCTGGGCACCCTCCCTCCCTTCTCTCCCTTTTCCCTCCCTCCTCCATTTCTCCCCACTCCTCCCCCGGGCTTCCCCTCTCCTGTCCCTCTCCTCCTGCCCCTGTGTCATCAGCCATTGGCATCCTTGTTCTCCTCTCTCCCCCACCTCACCCCTGTTCCCCTCTTGGCAGGTCCCCGGACTCGCACATGCTAAGTGGACATTCGCGCGCCGGAGATCACCGCCATCAGTGTCTCGTGTGTGCCGTCATGTTTAGTGTTCAGTGTTCACCGTCACACTCCATCGTTCGCCAGTGCCATCGTCTTCTTCAGTGTTTGTGCGTCGTATCAACAGTTTACAGTGTGGATTATCGTCGAGTGTGAACGGCTCCGTGTTTGTTTTTATGTGTCTCCTGTTTTATTGCCCACCATTCTGTAACTTATGTGTCTTCTCCGTGTTTTTTTCTCATTGTGTATCCTCTAGCTGAAGAGCAGCGTAGAATGCTGCTGACAGCCTGCCTGTTGTACAGGTTTAAAATAACAATAAAGAAAAAAAAAACTGGAGCGGCAGTCTTGTGGCTCACTCTGAAGATGGCTGAATGTTATACAGCCGAAATATTAGAAGAAGAAGGAGCATTCTTGCGGCGGAACCCGAAACTTAATGGAACAGTCTTTGTGCCGCCAAAACCTGAAGATTGACGTCAGGTACCTCAGTGGGGAGGAGATGGTTTTATGTGTTCGGCGATTGGATAAGCTTCGACACTTGAGAGCAAGATTACTGAGCTCCTTAAGTTTCCTACTAAGGTGCTGTGAAAAAGGGCATAATTCCGAAGTTTGCCAGATTACTACATTTTATAAAATGGATGTCTATGAATAAAATTTTAACCAAAGCTGGTTCTGCTTTTGTTAAGGAGAGGATCCACTTTACTCGCCGAAAATTAGACCTGGTTTCTGAAGAACTTTATCGACATTATCTGAAGATGTCTGTGGTGATACCCTATGATTCCTGGAATTGGACTGATGGTACAACTTGGGCTAAATCAGACTGGATTCGTGAGGTGGCCACGTCCAGACAGACTGCAAAATTTAGTCGACTGAAGACGACATCGCAGCGAGAAACTGTTATTCGACGCCCTGTCATTAATATGATAGGTAGAGATTTGGACGATACTACGATGATGGTCTTGAGTGGGGGACTGAATTTTGCACCCACGCCACAGGTCCTGCCATTACCTTCTTTTATCAGCGCCACTGAAGAAGTGGTTCGGCCACTTCCCTCGGATTCAGCAGAGGAAATAAGACGTGAAACATGCCGCGCAATTATGAAGGCTCGCCCACAAAGGAGCAATGTATCTGTGGCAGTGAGGGCTGCACTACGTAAGCTTCGCCAGGATACTCAGACGGTGGTACTCCCAGCGTATAAAGGTAATGCTACTGTTTTATTGTCTCGGGACGAATACCATGATAAAATGTACAATTATTGAGTGAAAGCATCTACCGGGAGGTCATCAGGGATCCCACGAATTGAGTGGCGAAGAAAACTGCTTCGCTTCTGAATGATTCTCCCTTCCCACCAGAGGTTTCCCGGAGATTGAAACCAAGTGGTGCAGTGCCTCCTAGATTTTATGGACTACCAAAGGTCCACAAGAAAGATGTTCCTCTCTGCCTCATAGTGAGTAACATAGGCTCTCCAACCTATGACGTGGCCAAACACCTGGCATCGTTGTTGAGGCCTCTTGTGGGATAATGTGCTCACCACATAACAAATTCAGCTGATTTCATTAGTAAACTCAAATCATTGAAACCAAACCCTTCTGATATATTAGTTAGTTTCGATGTGGTGTCTTTATTCAAAAAGGTTCCCCTTCCAGAATCTCTACAACTTGTTGAAAGAAGTATCAGAAAAAAGATTTCAGCTTTATTCAAACATGTTCTGATCTCTACATACTTCTTACTTAACAACGAATTTTTTGAACAGATGGACGGAGTCACCATTGGTAGTCCCTTATCCCCCCTGGTGGCCAATTTATTTATGGAAGACTTCGAGGAGAAGGTGCTTGAATCCGCTGACTTGAAACCCATGGTATTCTGGAGGCATGTTGGACCTTTGTAGTTTGGCCCCATGGTGAAGATAACTTGCAAGACTTCTTAAGACATCTGAAATCCCTCCACAATCAAATAAAGTTCACAATGGGAATAGAAAAGGAGGGATGCCTTCCATTCTTGGATGTTCTGGTTCAGCGCAGAGATGATGGTACTTTGGGACACGAAGTGTATCGGAAGCCGATGCACACTGATTTGTATTTACGTGCAAATAGCTGCCACCATCCTGCACATCCCCCCATGAACCATGGACCTTGCCGTTGGTGGGGAGGCTTACGTGCATCAGCGATACAGATAGCCGTACCGTAGGTGCAACCACAATGGAGGGGTATCTGTTGAGAGGCCAGACAAACGTGTGGTTCCTGAAGAGGGGCAGCAGCCTTTTCAGTGGTTGCAAGGGCAACAGTCTGGATGATTGACTGATCTGGCCTTGTAACAATAACCAAAACGGCCTTGCTGTGCTGGTACTGCGAATGGCTGAAAGCAAGGGGAAACTACGGCCGTAAATTTTTCCCGAGGGCATGCAGCTTTACTGTATGATTAAATGATGAAGGCGTCCTCTTGGGTAAAATATTCCGGAGGTAAAATAGTCCCCCATTCGGATCTCCGGGCGCGGACTACTCAAGAGGATGTCGTTATCAGGAGAAAGAAAACTGGCGTTCTACAGATCGGAGCGTGGAATGCCAGATCCCTTAATCGGGCAGGTAGGTTAGAAAATTTAAAAAGGGAAATGGATAGGTTAAAGTTAGATATAGTGGAAATTAGTGAAGTTCGGTGGCAGGAGGAACAAGACTTCTGGTCAGGTGACTACAGGGTTATAAACACAAAATCAAATACGGGGTAATGCAGGAGTAGGTTTAATAATGAATAGGAAAATAGGAATGCGGGTAAGCTACTACAAACAGCATAGTGAACTCATTATTGTGGCCAAGATAGATACGAAGCCCACACCTACTACAGTAGTACAAGTTTATATGCCAACTAGCTCTGCAGATGACGAAGAAATAAAAGAAATTATTCAGATAGTGAAGGGAGACGAAAATTTAATAGTCATGGGTGACTGGAATTCGAGTGTAGGAAAAGGGAGAGAAGGAAACGTAGTAGGTGAATATGGATTGGGGCTAAGAAATGAAAGAGGAAGCCGCCTGGTAGAATTTTGCACAGAGCACAACTTAATCATAGCTAACACTTGGTTTAAGAATCATGATAGAAGGTTGTATACATGGAAGAAACGTGGAGATACTAAAAGGTATCAGATAGATTATATAATTGTAAGACAGAGATTTAGGAACCAGGTTTTAAATTGTAAGACATTTCCAGGGGCAGATGTGGACTCTGACCACAATCTATTGGTTATGACCTGTAGATTAAAACTGAAGAGACTGCAAAAAGGTGGGAATTTAAGGAGATGGGACCTGGATAAACTGAAAGAACCAGAGGTTGTACAGAGTTTCAGGGAGAGCATAAGGGAACCATTGACAGGAATGGGGAAAAGAAATACAGTAGAAGAAGAATGGCTAGCTTTGAGGGATGAAATAGTGAAGGCAGCAGAGGATCAAATAGGTAAAAAGACGAGGGCTAGTAGAAATCCTTGGGTAACATAAGAAATATTGAATTTAATAGATGAAAGGAGAAAATATAAAAATGCAGTAAATGAAGCAGGCAAAAAGGAATACAAACTTCTAAAAAATGAGATCAACAGGAAGTGCAAAATGGCTAAGCAGGGATGGCTAGAGGACAAATGTAAGGATGTAGAGGCTTATCTCACTAGAGGTAAGATAGATACTGCCTACAGGAAAATTAAAGAGACCTTTGGAGATAAGAGAACCACTAGTATGAACATCAAGAGCTCAGATGGAAACCCAGTTCTAAGCAAAGAAGGGAAAGCAGAAAGGTGCAAGAAGTATATAGAGGGTCTATACAAGGGCAATGCACTTGAGGACAATATTATGGAAATTGAAGAGGATGTAGATGAAGATGAAATGGGAGATACGATACTGCGTGAAGAGTTTGACAGAGCACTGAAAGACCTGAGTCGAAACAAGGCCCCGGGAGTAGACAACATTCCATTAGAACTACTGACGGCCTTGGGAGAGCCAGTCCTGACAAAACTATACCATCTGGTGAGCAAGATGTATGAAACAGGAGAAATACCCTCAGACTTCAAGAAGAATATAATAATTCCAATCCCAAAGAAAGTAGGTGTTGACAGATGTGAAAATTACCGAACAATCAGTTTAATAAGCCACAGCTGCAAAATACTAACACGAATTCTTTACAGACGAATGGAAAAACTAGTAGATGCCAACCTCGGGGAAGATCAGTTTGGATTCCGTAGAAATACTGGAACACGTGAGGCAATACTGACCTTACGACTTATCTTAGAAGAAAGATTAAGGAAAGGCAAACCTACGTTTCTAGCATTTGTAGACTTAGAGAAAGCGTTTGACAATGTTGACTGGAATACTCTCTTTCAAATTCTAAAGGTGGCAAGGGTAAAATACAGGGAATGAAAGGCTATTTGCAATTTGTACAGAAACCAGATGGCGGTTATAAGAGTCGAGGGGCATGAAAGGGAAGCAGTGGTTGGGAAGGGAGTAAAACAGGGTTGTAGCCTCTCCCCGATGTTATTCAATCTGTATATTGAGCAAGCAGTAAAGGAAACAAAAGAAAAATTCGGAGTAGGTATTAAAACCCACGGAGAAGAAATAAAAACGTTGAGGTTCGCCGATGACATTGTAATTCTGTCAGAGACAGCAAAGGACTTGGAAGAGCAGTTGAACGGAATGGATGGTGTCTTGAAGGGAAGATATAAGATGAACATCAACAAAAGCAAAACGAGGATAATGGAATGTAGACGAATTAAGTCGGGTGATGCTGAGGGTATTAGATTAGGAAATGAGACACTTAAAGTAGTAAAGGAGTTTTGCTATTTGGGGAGCATATTAACTGATGATGGTCGAAGTAGAGAGGATATAAAATGTAGACTGGCAATGGCAAGGAAAGCGTTTCTGAAGAAGAGAAATTTGTTAACATCGAGTATGGATTTAAGTGTCAGGAAGTCATTTCTGAAAGTATTTGTATGGAATGTAGCCATGTATGGAAGTGAAACATGGACGGTAAAGGAAAATGAAGATGTAGGGTGTAGAGATGGAGGATAGGGGGGACATAACGGTGAAGACGTGGCGGGGGGCGGGGATGGGAGAGGAGAGGAGCAACCAAATAGTTTGGACAAGAAGAGAATATAAGCTTTCGAAATGTGGTGCTACAGAAGAATGCTGAAGATTAGATGGGTAGATCACATAACTAATGAGGAAGTATTAAATAGGATTGGGGAGAAGAGAAGTTTGTGGCACAAATTGACTAGAAGAAGGAATCGGTTGGTAGGACATGTTCTGAGGCATCAATGGATCACCAATTTAGTATTGGAGGGCAGCGTGGAGGGTAAAAATCGTAGGGGGAGACCAAGAGATGAATACACTAAGCAGATTCAGAAGGATGTAGGTTGCAGTAGGTACTGGGAGATGAAGAAGCTTGCACAGGATAGAGTAGCATGGAGATCACAACAACAACAACATCCTGCACAGACGATGAGTGTTGTCCAAACTTTGACCCATAGATCGCATATTATTATATTATTTGTGACGAAAGCAAGATGAGGTTTCCCATCTACAAAGAGTGTTTGAAAACAACAGGTACTCGCCACAGCAAATACAGAAGGCACTGAAAATGAAACCGAAAGAGGCCACAAAGAAAGCAGAAGAAGACGAAGAAACCTTTAAGCCGATGGCCTTCCTGCCACATGTTGGTAGCCCCTCAGCAAAAATAGGTCGGATTCTCAGCAGTAAAAGTGATTTTTCGTCCTACACCGAAGACAGCTGCAGTCGTGGGCTCCATCAAAGATGATTTGCTGCTCCGAACATGTGTAGTTCACAAAATTCGATGTGAATATGGCCTTTCTTACGTTGGACAAACAACTCGTACTGTCCAAGAAAGATGTACAGAGCACCGGAGGTACACTCTAACAAGTCGACAGTGGCAGAGCACTGTATTGATATAGGTCACAGTATTTTGTATGACAACGTCGAAATTTTGCCAACTAAATCATCTTTTTGGGACTCGATAGTGAAGGAGGCAATTCAGATTCGCTTGACGACAAATGTAATTACTAGAGATAGTGATTTCAACCTTGATAAATCATGAAATCCGGCACTTAGTGTAATTGACTCACAAAGAGGTCGTCACAGTGCAACTCACAATGATATATGGACATGCCAACACCGATCGACTACAGTGTCATAGATGTAACTCGTCCATTGTGCACGCCTATGCCGCCAATCAACGTCTCTGGCGCATTTGTATCTGTGGCCGCATGCGCAGTTGTGCGTTACACGAGTATAAAGGGACGAAGCGAGCACTGGAGCGCCCCCCCCCCCCCCCCCAAATCTATAAGTCCCTCCAAATCCTTGAGCGTCATGCACTCTGCCTCGCCTTCCGTATACGCCTCCCATCCCCCATGCGGATCCTCTATGATCTCATTCCTTTCCCCCATCTGCTCCTATTCCTCAAACATATCCGCATCCTCTACACCCCCGCCGTCTTGAACCCCATCACCCCCTGGTTGCTCCTCTCCTCTCCCATCCCCGCCCCCTGCCACGTCTTCACCGTTGTGTCACCCCTACCCTCCATCTCTACACCCTACATCTCCTTTCCCAAGGTGGCGTCCATCAACTCCCCCTCCCGGATGATGCCCTCTCTCCCTCCATTTATCCTTCCTATCAACTCTGATCCTCACTACCCCTCCTTTCCTCTGTCCTTTCCCTGGGCTCCCTCTTCCCCCCTTCCGTCCTGTTTTCTCCCCACTAAACCTCTCCCTACCTCCCTTCTCCCCCCCCCATGTCCTTTTGTATTCCCCTCCTCTGCCTACCCCTGTCACGTCTGCCCAGCGCCCTCCCACCCCTCTTATGGGTCCTCACTTTCCATCAGCTCATTTCCTGGTTCCCCCCCCCCCCCCTTTTTTATTTTCCCATCGTCTGTCCAGTTTCCCCCCACCTGCTCTCGGCTGTGGTATGTCACATTTGCCAGCTTTTTAGTGCAGTGTTCCAGTGACTGTTCAGTGTTGTTCGTCTTTCTCGTGTTGCGAACAGAAACCATGCTGTTGCTGGGTGTGAATTTTATGTCTTTTGCGAACAGACACCAGACTGTCGCTGTGTTTTTTTAATTGTCTGTCTATTGTTTTACCTGTCTGCTTTGTATGTATTTTCTTAGCGTCATCATCCCTCTGTTCTTTGTTTTAAGTTCACCGATTTCTTTTCGCCATGTTACTCTTTAAGTCTCCGATTTTATCGCCTGTTTTTATTATTTATTCTCTTCATCTTTCTAACAAAGTCTGTAGGCTGAAGAGCGGCATACTAAGCTGCTGCCAGCCCGCCCCCTTTGGGGGGAATTGAAATTCAATAAAGGAAAAAAAAAAAGTGGAGCGGCAGTCTTGCGGCTCACTCTGAAGGTGGCTGAGCGTTACACAGCCTAAATATTAGAAGATCAAGGAGAATTCTTGCGGCTGCAGACCCGAAACTTTATGGAAAAGATCTGCATTCGGCTATGTCAGCTGCTTTGTGTGTTTGGCCATCTTCTATTCCTCCGGTGCATTGGTGCCTCACTGACAGTTCCCGTAACTCCGTGTTGTGGTCCACTCTCTCTAGCCTTCCACCTTTTTTCTGACAAAGTGGTGTTCTACAGGGTCTTTTCCTGCACTCTACCACTCTCCACCCTCCAGAACTTAATCCAACTGGTGTTCTTCCACATTTCCCTTTCGTTGAAGGCATTATATTTTAACGTGGTTCACGATATTATAAAAGTGTGCAAGTTATTTTCTTTAGTTAAGTAAATCATTTCAGTTTTAACATTTTTTATTACCAGTCTCCCAAAGCTTAACGTACTAAATCAAGTCTAGCTGTCAGAATTGGTCTCCTCTAGTTTCCAGAACTGGCGAGTTAGCTGTTACTTTTGAGTGAAGCTCTCCCAGTTACCCTGGTTATGCTGTGCAGAAACTCTAACACGTCTGTCTTCGTGCTCCTTGGACATATTGTGCAATATTAAGTAAGGAAACAGGGCAAAAACTAAATAAGTCGTCGAATATGAATTGTTACAATACTAGAAACAATAAACAATGAACGGTGCTTCAAGTACAAATTAATAAAACGGGTGATGAATTCTACGATTTGAAAGTCATAGCAACACAACTGCAGAAATGAGTGTAGAACAGCCCATGTTAACCAATAACCCTGTTATAATTTTTAACAAAAGTGATTATTCAGAATGCTGCCCGGAAAGTCTGTGGTTGGAGGACATTTAGGAATCGGTAGAATCCTTAGCAAGCTTAGGTTATTTCTTAGTTGGCCAACCTTGTATAGGTATATGTGGAGTTTCGAGGGGTGAGTGCCATAACTGTAAAATTCCTAAACACAATTTTAATACTGTCAGGGGATTTTCACAATCTTGAAGAGAACACTCTCCCATTGATAAACTCTTTGTTGATTATGTCGGCCGCCTGCCACGTACTGGTAGTGTCAGTCAGTATGTCCTGGTCGTGACTGATGACACCTCCAGATTTGTCTGGTTCGTACACAGTAGTAGGCTGACAGCTGGGTTAATTATTCGTCAATTGTCGGAGATATATTCCACATTGGGCAATCCCGATACCATTGTCAGTGAGAACACTTCTCCTTTCCTCTCACAAGAGTTTAAAAGACTTAGCTTCGGTAATGTGATAATTCACTCCACAATTGTACCGAACTGTCCACAACCTTCATTTATGGAGGGACTGAACTGCAGTCTGAAGACGTCCTTAATTATTTTCCATTCCCTTTACTCCACAAGCGCGGTTATTCAGTAGCATGTCTCAATTTGGTGTTTAATTCCGCCAACCATGTAGCCCTTAAAACCACCTTCACTTCCTTGGTGTTTGGTCATCGTTTCAACTCCCCATTGTACAATCTGTGATGAGTTAACGATCTGTTCCCTGAGAATATCACACCTAGCCTGATTCAGGAGAACTGGTCACAAGTGGTAGGAAATATTAATGTCGCACCCAAGAGGCAGGCGCGCCATTACAGTCTTGGACAAAGCAAGTTTAAGGTGTGTGGTAGTGATAAGGTTTCGTTTACAAAATCTTTCTCCCAGGGGTCAAAGTACGGCGCAATTCCTGATAATTGGCACCTCGCTTAGTAGGACCTTGTGAGGTTATCTAGGTTCTTAATCTTAATCCAGTCACCCTACTGGTACGTAACATCGCTACAGGAAAGTTTTCTAGAGTACATGTCTCCAAGGTCAAGGGAGGGAGCTAAATTTTCTGTTCTCTGTTTGAGATAAATTGGCAGACGGGCTCTCTTGAGTTTTTGGTGGTAAAGGATGAGCCGTGGCGCTCGATTCGATATATTGCTAGTGGGCTCGTTAGCTATTCTTGCATGCAAAACTGGCTGATTGATGGTGTGAGGTAAGTCCAAGAGAGGGCGTGAGTGGTACGTCAGCAACGAGTGAGGCCAATGGATACAGAGTGGGCGCCGAACCGTGAAGTGCAGAGGCAGTCAGGAACATGGTGTGGCTGCGAGGAGTGGCATGTGTGCAGACAAAGAGAGGAACCATGCACTGTTTGCGGGGCTGCTGCCTGCATGTTGCCGCTTGTGGTGTCTGGAAACTGATACCACTGTTGGGTGGAGCCACAATTGTCAGGTGCTAACTTCGATCCAGGACGTCTCGGCATCCTGTGTGGCCAACTCCAGTTCCTGAATCTGGTGAGACGATTCGTCCGATTAGTTCTTGTTTACAAGTAAAATACATCTTGCACTGCTTTTAAGTTCAAGTGGAACTGACGGACAAGAATTCTATCATTTTATCCGGCGTAATGAGCCAGCGCTTGGGATAGCCTATGATCCAAAGCAGTATAACATGTGACAGTCAAAATGTTATATAGTTGTGACTGTTAGACAGGTCGCTGTGCCGTCGTAAGTCTAATTTTCTACCTTGAGTTTAGGGGCAGATATTGATGTTCAGGTAACTGCCCGATTTGTGGCTGAGCTCCCAGTTTCTTGTTACTTGAATTCAAAGCCAAGCAGTGTTTAAGGAGACCAATGTAGGAAAGTCACTCTCACTTCCCTTAAGCGGAATTGGTTTATTCCCCCTTTGCAGTTGTTCATCCTGGTGTGCGACAACTTGTACATTTAGAATTTTAGTCTGTTTCAGTTCAGTCCATCCAGGGCCTTGTGAAATCCCCCCAGGTAACAGGCGAGAGCTTAGGGCGGGGTTTCCACTGCCCTGGTCGGCCACGGGTCTGGCGCTGCTCTCACAGTGACCGACCGACCGACGTGCCGGTGTTATAAAACGCCGAGCCATCTCCTGTCGGACTGCTGACAGTTCGAGGCAGGAGCTGTAAAACAGGAACAACTTTGTTACTTTGTTAAGCACATCTCTCTTTGCTCTGATGCCTGTCAGCGTTTAAGTTGGGAGAATATTTCGCACTAACCTGCTGATATTTACTTAATCATTAGTGAGCGACCTGGCCTGTTTGCTCCTAAATACATTGTAACCTGAACGGCTGTAAATTAAAGCCTTAGTGAGTGCAGTGTAGCATGTTTATTAATTACAATTATTAATTGGAAGATTATTACTAGAGTTTGCTAAGCGCCAGGCGCACATTTTTTTCTAAAATTGTAAATAATATTCAAATTCTTTTGAAAAGATAAATTGTTATTGATAGATAGTTCAGTAAGCGCTAGCCACTAGCTTTCTTAAATCTAAAATTTACTGAAATTCTTAGTAAAGTCTGGTTTACAGTGTGTCGTGATGTATTTTTCTTAGCTAAAATTTATTTACTGCGTAATTTTCATTTCATTCATGTATTTTATACACGAAGAAATTTTCTTAATTGTGTCCATGCACTCGCTGGTTAAACTTGTAAAAATGAATTGTCATCATGAAAACTGTGAATGATGTTGCTGTTGATGGGTTAGCCCTCCCACTCCACACATTTGTGTGTTGATCTCTCCCAGTGGCCGCCATTTCATTTAGCAATTGTGGAGCATTGACGGGTTCACTACTCCACGAAATATGGAAACGTTTTTATAAGTCTTTCTCGCAGTGATAGTCCTAGATTTCCACCTGCTGATCAAAACTGGAACTAACCTTTTCCCGACGTAACTCAGATCCAAGTAAACGCATTGGAATATCTACCAAGTTTCCCTGCCGTACTGTCACACTGCTCCTTGTGAACAGCTGTACTTTAATTATAACCACCTGGTAGTTTCGTCTTCCCCCATATTCCAATATTTCCACTGCGTCAAACAAGGAAACATGAAGTTTACTATTGTAAGGCGTATAATAACACAAAGAAAATTTGTAGATCTTACTATAGGTCTGCTCTGAGGAGACCATTATAATACAATTAAATTATTTGAACACTTATGAATTTACTTTTAGTGACAACCTTTCATTGCATTTATGTGCAGGCTTTTAAACTTAATCTATTTTTTGTTTCTGATGTTGGTGATGTATTTGCGTGGATTACAATGCGTGATACAATTTCGCCGAGTTGACGATTACCATTGTCATATATTTTCTTTCTTCTCGTAAGTTGAATTCGAAATAATATTCGTGAGATTGCAGCCTCTAGTGTAGATGTCCATCTACTCGCGGAACAATTATTGTAACTCACTAACCATACATAATAATGTTTTAAAATACAGTGATTCCGTACATACAAGAAGAATGAATACTTTGAAAATATCCCACAGAATATCTCCCGTTTATTCGATGTAAATTGTAGTTTACAATATGGTGCTTCTCTGATAGCGCTTTCTTTTTCCACTTGATGTTTGAACGTCATTGCAGTTGGTCTGTGTTAATGAAAGGTAATTTACCCATTTTGAAATATACTCTAGTGAATAACTGTTACATTCATGCATCTTAAATCGATCCTTACACAGCTTCTTATGTTAGTTATATCCTTATTGCTATGTTGCTTATTAAATACTGACACAATAACTGGTACACATGTGTATGGATTTTTGTTCTCAAGTTGTCAGAGGAGACTTTTGAATGCACACTAAGGGGAATGGTCCACTCACATTTGGCGGAGTGTAGTTACGTCTCTTATTGCTAAACTACAATCGTTCTCTTCTTCTGTGGTACCATATTTCTTATGTATAGATAAATTACAAACTAGGAGGGCTGATATATTAATATGTTGGGTTGATGTTATGAAACTAACGTTGTGGATTGTTGTTTTGAAGTGGCAACTCAATACTGGGACATTTGCATACTTTCTGCTTGTTTAATTGGGAGAAGCAAAATGTTCGTGGGTTTTTCTGCAAAAGGAACTTGTATTTGCACTGAATGATCAAATGTGAGTTGCTAGAACACTACTTTCTGTAGAGAACCTTTGTCAGGTAGGTGGATTTAAGATGATTTTCAATGTTTAGTAGGAGAATAATATTTAGGAACGGAGGACGGGTCAAGGGATTTATCAGGATTAGCAAAGTCAGTGGTATCGCTAAGTGAAGTTTCTGTTAGATAGTGATGTTTCGGTAGGCGGAACTTCTTGAGTGATAGTACTGACGTTGGATTGCACTTTAAGATCTTGTGAAATCAGTACTAACTTAGTTTTAGGTTAAGCAAACATTTCCAATAAATATGTTTCGAGCTGTGCACTTGATTTAAGACCTATATTGAAGTTCTGAGTGCAATTGCTTGTTTCTGGTAACTTTACGAAATATTACTGTGCATTCAATGTACCGAATTGTATGGAAGCCTAGTCTAAAATAGTCAAAAACTAATATAATGGAGTTGTGTCTTTGTCACTGAGCATTCTTACGGATCTGGAGTTTATCTGATGCCAGATGGTGATTTCTGCATCTGTAACGAAACTTATTACTGGCTTTATGTGGGCTGTTGCAACAATTAGTTTAATTACAGTGGAGTAGTAAGCACAACTTAGATTGCCAGTTTCATCATTGTACTTTTCAGTGGTGAGAAGTGGTAGCTTAGTAGAGCGGAGAGTGGACATACCTCTAACCCTCTCGTCCCCCATCCCGCACGATGATGGCAACTGTGATTTGGCCAGAGTGGAATTTATAACTATTTTCAGATTTCTTGAGAGTACTATATACATTCCGATACATGGATTTCATGACTTCATTGGACTTATTTGCTCAGGGATGTGTATAATGATGTTTGTAAATGTCGCATGAGCAAGTTAATGCCAGAAATCTGAATTGTCTCAGGTGTACAGTTTGCATCGTCTAGTGCTTGTGTTCGTTGTTAATGCCCTGCTGAAATATTACTCTACCCTTTAGTGTGAACCTGCATTGAAACTAATATTATCTTGTTGTGGGAAGGAAGCCTGAATTCAGCTGAATGTGGTTTATGTTACTCCAGTCCCTATGTTATCCCTCTTTAGATGTTTGTTTAGAAAATTTCTAGTTTTCGAAGGGGATGAAATTCCCATGTTGCAACAACAGATTGCACTGGAATAAAAGGAAATGGTAGAGCTAAACAGATTAATAGTACTTGTGGTGGGAAATATAAGAAAATTATATCTGTCAAAAATTAGTTAAAAAGAAGTGACAGACAAGGAGGTTAATGAAACTTCCTGGCAGATTAAAACTGCGTGCCCGACCGAGACTCGAACAGGTCTGGAGTTCGAGTCTCGGTCGGGCACGCAGTTTTAATCTGCCAGGAAGTTTCATATCAGCGCACACTCCGCTGCAGAGTGAAAATCTCATTCTGGAAGGAGGTTAATGTTTGTGGAGGAAGGAACAATCTGAGTTACATAATAGTCTAGAAGCTGCTCCAAGTCAGGCTGTAGCGAGTCAGGTTAACGAGCAAGTAACTAGTCAGGCGACAGCTTTGGAAAATCTTGAACATGGAGTAGAAGTATGAAAGGTCAATAGAGATAATAGCATTTCAAGAATCAGAGAAGGTTGATGAACTTTCTACTGCTGTAGCCAAACTGGCCGCTGGTGGTATGTAGAGCTCGGATAGCCCAGTGATTGTGGACAGAGCTAACAGTTTGTTTGAAGGAGCTGGTTGATGCCACACTGACCCACAGTTCATGTCAGACCAACGTTGGGACATAAATCTGAGTTAGAATTATTTACCGTAAATGTATAACACGATTTAGTCGTCAATCTGATAGTGGAGGAACAGGATTAACTAGCTACATAGCCTGTCATAGGCTTCGATGAAAATGAACAGATAAAGAGGAAGCAAACCAAACGTTAGGAAGGAGAAGCGACTTCACACTAACAGTGGTTTTATTAATGCTGTCCCAAGAAGGAGTAAATCTTCAAAACTCGAAATTTTTTGCTGAACACTAATATATATCAATTTTTGTTGCTAAATGACCGTCTCTAATGACTTCAATGTCAATGAAAAGTTCAATACAAGTCTTAGAACCTACAGAATTTGCGCAGTGTCGATGCAGACCTCAGTGTGTGTGGTACTTAATAGGTACAAAATTTTCTCGTGTTAAGGTATTCAGCGTAACATATCTACAGTTTGTGCTTATGTCCTAGTTAAGATTCTTCGTGTAACCAGGCTGCTTCCAAGTGATCTCCTATGAGTATTTTTCCACGTTTTGAAGATTTATTTTCATGAATGAAGCCTTAGTCATACGTTTTTGTTAGTTTCTTCCCTAAGAATGGCAATATAACCAACGGTCTTGCCACATTGTATCTCACACAATAAACAAAGTTCATCACTATCAGGCCAGGGTAGTACCTGGATATTCCAGGTGCAATTGGATTTGAAAGACAGGCACTTTTGAGTGTCAGATCTGATTTGATGAACGACTAGTTTCATCATATGATTATCATGAATGTTTTGATGTAGCAGTATTGGATTATCTGAATAATGTGTGATATAATGAGAATATATGGGGCAAGAACTTGCATTTTTTTATGAGTCTCAAACTGTGACACGTGATTATGAGTAGATATTTTCTATGTTGTGAGGTTCAGCACATGCTGAGAATGATCTATGGGATGATTTATGACAGTTATGGTTAGGATTTACTTGATATTTTACTTGATGTTTTCTTGGATGCGTGACGTTCTTCTTTGATAGAAACCAGTTTTATGAAAGATATTTGTAGGCACGATCTGGCATGTTGTGGATATTTATATTTTTCAGAAGTTTCTATTATACTTCTAGGATTCCACAGCTGTCAGGATAAGGGGTGGTTCTGTCATAGTACGTTGAATAGTGAGTACTGATTCGCAATGGTTGTCTCTTGGTCTGTGTCACATGAGCATACGATACGAAAGATGCCTCGTTTGTTCGATATTTCAGCCAGACTGAGGAAGCTGTGAAGATGAAGGTGGATCTTATGTATGGCGAGGTTACCATATTAACACTCAGTGGCTTATACTGACTGTGCATATGAGGATGTAACAAGGTCAAGGTCACTCATCCCGAGGCAGTGCTTATTTCGTCTACCATTTTCTGTCATGTTTCCTACTCTTGTTATAAGCTATATCTGTGTGAATGTATATTTATTACAGTGACTGGATATGGTGTGAGGGTTGTTTGAAAAGGTTGGCCATCTAAGAGAAAATGTTTGCCTCCACACAATTATTGCGTGTAACAGATACAATCTTAAGAACCCCTCGATTTGGAAAGTTTCTTCTCATCCAATCACTCTTTCTACCCTCTCTCTCTCTGTTTCTCTTCCTCTCTCCCTGCCTCTAGCCTTTCAATCCTATCTGAGAATACCAACAAAAATTGTTATTTATGTATAATTTTACCACTGTAGCCAAAATAATTATTGCTCTTAAATTTTTCATTACGTCACCGGGTTATATAAACAAGTATGAAGTTTAAGCTTGACAAAATCGGATTTATATATCATTTCAAATATTTGCTCGAACTCATGTGCTCAGCACCTCGAAAAAAAGATCTTTAAAAACCTTTCAAGCTTATTCTGTAATAATGATGTTATGCTGTATACTCTTTGTACTTTCTGATAATTGTCCTCTTTTGTGATTTGATCCTTGTACCTAATAGTCTTCAGACGCAATTTTTGTTTACAAAATATGACAGTACACATGTGATGCGTTACGGTGGTGAAAGTACGTTCCTCCAAAAATTTTAACACAATACACACATACAATGACGCTCTGAAGAAATTGGTGTAGGCACGCGTATTAAAATAGAGAGATACGTAAACAGACAGAATACGGCGATGCGTTCGGCTACGCCTATATAAGACAACAAGGGACTGGTGCAGTTGTTAGATTTGTTACTGCTCCTACAATGGCAGGTTATTAAGATTTAAGTGAGTTTGAAAGTGGTGTTACAGTCGGCGTACGAGCGATGGGACACAGCATCTCCGAGGTAGCGATGAAGTGGAGAATTTCCCGTATGACCATTTCACGAATGTATCGTGAATATGAGGAATCCGGTAAAACATAAAACCTCCGACACCACTGCCGCCGGAAAGAGATTGTGCAAGAACGGGACCAACGACGACTGGACAGAATCGTTCAGTGTGACAGAAGTGCAACCCTCGGCCAAATTGCTGCAGATTTCAATGCTGGGCCATCAACATGTCAGCGTGCGAACCATGCAACGAAATATCATAGATAAGGCCCACTCGTGTACCCTTGATGACTGCATGACACAAAACTTTACGCCTCGTATGTGTCGTAAACACCGACATTGGATTGTTGATGACTGGAAGCATGTTGCCTGGTCGGTCTAGTATCGTTTCAAATTGTATCGAGCGGATGGACGTGTTCGGGTATGGAGACAACGTCATTAATCCATAGATCCTGCATGTCAGCAGGGGACTGTTGAAGCTGGTGGAGGCTCTGCAGTGGCATGGGACGCCTGCAATTGGAGTCATACGGAACCCCTGATACATCTAGATACGACTCTGACAGGTGCCACCTACGTAAGTATTCTATGTCATCATCTGCATCCATTCATGTTCATTTAGCATTCCGACGGGCTTGCGCAATTCCAGCAGTACAATGCGACGCCCCATACGTCCAGGATTGCTACGCCGTGATCCAGGAACACTCTTCTGAGTTTAAACATTTCCGCTTACCACCAAACTCCCCAGACATGAACATTCTTGGGCAATCTGGTATGCTTTGCAATGTGCTGTTCAGAAGATTTGTGGACAGACCTGCAGGATTCATGGTATCAGTTCCCTTCAGCACCACTTCAGACATTAGTCGAGTCCATGCCACGTCGTGCTGAGGCACTTCTGCGTGCTCGAGGTGGCCCTACACGATAATAGGCAGGTGTACTAGTTTCTTTGGCTCTTTGGTGTATGTCATACTAACAAATGTAAATCAGCCTGATATGGAGGTTTAAACCTTTGAAATTCGTCGTGGAGATAAATAAACGGTGATTGGCATCAGTAACGGTAAAGCCTAACCTAAAATATTCGCATTTAAAGACTTGAATCATTTTGCAGCGTTTGTTATTACACCATAATATTTTAGGTTACGTAAAATATAATCATCTACACAGTCAGATAGATCCGACCCATCACAAAATATACCAGTAGCCTATAATATACAGCTAAAGAACAAAGTACATTATCGCTGTGTGTGTAAACGTCGTTCTCAGTATCTACAACCTGGAGGAGTCCAACCTGTGCTTTTGACATTAAATTATTTATTGCCGAACGAACAAGTAGTGAACCGTATAATTCTTTAACTATAATTTTTGATAATGGCGAGAAAAGAAAATTGGATAGAAGTTTGGCAGTATTTCTGGACCTCAAGTCTTCAGCTTCAGCTTATTTCGGCCGTTTGGGAAAAGTTCCACTGATAAATAACTGGCTACACAAATAATTTTGTATGTTACTAAACTCTAAACAACACTCTTTAGATAACTCTGTTGATATGTTATTTCCACTATAAGAATTTTTTGATTTTAAAGCTTTTGTGTTGGACATTAGTTTTATACTGAGGTTCCTACTCTTTTTAATAGTGGCTGGGTTAAGGTATTCCGTGGTAGAGCCTACTGAACCTGACAATCCCATTTGTTCAGCAACATTCATGAGACTCTTGTTAATGAGTTTCGCAACACTGTTCACATTCGTCACGAAAGCATCCTCTAATCTTAATGCTATCTCGTCCACTTCTTATGCGGCTATATTACATTTCTCCTTCACTATATCATAGATTGTCTTCATTGTGTCACCTGACGTGCCTATCTTTCTCTCATAACGCATTTGCATAATATTCTGTGTTAGTGCCTGCGATATTATGGAATACCATCAACATCAGACCTGTTTGTGACTGGTAGGTACTGTTTCCTATTAATTGTACTGGTTGTCTTTAATCTTTCAGAAACATATGGTCTCTTTGTAGACTTCTGGGATACTTTTGGGGAAAAACGACTTTAAACTAAATCCGTGGTTTGATTAATGAAAGTATTGTGTTTTTCATTCATGACATGAGCGTTGCATAAAACCGTCAGTTCACGCCTTTGAGGAGTTTGTAAAATAATCAGTTTTGTCTTACTGACTGTTGCATCACCTTCTGTGGGGCCAGCACCCACAAAAAAAAGGAGAGAAGTTGCGATGGCCGGTGGCAAGAATCTAAAATAGTCTGTACGTAATAGTTTTCAATTAGTAGAACTTTTTATTTCTAAAGAGGAAATAAATAAAACCGAACTCTTTTCGTTGTGAGATGGCTTCCTGTGCTTGCCGTGCCTCATACATGAAATTACATTCATACATTATTACTACTGATAGAATCGTCTTCCTATTACTCAGTGCTAATGCTCCCTAAGTCTGCGACCGAACTGGGGCCGACCGATGGGTGGCCTGTTAGGTCAGCGTTGACATGGGGCGCTCAACGCTGTCTTCCTGGAGGTGTCGTTCCATTGGCGTGTTCGTCGGTCCAGCTCCATCGGTTTCTTGCCACTCACAGTATCACGGTAGGACGCGAATCTGGGAACAGAAAATCTGCGGAAGAAAATCTGCGGACGAAAATCTGCGGAAGAGTCTCACAATCGACTAGCAAGAATCTCGTTCTGACGGCGGCGCAGTAAGCCATCAGGACCTCGAATTAAATGCATTCAGGAGCCCACATTTCGAACGGCTGTTCTCTCATCCGTGTCTGGTGCGAAGAAAAAATGTGAATAGAGTATACTCACTAGCTGCAAAGCGATACTTGCGTAGCGTGGGAGGCGCCGTGTTCTGTGGTGGGTGCAGCAACTGAAGCAGCGTGCAGTGGCGCCGGCCATGTAGAAGCTCCGCCGGCAACGAACCGTCACGGGAATGGGAGCAGTACGTGGCGAGAAGGAGCTGCAGCGCTTGCTCCCCCGTGTGGCGGGAATGTATTTTGTTCGTGTGTTGCTTGAATGTATCCCACTGCGGGTCCGGAGGTTAGAATAGGCGGTATTCCTGCCTGTCTTAAGAGGCGACTAAAAGGAGTCTCACACGTTTCGGCCTTTATGTCATGGTCCCCCAGTAGGGCTTGACCTTCATATTAGGTAATTTTCCTGAAGAGCGTGCCAATTGGGGAAGGGCGCCTTGCACGGTGCATCGTGTCCATAGGGCAATGAGATCATAAGCCCCGTTTCTCGTCGTCCCATTGCAGCCCTGCTCATTCTCCATCTCTTGAGTGAGGCTACATTCCTGGGTGCGGTTTCCCCCATCCACTATGCAGTCTCGCCTTCTGCGCCGACGACGACCGTGGTCTTCTTTGCACCTGTTATCCAGCACGGTAGACGGTCTGTTGTGGTGGGGCTGCCATGTACCTAGCTGGTTGTAGACCTAGGGATCGCTCTGCTGATGACTGTGCTGTTCACCCCCCACGTACGCCGAGGAGTAGATCCCTATCTCCCTGGGGCACTGAGACTCCCAGCAATGACCATCCTGCCAGGTGGCCCTTGCTGAGGCTGCATGGCGCCTGTGGGGAGGGCTCTTGGTCGGATTGGATGGCATCCGGGCGGATCGCCGTCAATGAAGCATGGTACATCATCTCTTGCTGGTGGTCAGACATCAGCAGTCTCTAAGCGTTCTAGGGCTCAGTTCAATGCACAGAAGTATGACCCAAAATCGTTCCCCTCGCTGGCCACACCATTGGAGGAGCAAAAGGCTAAGAATAGCAGTGAGACTTATTCGCCCCAGTACCTGGTTTGTACGAGAGCTGATGGAGAGTCTTTCATGACGATGAAGTCTCAGTTCCTTCTAGAGCATTTAGAAGACAAGTTTGGGGAGATGGAGGGCTTGTCCAAAATGCGCTCAAAGGCAGTTTTGATAAAAAGAGCACCATCTGCCCAGTCACTGGCATTACTCGCTTGTAACAGGTTGGGGGATATTTCTGTTACCATCATGGCCCACAAGAGCTTAAATATGGTCCAGGGCATTATATTCAACAGGGACCTTCTTTTGCAGTCTGAAGACGAGCTGCGCGCCAATTTGGAGCGGCGAGGTGTTCATTTTGTCCTGCTCGTTCATCGGTGTATGAGGGATAATCAGGTTGCCACCGGCACCTTCATCATGGCCTTCAAGGGCCATGCCTTAGGAGGTCAAGGTGACTGTCTACTGCTGTGACATCAGGCCCTATATCCCTCTCCCGATGTGGTGCTTTAAATACTGGAAGTTCGTCTGTATGTCATTGTGTTGTACTTCCAGCCTGACATGTCGATCTTGCAGACGCCCATCACATCCCAATATTCCATGTGCCCCGCCTCCCATCTATGTCAACTGCAAAGAGCATCATTCACCTTGCTGGCCGGACTCAAGAATTTCACAGAAAGAGGGGAAAATCATGGAATGTAAGACCCTGGACCGACTGACCTACACTGAGGCTAAGAGGAAATTTGAACGAGTCCATCCTGTGCAAACGACTTCCTCTTATGCCACCGCAACGACAACAGTACCCTCATCAGTTAAGCGAATTCCAGTCGGCTCTCCGAGCTGTAAGACTACACCTGCCACCTCACCCATGGGGGGTGGGGGCACAACCCTTCCTGTTGCTCCTGCACCACCGACATTGGGAGCAGTAACACCCCCCCCCCCCCACCTTCACCATCAGGGACATACATCCCCACTTTCGAGCCAGAGAAGCATATTATTTCTTTGGCTCCTCACTAGGAAGGGTTCCCTTGGGTCACTCCCTTCTGAGGTTGTTACCAGTGGTAGAGCTGACCCACCAGTGGCTGAAGCAACCCCAGGTAGCTGGTTGTAGGGCTTCACGGTCCTCTTCAGTCCCAGTGTGATCAACCTAAGGGGCAGTGAGAGAAACCAAAAAAGCAAAATATCACCAAGATCCAAGGCACTGCAATGGCACCTACACCACCGCTGCCTACAAGTTCTGTGTCTGAGGATGAGGTGAAGATTCTGGTGTCCGCTGTGGACCTGGATCTCACTGAACCCTCAGACACAATAGATACAGACTGTTCAAGCAATACGTTGGTGGCAGGAGGTGACTCTGAGGTGTAAACTGCCTCATTGAATGTTCATTGCCTTCCCAGCCTCACAATGCTATTATCCTCCAGTAGAATTGCGGTGGTTTTTCCACCATTTTGCTGAGCTCTGAGAACTTCTCAGCCTTCAACTTTTCTTCTGCATTGCCCTCCAGGAAACTTGGTTTCCGGTGATGTGAACCCCTGCCCTCCATGGGTATTGGGGTTATTACAAGAATCGGGCAGCTTATGAGAGGCTATCTGGTGTTGTCTGCGTCTATGTCCTTAACTCTCTTTACAGCGAGTGTGTCCCTCTTCAAACACCTTTAGAAGCTGTTGCTGTTAGGGTGTGGACGCCTCAGGCTGTTACTATCTGCAGCCTCTATCTTCCACTGGATGGTGATGTCCTACAGCATCTATGGCAGCGCTGTTAGCCCAGCTGCCACCACCTACTCTATTACTGGGCGACTTTAACGCCATTAACCCTTTGTGGGGTGGATTGGTGGCAACAGCCCAAGGCACTGTCGTTGAACGAGTGTTGGCACAGCTCGACCGTTCTATCTTGAATAATGATGCCTCCACACATTTCAGTGTGGTGCATGGCATGTACTCATCCATTGGCCTTTTGGTCTGCAGCCCTGGCCTTCTATCCCCTGTCTGGTGGAGTGTGCATGACTTGTGCGGTAGTGCCCACTTTCCGATCTTTCTGTCACTAACCCAGTGTCACACACTTGGGCGCCTACCCAGATGGGCTTTGAATAAGGCTGAATGGGACTTGTTTGCCTCCATTGCCACTATTGAGCCTCTTTCTCATGATGCCATTGATGTGGTGGTTCACACAGTCACCACTGGCATCGTTTCTGCAGTGGAATCGGCAATTCCCTGTTCTTCTGGGTCCCGTCGGCAGAGAACTGTGCCTGGTCACCAGAGATCTCTGAGGCGATTTGCTATTACAGGCGGGCCCTCTAACGTCATAAGTGGCACTCATCACTGTACCACCTCACTGAGTTTAAGTGGCTCCATGCCAGAGCCCGATGCCTCATTCCCTGACGGAAGCAGGAGTGCTGGGAATGGTATGCCTCCACCATTGGTATCCATACCTCTCCATCTCACGTTTGGACCAAGATTAGGCGTACCTGGGTTTCCCTGAATCGAGCAGTCTGTACTGACACCAACACAAATGCAGAAATCTTAGCGGAGCATTACACTCAGATTTTTGCTTTTATAAATTAGCCACAGGCCCTCCACTCCCTGCAAGAGTGGTTGGAACGTCAGAGCTTTTCATTCCATACACTGCACCCCAAATCGTACAATGCTCCATTCAGTGACTGGGAATTCCAAAGTGCCTTAGCTGCTTGCCCTGATATGGATCCTGGGCCAGATGGCATCCACTATCAGATGCTTAAATACCTCTCAGTTAACTGCCAGCGACGCCTCCAAGACTTTTCAACTGTATCTGGGTTGAGGGTGAGTTCCCATCACAATGGCAGGAAAGCGTCATTAACCCTGTGCCGAAACCTGGCAAGAACTCACTGGAGGTGGACAGCTACTGCCCCATTAGCCTCACCAATGTTCCATGCAAATTGCTCAAATGCATGGTGAGCCAGAGGTTGAGATGGCAACTTTAGTCTTGGGGCCTTTTGGCTACAGTCCAGGGTGTGTTCCGCAAGGGCCGCTATGTCACCGATAATCTGGTCTGCCTGGAGTTAGCCATGTGTACAGCATTATCCCGCCGACAGGTTGCCATCTTTTTTGACATGCAGAAGGCATACGATACAACATGGTGACATCACATCACCACCACGCTTCATGGGTGGGGTTTAAGGGGCCCACTTCCGACTTTTATTCAAAATTTTCTGTCGCTTCATTCATTCCATGTGGACGTTGGTCCTTCCCATAGTCCCTCCTAAGGCCAGGAGAATGGGGTCCCACAAGGCTCTGTCTTGTGTGTATACCTCTTTTTAGTTGGTGTCAATGGGCTAGCTGCAGCTGTGGGAACGTCTGTATTGGCTTATTTGAATGTTGATGACTTTTGCCTTACTATAGCTCCACTGGCACTGCAGTTGCTGAACGGCAGCTACAGGGCGCTATCCGCAGGGTGCAGTCTTTGGCCATCATAGACGGCTTCCAGTTCTCGACTGCCAAGACCTGTGTCATGCATTTCTGTTGGCGTCGTACTGTTCACGCTGACCCACAGCTTTATCTTGACAGTGAACCTCTTGCCATGGTGGAGATGCATCTGTTTTTGGGCTTGTTGATGCCCAGTTGACTTGGCTCTCTCATATTTGGCAGATTAAACAAACGTGTTGGTGTCATCTTAACGTTATTCGTTGCTTGCATCACACCAGCTGTGGTGCCGATCGGTCTACCCTTCTACGACTGTATCAGGCACTGATTCAGTCCTGTCTCGATTATGCGAGCCTGCCTTATAGTTTGTCATCGCCTTCCGTGTTGCAATTGCTTGACCCCATACTTCACTGCGAGATCCTACTCAAAACTGGAACTTTCGGCATAAGCCCTGTAAACAGCATACTCGTTGTGGAGGCTGGTGCCCCGCCATTGCGGATCCGGCGCCGATGACTACTGGCCGCTTATGCTGCACATGTTTGTAGCTTGCCCAGACATCAAAATTACGGTCTCCTGTTCCGCAACTCGGTCGTCCATCTTCCCGAATGGTGGCCCTAGTCAGAGTGTACCATCACAGTTCACACCTGGGCTCTTTTTTTTGGGCTTGAATTCTTCTCTCTTCCACCTGTTTTCTGGGCCCATATACGTATACACCCATGGTGTGTGCCCCGTCCTCGCCTTCAGCTGGATTTGGCACAGGGCACGAAGGACTCAGTCGCTCCTGAGACCCACTGCTGCTGCTTTCTTTCCATCCTTGCCACGTTTTGTGGCTCTGACGTGGTCTATACTGACGATTATGCTATTACTCTTGGGGATCATTCTCAACAAGGCTCATTGCCAGATGGCTGCAGTGTTTTCACTGCCGAGTACGTAGCCATCTCTCACGCCCTATAGTATATCTGTTCTGATTAGGTGAGTTCTTCGTCATCTTTGGTGACTCTCTGAGCCTTTTACAAGCTATTGATCAGTGTTTTCCTCGCTCTTGTCTGGTGATGGCTATCCTGGAGTCCATCCATACTCTTGCCAGTTGTAGCCATTTCATGGTTTTTGTGTGGACCACGGGTCATGTCAGCATCCCAGGTATTGAACATTGTTGACAGGCTGCCCAAACAGGCTATCAGTGCCTTGGCCCTGGAGATTGGCTCTATGTTGCTGTGGATTAGTGTTGACAGAGGTTCAAATTTTGTTGGACTGTCCACTTTCAAAGGCACTCAGGCAGACGTTTGTGCTGCCTGATACTCTCCCTGCTGTTTTTACGGATGATGCTGCAATGGCAGGCTTAGTTTTGAGTTTTATTCGAGTGTGGGATTTTTATCGCTCAATCTGAGGGTTTGTCCGATTTTGTGTTGCGTCTGGCCTTTGGCCTACTGTTTTAGATAGGGGTTTTGGTGTGCTTCTTTGTGGTTGGCTTTTCCTTTTTTGTTTCCATGGTCCACCAACCACTTTGTGCTTTTAATCCTTTTGTCTGGTCTTTGTCTGTGCCTTTCTTGTCCTGTGTCGTCCCTTGTCATCTCTGTTGCTTGTTTTTGTTCCTTGTGGGTGTTTCATGGTCGTGAAAAAAGGGACTGATTGCCTTTGTAGTCTGGTCCCTTCAACCCCCCACAAACAAAACTATCTTGAATGTATGCACAAATCATTCAGGTTCTTCATTCAACTAATGATGAAACGGAACAGTGGTATGGTGAGTGATACTACAGACTATACAAGATTATTCGAAGTTCTAAGCTGTAAACTGTGGTCAGTTGCCTGTGAGCCACACTTCTGGCTAACCTTCCAAGGAGAAAATTGATGACAAAGGCTGAATGGGACTACGCAACGTAGTCAAGTTCATGGGCACTGCAAACGGATATTTGGTAAAAGAATTGTCTACAGTAAGCCAACTAGCGTTCCAAAAGGGACGAGCAGAGTCAATATGCACATGATGCCATGGCGACTGAGACTTTGGCCAAGCTGAAAACGTTTGCTAAGGGGCGAGGAGGGTTTCACCCTATGTGCAAGTCTGTGAACATCATCTGCTGAATATGGGCGTGCATACCAGTCCATGGAAGTGCCGGCACGCTACATGTTTCGTGTTTCCAATTCCTGAATGTTCTTGTAGGAGCTTTTTGCAGCACTTTAGAAATAAGCACATCCTACTTTCCAGTCATTTCGTAATAAAGTCACAGCATCTTGGACGGAGAGGTTATGCTGACGACAAAATAGTGGCACACAAAGAAATTCTGAATGTTTTTCACAGAAGGAGGCCAAGCAGTACAGATGCAGCGCAACAAAAGGTACCTGTCAGGCTCTGGTTCTGTGGCCTGACCAGCTTTCCTATAGTGCAGTGGAAAATTCAGTAAGAGTTCAGTGCCCCGCGTATCTGTCTGACAACAAGATGCGGCAGTAGCGTCGAATTCAGAATCAGAACCAATAGGAAGCCGAGAGAAGGCGTCAGCATGCTTCGACATGGATCGGTACAATACCTCGTACTGATATTGTGACAATAACAAAGCCCAGAGTTGCAGCTTCTGAGCCGTACACGACGGAAGAGGTTTCGATGGATGAATCAAAGACTGACCTACCTTCTGGTCCATCACTAGGTAAGACTTCCGACCAGACAGATAATGGTGAAACTTTTTCATGCCATAGATAATAGTGAGTGCATCGTTATTGATCTGGGAATAGTTACATTGAGTCTTGGAAGCCAAAGTGCTCGGACTTTGCTGTAAAGCAAATATGTGCGAGAATACAGGTCTGATTCTCTACGAAGAGGTGTCCACTGCAAAAACCACTGGCTTAACAGGATCTAAAAGAGAAAGTCACCTGTCACTCAAAAAGGCATTTATAGGTTACTGGAATGCGTCCTGACAATCTTTGGTCCAAACAAAAGACACATTGTCCATTCACAACCGATGGAATAGAGCAACGATGCGAGGTGTGCTGGGAAAAATCGGATACAATGTCTCATCTTCCTGAGAACTGACTTCAATTCCATGACTTTCCATGTGGCAGGGCAGTCCTGGATGGCCAGAAAAGAAGTAGAGCAAACTTCGTTCTGCCCCACTGTCCATTGTTGCCAGATGTGACCAACATGGTGGTGATGACATCATCCAAGATGGCATACATGATGTCAGATGATGACACGAGTACCACTATCGAAAATGACCGCTTTTGGCTGGAAATTTGAATTTTGGCGGCAAGATTATGTTAATTGGGCTACCTCCACTAACCTAACCCTCTTCTCTCCACCCCATCCCCTCCCCTCCCCCACAAAATGGTGGGAAATTCAAATTTCATCAGAACGCTGCAACACACCATGGATACCTCTACTAACCTAAGAAAGTGGCAGGAAAATAGGTCACTTGGGCTACCTCCACTAACCTAAGTCATCCGACCACCACCTATTCCTAGGAATTGGTGGGAAAAGGACTTGGCCTCTGCCGCATAGGATGGACGTAAGTCTTTATTTTGCATGCAGTCATTATTTAAACAATTTGAGGCAGTACTGCCATCCAGTGTGTCCACCATGAAGTCTGGAGTCCAACTGCCCTAGTACACAATACTGCCACCAGAGAGTGCTATCGTCCCTCCTATGACATAATCCAATATGGTGGTCTGGAGGGGAAAATGGTGGGAAAATGGCTCAGCCAGCACTGGGCTGTTGGAGAGAGGAAGGAGTGTACTTTATTTATTTTGGAACAATTTATTTAGGGACAGATTTCACGTAATTCATGTATCACAATGATAAAAGAAGTACTCGCCCTGATGTGCTTGGAGTCACAATAAACGGTCTGCAGACCTGCAAACTACTCGGAAATAATGCAGTACACTGATGTACAGATATGCAAACAACTCGTAAATTACCAAAATAATGCAACACACAGCTCATAGACCTGTAAACTACTCATAAATCACCGAAATAGTGCAGTACACTGAAGTGCAGACACGAAAACAACTCGTAAATTATCAAATTAACGCATGTAAAACGCTCTGCAGGCACGCTCACTACTTGTAAACTGTCTAAGTAATGCATAGCATGGCCTACAGGCCAGCCTACAAAATAATACAACAGACACGCAAAGAATGAGCGCATGCACTGCCCACCACCCCCTGTCTACTGGGCCGCACAGGATGCTACCACACACGCTCCCAGGAGTTGGGTTCCACCGGCAGCCCCCGCAAAGGGATGACGCGACCATCAGCTGCCGAGTCATGCACAGGTGCACATTTGGATCCTGCAAATATGAGGCAGTGGCATCCCTTTCATACTTGTGAGAAATTCCTCTGGAAATACATGTTGACCTGGGCAAAATTGCTGACGTGACTGGACAGGAATGAACACCAATTTGCAGAGGGACTCACCCTCACAGATGCTGAAATCCGTTCCATTGTTTCCCAGAATGGAACAGGCTGCTTTCTCTTCCTCGTGATTCTACCGGGACATTCGAGCTGGGTATAGTCGTGCTTAAGTGTCCAGTGTGGCTGACACATGACTGTGAATTGCATACGCATAGCTACACGCCATCGCAAGTGCATCTAAAGAGGTTCTCAGTGTTATAGTGATGTCACATAGCTATGTAAAATAAGAACCAAGTCAACCTCCCGGTAATTGTATAGTGCCTCCGAAATAGGTAACACTTGCTTTTGTAGGAGCTTCTGTGATGTCTCAACTTGTCTGCATGGAAATGGTTGCCCTAACAGGACCTGCTTACAGAAATAGCGCAGAATAACATCGAATGCATTCTTCCTCTCGGTCCTAACAACACATCCCAGCCATCTTGTGTTACACGTACTGCTTTCAACATACGCAAACGTTCTCACCACTGTGTAGAGACACCTATATTCCAGGACAAATGATGTCTGGTGAGTGAATGAAGAATTATGATTGGCTCTTATCGAATTTACCCGCCGAATTACTAATGCCACCAGTGTGGAAGAACAGTCTGCCTTTTTTTCTTTCTGCAGACGATAGTTTCAGCAGCAAGAACTATTTTACACGGGTCGCCATATTGCACCGACAATTAAACCTTGCAAGGTGCTCTGCATATCGTCAGGTATGGAAAGACTCTTACTCAGTTACACTGCTCTCTCAATGAGGACAAGAGCTTGAATATTAGAGCGTGAAACTGATATCCAACTGCCGGCCGGAGTAGCCGAGTGGTTCTAGGTGCTACAGTCTGGAACCACGCGACCGCTACGGTTGCAGTTTCGAAGCCTGCCTCGGGCATGGATGTGTGTGATGTCCTTAAGTTAGTTAGGTTTAAGTAGTTCTAGGTTCTAGGGGACTGATGACCTCAGCAGTTAAGTCCCATAGTGCTCAGAGCCATTTGATCTCCAACTCAGCAATATATCACTGCGTACTGTGTCAGTGTAGTAAACAAACAATTCATATCCTGCACGATACAAAATAACCCCTTTTCCATCACTCGTACATATACTGTGAAGACAGATAGCATGAGCACATGCACTGTAGGTATACTCGCGGCACTAGATATTTCCAACGAGGTCGGTTATGGACAACCAACGCATGACCAGAGCACATTCAGTGGATTGAAGTCAATCTCACAACTGATCTACAAATTCTGGATCGGCTCCCTTCGGCAAAAACGCATTACTCTTTCCAACACAACCTGTTTGCTTTCTTACACACATGTGCAGACTGTGGGATTACAAGATAAATAGTTTGGTAGAATATCAGACTATTTTCATGGTACTTCTTGATATCAAGCAGACAGCAATATCGCTTGCATGGAAGTATCACTCATGTGACATAACTGATCTACATATTCTGGATCGGCTCCCTTCGGCACAAAGGCATTACTGTTTCAGGCCCAACCTGCTTGCTTTAGTACATTCATCTCCACACTCTGGGATTACAAGAACATATGCATGTAATTTCGCACAGTTTGGTAGAATATCATACTATTTTCACGGTACTTCTCGACATCAAGCAAACAGCAATATCGCTTGCATAGCAGTATTACTCGTGTGACATTATTCCAAAGATATAGACTGGAAATTATTTCTCTAGAAACCCAAAATTTTAGCTAGGTGCAGCATGCTGTAAACCATAGAGAAACTAGAAACTTATGCCATCTGTGAAGACCTTTACAGAAAAAGAACTCGAAAAAAAAATAGAGGAAACTGATATTTCCACTCGCGAACACTTATGTCGGTTATGTACCAGATTCTAAATCATCCCAATAGTTTACAGAGTCAACTAAGGTGTTTCTCACGTCTAGAGAACCAGTAAACGTGTCTTCCACCTGCTAGATGCACACACCACAATCGATGTTCTCTCTACTAAATAAAGACGCGAAATGTGAAGAACCAGTCAGCTAAACAGTTTACATGGGTGGCAATAATGGCCCAGCACAAACACACGTCCATATTGAATCTTCTCAAATTTCCACAAGATCAGGAAAGCTGTCATACTAAGTATTAGGTCGCTATTCGGCTGTGTACACAGTTAAGTCAGCTACATTCCTGCACCCCAACAGGCCTCTCCATTCGGACAGCTCCTACCGTTATATGTAAACGTGAATAATTCCCACTACAGGCCACCAGCACTGCACGCCTAGGTAGAATCATTATCCTAAGACATCGGTCACATATGTATTTGATCGCTATATTTACAATCCCCCCCCCCCCCCCCATGAACCATGGACCTTGCCATTGGTGGGGAGGCTTGCGTGGCTCAGCGATACAGATAGCCGTACCGTAAGTGCAACCACAACGGAGGGTATCTGTTGAGAGGCCACGCTAACGTGTGGTTCCTGAAGAGGGGCAGCAGCCTTTTCAGTAGTTGCAAGGGCAACAGTCTGGATGATTGACTGATCTGGCCTAGTAACAATAACCAAAACGGCCTTGCTGTGCTGGTACTGCGAACGGCTGAAAGCAAGGGGAAACTACAGCCGTAATTTTTCCCGAGGGCATGCAGCTTTACTGTATGATTAAATGATGATGGCGTCCTCTTGGGTAAAATATTCCGGAGGTAAAATAGTCCCCCATTCGGATCTCCGGGTGGGGACTACTCAAGAGGATGTCATTATCAGGAGAAAGAAAACTGGCGTTCTACGGATCGGAGCGTGGAATGTCGGATCCCTTAATCGCGCAGGTAGGTTAGAAAATTTAAAAAGGGAAATGGAGAGGTTAAAGTTAGATATAGTGGGAATTAGTGAAGTTCGGTGGCAGGAGGAACAAGACTTCTGGTCAGGTGACTACAGGGTTATAAACACAAAATCAAATACGGGGTAATGCAGGAGTAGGTTTAATAATGAATAGGAAAATAGGAATGCGGGTAAGCTACTACAAACAGCATAGTGAACGCATTATTGTGGCCAAGATAGATACGAAGCCCACACCTACTACAGTAGTATAAGTTTATATGCCAACTAGCTCTGCAGATGACGAAGAAATTGAAGAAATGTATGATGAAACAAAAGAAATTATTCAGATAGTGAAGGGAGACGAAAATTTAATAGTCATGGGTGACTGGAATTCGAGTGTAGGAAAAGGGAGAGAAGGAAACGTAGTAGGTGAATATGGATTGGGGCTAAGAAATGAAAGAGGAAGCCGCCTGGTAGAATTTTGCACAGAGCACAACAAATCATAGCTAACACTTGGTTTAAGAACCATGAAAGAAGGTTGTATACATGGAAGAACCCTGGAGATACTAAAAGGTATCAGATAGATTATATAATGGTAAGACAGAGATTTAGGAACCAGGTTTTAAATTGTAAGACATTTCCAGGGGCAGATGTGGACTCTGACCACAATCTATTGGTTATGACCTGTAGATTAAAACTGAAGAAACTACACAAAGGTGGGAATTTAAGGAGATGGGACCTGGATAAACTGAAAGAACCAGAGGTTGTACAGAGATTCAGGGAGAGCATAAGGGAACAATTGACAGGAATGGGGGAAAGAAATACAGTAGAAGAAGAATGGGTAGCTTTGAGGGATGAAGTAGTGAAGGCAGCAGAGGATCAAGTAGGTAAAAGGACGAGGGCTAGTAGAAATCCTTGGGTAACATAAGAAATATTGAATTTAATTGACGAAAGGAGAAAATATAAAAATGCAGTAAATGAAGCAGGCAAAAAGGAATACAAACGTCTCAAAAATGATATCGACAGGAAGTGCAAAATGGCTAAGCAGGGATGGCTAGAGGACAAATGTAAGGATGTAGAGGCTTATCTCACTAGGGGTAAGATAGATACTGCCTACAGGAAAATTAAAGAGACCTTTGGAGATAACAGAACCACATGGATGAATATCAAGAGCTCAGATGGAAACCCAGTTCTAAGCAAAGAAGCGAATGCAGAAAGGTGGAAGGAGTATATAGAGGGTCTATACAAGGGCGATGTACTTGAGGACAATATTATGGAAAAGGAAGAGGATGTAGATGAAGATGAAATGGGAGATACGATACTGCGTGAAGAGTTTGACAGAGCACTGAAAGACCTGAGTCGAACCAAGGCCCCGGGAGTAGACAACATTCCATTGGAACTACTGACGGCCTTGGGAGGGCCAGTCCTGACAAAACTCTACCATCTGGTGAGCAAGATGTATGAAACAGACGAAATACCCTCAGACTTCAAGAAGAATATAATAATTCCAGTCCCAAAGAAAGCAGGTGTTGACAGATGTGAAAATTACCGAACAATCAGTTTAATAAGCCACAGCTGCAAAATACTAACACGAATTCTTTACAGACGAATGGAAAAACTAGTAGAAGCCGACCTCGGGGAAGATCAGTTTGGATTCCGTAGAAACACTGGATGACGTGAGACAATACTGACCTTACGACTTATCTTAGAAGAAAGATTAAGGAAAGGCAAACCTACGTTTCTAGCATTTGTAGACTTAGAGAAAGCGTTTGACAATGTTGACTGGAATACTCTCTTTCTAATTCTAAAGGTGGCATGGGTAAAATACAGGGAGCGAAAGGCTATTTACAATTTGTACAGAAACCAGATGGCAGTTATAAGAGTCGAGGGACATGAAAGGGAAGCAGTGGTTGGGAAGGGAGTAAGACAGAGTTGTAGCCTCTCCCTGATATTATTCAATCTGTATATTGAGCAAGCAGTAAAGGAAACAAAAGAAAAATTCGGAGTAGGTATTAAAACCCACGGAGAAGAAATAAAAACGTTGAGGTTCGCCGATGACATTGTAATTCTGTCAGAGACAGCAAAGGACTTGGAAGAGCAGTTGAATGCAATGGACAGTGTCTTGAAAGGAGGATATAAGATGAACATCAACAAAAGCAAAACGAGGATAATGGAATGTAGGCGAATTAAGTCGGGTGATACTGAAGGAATTAGATTAGGAAAGGAGACACTTAAAGTAGTAAAGGAGTTTTGCTATTTGGGGAGCAAAATAACTGATGACGGTCGAAGTAGAGAGGATATAAAATGTAGACTGGCAATGGCAAGGAAAGCGTTTCTGAAGAAGAGAAATTTGTTAACATCGAGTATAGATTTAAGTGTCAGGAAGTCATTTCTGAAACTATTTGTATGGAGTGTAGCCATGTATGGAAGTGAAACATGGACGATAAATAGTTTGGACAAGAAGAGAATAGAAGCTTTCGAAATGTGGTGCTACAGAAGAATGCTGAAGATTAGATGGGTAGATCACATAACTAATGAGGAAGTATTGAATAGGATTGGGGAGAAGAGAAGTTTGTGGCACAACCTGACCAGAAGAAGGGATCGGTTAGTAGGACATGTTCTGAGGCATCAAGGGATCACCAATTTAGTATTGTAGGGCAGCGTGGAGGGTAAAAATCGTAGAGGGAGACCAAGAGATGAATACACTAAGCAGATTCAGAAGGATGTAGGTTGCAGTAGGTACTGGGAGATGAAGAAGATTGCACAGGATAGAGTAGCATGGAGAGCTGCATCAAACCAGTCTCAGGACTGAAGACCACAACAACAACAACATATTTACAATTAACTGTTACGATCGTGGTCTCAGTTGAACGACATTCGACAGTGAGCCAAGGGTGGGAACTACATCCTGCTGACGACTGTGGCTCTTGAAATAGAAATATCTATAGCATTCTTATGACTTCACATACTCTCCCCTTTGCTACCACAGTATTCCACGTCAAATCCAGACCTTCCTGGAGACTGGACATAGCCATTTCCTTTGCACATGTCGGAACACAAACACATACTTTATAAGCCTGATGCTCATGGCGAACCTATCACGCATCCCCTACTGCTATGTAGAATGCTTCGCCAATAAATGTTCGCTGGCGCCGGCCGGAGTGGCCGTGCGGTTCTAGGCGCTACAGTCTGGAACCGCGCGACAGTTACGGTCGCAGGTTCGAATCCTGCCTCGGGGATGGGCGTGTGTGATGTCCTTAGGTTAGTTAGGTTTAAGTAGTTCTAAGTTCTAGGGGACTGATGACCACAGCAGTTAAGCCCAATAGTGCTCAGAGCCATTTGAACCATTTTTTTTTTTTTTTTTTTTGTTTTTTTCGCCGGCGATACGAAATAATACTGACTGAGAATCAACGACAGGTGGACATGTTTCATAACTTTTTCTTGCTAGCGGTACCAATGTGTCTTAGAAGGAGAGACGTAATCGTCTTACAAACCGCCATATGTTAAGGAACATGAACATATTACTATCAAAAGCAGTCTTGGTCCTACAGGTGCACACAAGTACCCATGCTAAAGCTGTACTGGCTTTATAAATCGAGGTATGACATTACATACGAATGACGTGGTTTTTTTTTATCCAGACAAATACCGCAACACTGAATGTACTGTAGATGGTGATTGCCAGAGTGTATATTATCAGGTCAACAGTGCGGTTAAACGTCGCCGACGACGCATCCTCGTTATAAGATCACCGAATTTAGAAAGTGAGTCAGCTAAGGAACGTGGTATGAAACCAGTATTTGCAACTCCCTCACGCCACCGCCGCTAGAAATTTCTCCAGTATTTCTAACGCATTTTGTCTTGATGCCTTGTCAGATGTTCTTCGATATATCGACTGTGATGGTTGATTGAGAAGGATCACAAACAGTACTCAGAGACCAATATTGGTAGCAAGTTCATAGATATGCAGGCCCAAATAGATGTGTGTAAATCAACTGCGAGTGACTCTTTGAAACATTACAGCGATGTTTCAAAGAGAGTAAGCCAATTGACAGAAAGTGTCAACCACGTTGGCGAGCGAGTTGAAGACCTTGCTCAGCAAATATCCGATGTCAATATAGACAAAAAGATCGCAGATGTGACTTCTGAAATTTTCCCGGCGTATTTCTTCTTCTAATAATTTCCGGGTATGCAGCCGGATCCCGTCGACATTCTGCCACGATATTTCGGCCCAGAGACGTCCGGCCATCATCAGGTGAGTACACAACTACTGAAGAGCCCTGGTGCAGTCGCGGTATTTATGCCGAATCTCGCGCATGTGAAATGTACTGGCATCCTACAGCGCATGCGTCAGGTGTTGACATGCGCAGCATAGCCGAGTTGTACGTGCTGCCCTCGGTGGTGGAAATAAAGGTTCATCTAGTCATTGAGTATCGAATGACACTGTCGATTCCGCTGTGATTGTATAATTTTAATAACAGGATTCCAATTTTTATCCAGCTGAAAGCCGTTGTCACGATTTATAAGATTATTGGCAAGACGTATTTCCACTGATTCCTTGATTACGGAATCCCAGAAACCGGAAACCGGGGATAACATTTTTGTTACATTGTATTCCATCGAATGTCCCAAAGAAATACAGTGCTCTGCTACTGCCGATTTTGACGGTTGCCGCAGACGGGTGTATCTTTCATGTTCTATACATCGTTCATGGACAGTTCTTGTCGTCTGGCCAATATATGCAGAGCCACATTCACAGGGAATTTTGTAGACGCCTGCCCTCTTCAGTTGTAAATCGTCTTTAACGGATCCAACCAGGGCCCGGTTCTTTGCTGGTGGACGGAAGATAACCTTGATTTTATTTTTCTTCAGTAATCGGCCTATTTTCGACAACACATTCCCGGCGTATGGAAGGAACGCAGTTGATTTAAAGTCATCATCTGCGTCCTCAGTGCGTTGCTTCTTGTTATGATAGTTGCGCATGGCCTTCCTTATTTGGCGAGAAGTGTAGCCATTCTCTTTGAAAACCTTCTCCAAGTGTTCTAATTGAATGGCTACACTTCTCGCCAAATAAGGAAGGCCATGCGCAACTATCATAACAAGAAGCAACGCACTGAGGACGCAGATGATGACTTTAAATCAACTGCGTTCCTTCCATACGCCGGGAATGTGTCGTCGAAAATAGGCCGATTACTGAAGAAAAATAAAATCAAGGTTATCTTCCGTCCACCAGCAAAGAACCGGGCCCTGGTTGGATCCGTTAAAGACGATTTACAACTGAAGAAGGCAGGCGTCTACAAAATTCCCTGTGAATGTGGCTCTGCATATATTGGCCAGACGACAAGAACTGTCCATGAACGATGTATAGAACATGAAAGATACACCCGTCTGCGGCAACCGTCAAAATCGGCAGTAGCAGAGCACTGTATTTCTTTGGGACATTCAATGGAATACAATGTAACAAAAATGTTATCCCCGGTTTCCGGTTTTTGGGATTCCGTAATCAAGGAATCAGTGGAAATACGTCTTGCCAATAATCTTATAAATCGTGACAACGGCTTTCAGCTGGATAAAAATTGGAATCCTGTTATTAAAATTATACAATCACAGCGGAATCGACAGTGTCATTCGATACTCAATGACTAGATGAACCTTTATTTCCACCACCGAGGGCAGCACGTACAACTCGGCTATGCTGCGCATGTCAACACCTGACGCATGCGCTGTAGGATGCCAGTACATTTCACATGCGCGAGATTCGGCATAAATACCGCGACTGCACCAGGGCTCTTCAGTAGTTGTGTACTCACCTGATGATGGCCGGACGTCTCTGGGCCGAAATATCGTGGCAGAATGTCGACGGGATCCGGCTGCATACCCGGAAATTATTAGAAGAAGATCGCAGATGTCAACACCGGTATAAGCAATACACTTAATAAGGAATTTGAAGAGTGGATGCAATCCAAAGAACAGTACATTGTCAGCAAGGTACACGCTGAACTAAAGGGTACGGTTAAATCTGCTACAGCAGAAATCTTAACCGCTCCCGGTACTTCTGGTGACACTTTAACCAGTGAATTAGGTGAAATCAGACGAGCATTTAGCCACGATCTTCCGGAATGGAAACGTCAGCTAAGCAATGATATAGATCAACTGAAACGACAAGTTACGGAATTGCAAGGTGACAATCAAAGTGAGTATTCGCTACCGCCAGAACACGATAATCGTAAATATCCCGAGTGTCAGGTACAATTCTCACCAACAGTAAACAATTCGCGTGGCGAAACTTTTACGTCACGTAGTCATGCCGATCAACTAACTCTCGTTGAACTACTGCGAGACGAGAGTGTGCTAAAACACAGAGTTTTTCAGCCTTTTATATCTGAAAAACGAAATATACATCCAATGGTATTTCTAAAATCATTCACAGGCGCTTTACCAGAATCATGGAACGACAGGCAGCGGATACAGTTCATCTTAGGCTATGTACACGGTGAAGGATCAATTTGGGGTACAGAAATAATAGACAAATGTCACACCTATGCAGATTTTGAAGAGCATTTTTTGAATAAATTCTGGAGTTCAGGTATACAACAAAGACTCCGAAAGGAGATTTACAACGCCGAACCTTTCAACACCAAAGGAGGAGGTTTGAGACGTTATTCTGAAAAATATCTACGTAAAATTCAGTATTGGGACACGCCCATTTCAACCAAAGATGTAATCATGATCTTAAAGTCAAAACTTCCTGTGTCAATAAGAGAAAAACTAGTTAATGTGAGTGAAGAAGACCTAGAAGCCTTTCTTTCTGTTCTTGACAATTTGGATATGATCTATGAGGATGTGCGTGCGAGCGCGCGGAATAATTATAATAATGGACCGCCCGCTCCGCAGCAGCACATAAATTGCGTCAATGGAATGTCGTACCAACATAACACGGGACAACCAAACGCTCAGCCTTACGGCAATCATAACAGTTTCAACAGCCGTAATGGAAAACAATATAACAAATATCCACACCAGAATAGATACAATCCGATTTATCAAAACATACAGCAACAATACGGTAATTTACCGATAAATCACAACGGTAATTACCAGTACCAGAACAACAACACGAATAATGGAAATCTTCACAAGGGAAAGAAATGGAACAATTATAACGGACCACAACAGTACAGTCAGCCGAGTCACTTCACTCCATCTCACCAAATAAATTTTTCACAGCCGAAAAATGCGACATTTTCTCACCAACCCAACCAACAGTTCAGGAACAATAGTCAGGACAATTCGTCGGATGCTTTTCCTGACACCGCCGGTCATAATAGCCAAGGAAATCCGACTATTTTTTACACACAGGCGAACCAAGCACCAAACGCGATGTCAAATAACACGCAATCAAGTGATGCACAAGTCGTATGGGATACGAACGCGAATTTTCGACCTGGTAGGTCGCAAAATACTAGTCAAGTAAAAATAACTTACATTTCAGCTCCACCCCAGTCGGAAAACCATTAGCAGCTAGTTTAGGCCTCCACGGGGAAGCTGCGGACCGAAATTACAACAGCCTGAAGTAACATTAGACGACAAGTTAAGACAAGCTCTCATATCTTTAACCACTCACGCCAACCTTAGAAAAGAGGCGCAAGACAAACACATTAGCAAAATCTTATCGTATCGTATAAATGAACGCATGACAAACACATTAGCAAAGTCTTATCGTATCGTATAAATGAACGAGTGCTATTACAGACCCACTTCAAACCATCTTTGATTCATCATAAGAATCGCAAGTGGCAGCACTTGTATGAAGGACCATATATTATATTAAGAAAGCCGCACATTGGTTGCTATCTATTAGCTGACCCTGTATCTGGACGAATAAAAGGATTGTTTCATCACGCAGACTTGAAGAAATACAGAGTCTACCATTGAAAATATCTGTTAAGTTAAGCTGCTAAAATAAAATATACACACACTATAAGTTGTCATACTATGTGTGAAGTACCAACGTATGTAAGAGTAATGCACAGGACTAACAGCCTGTCGACCTGCCACAACAAGATAAGTAATTTATATGAGCACCTGAAGTAAAACACATTTATTGTAGGAGACCAAGATTTGCCTTAGATGTAAGTTAGTTTTAAGTTAATTGAGCCATGAGCGGCCACAGCCGAAAGAGCTGACAAATAAATATTATAGTAGTGCTAAGTGCCACCTGCTATCACTAGTTTTAAGTGTAGCAAAGCTCTCTCCTCTTGAATGAAATAAATTAAAATTATCATTCAGACCAGAATGATTGCTCGAAAAAAAAATGGTTAAGGTCGCTTACTCTAATGAGGTAAATGTTATGTTGTGCATAAGGAGTGTGTGACAACAAATTTTATGAGGCCACCTATGAAACGCAACAGGCAAAAAGGAGCAGCTTAGCATATAAGAACCAAGTAAGTCAATAACGATCCAGGTAGCAGGAAAGAAGTGCGCAACTCAATTATTTTATTATAATACGGAGAAAACCGTATACGCACATAAGAATTTTACGGCATAGTGCAGCTGAAATACTTACAAAGATCATTTATAAATAAACTAATTTAGTACTAGAAACATCTATTTCAGGTCCTCGAGGTATGACGATTTTTTTTTAGAAAACCAATTTTACGATACATGGAACAGAAGATAGTTAACAGACATAGTTCACTGCTAATGCATGGTTTAAGTAATTTCAGATATGCATAGAAAATTGTTTAGAGAGCTGGATCAGGCGACACTGAAACTACTGTATCGATTTAATTATACTATTTGTCATGAAAAACTCAGGTGATAACAATTTATATATCATACGTTACTAACACTGTGTCTTCAAATCTCTTCACTCCATAAAAGTCTTTTCTGTTTTCCTCTAACCAGTATCCTTACCATCCTACCTTATCCAGTAGAGAAGTGAATTTTACGAGCTGGATGCATGATTGATACACACAGGCTATACGAATGGATAGTCGTGACACATTGGTTGTCGACGGGCTATGCTTATTCTCCGCAAATTGCGAGTTCAATTAAGATTTGTTATGTGCAATTGCATGACAGGGAACACCAAGCTTCCCAATTTCCCTAATGGTAGTTTGAACACGAACTGTTCATCACGTAAACGAAGCCACATTGACTATGTCTTCAAACTAACGACGCAATAGAGAGAAAATTAAAGAGCTGAACTTGAGAAAAGAGTAACTATTGTGAAAAGAAAAGAATAACAAGATTTCGAACAAAGTGTAAACCTAAAGTGCCTTGGAAGCACAAACTACGAACAAGAGAATGCTTTTCGTCAGGCCTGTAGTCACAGAGACTAAACACTTCTTTGTAAATAATTTTTAGCCATGATATATATATATACTAACTGTTAACTGTACTTTGTAGTAATAATGCAGTCAGTAATAAATGGACACGTAAATGCTGCTGCGTGTGAACCGACTATAGACAAGTAATTAATGGACACGTATAAAAGTGGTGCGTGTGAACCTTAACAAGACGACCAAACAAAAGGTGAACACGAATTAATAATAACGTGTGAACTGAAAAGGTGATAACTCCAAGAACACGTGTGAAATGCCGCGTTGTTATAAGTACTTGTACCACGAAACCACGATGTAGAAAGCCGAAGAGTGAAAGTGAATAAGTATTGTACTTACCACAAACGGTACTGCACGCCTTTCCACGGACACATTCTTCGAAACAGCTGCGGGAGTCGTCGCATCTGGCTGCTTCCGTAATCCAGAGTCGATGAAAAACTGTGTAAAAATTCACACCACAGCTAGTAGACACTAGAGTTGTGGCGATTCGTGAATGAGTCGTTCATTTGAACGACTCTAAATAAAGAATCGTACGAATCGAATCGTGATACGGACGAATCGTCGTTGAAAAGAATCGTAAGAACGATTGCGTGTTTCCGAGTCGTGACGATTCCAAGTTCCAACGATTCATCGGTTCCTTGTACGCCATGCTTCGAAGGCAACTTCCGAATCATGCCGAATGATTACGACCGCCAGATGGCAGTCAAGTGGAGGATGCATGTGATCAAAGGAAGCTCGGAACGAACAAACGAAGTTCGTGGGTCGTAATATTACTCGTGAAAACCAAGCTGACACTTGGCGGTGGCTGACGGGAACGAGCTTAAAGGAATTTCCCATTTACTATCGCTACCATCAGCCACCGCGCCGACGTCAGCTTAGTTTGCGCGAGTAATGCACGAACTAGTGATGACACAAACGATATACCGCGAGTACACAGCTCCCAATACACACGATCAAAATCAAGAAATCCAAGTATGATGAATAAATACGTACCTCTTATTTGTTGCAGATGCAATGCAAAACACACACACCTTCTCTTACACACGAGCAATAGCACTTGAATTATGTATTATATTTAGCGTATCTCGAAAACGGCCCCAACGATTTGGATGAAATTTTGTATTTACACTGGTTTATGCTTTTTGAGTTCACTTACATAGTTCCATTCTTTCGTAAAAAGTCAAGTTTTACAATATATAAATACTTCATAGTTCCATTCGTAAAAAAGCAATTTTATATTATAAAAACGCTATTTCACATTTTTTATAACGCCATCTCGTAAAACTATTTCTGGCATATCTTATCATGATACAGTTCGATTCTAACCCCATTGACAATTTCAGACATGTCCTGCCATCTGTGAGTAAGATGTAGAACTTTTTGCATTCCGTACGAATCGTGCCATCGCAGACTAGAATGAATCGTGAAAGAATCGTGAACGAATCGTAGGAATCGATTCGCAATGTGAGATTGAATCGTAGGAATCGAATCGGGAAAAAGAATCGAGTTGCCCAACTCTAGTAGACACCAAACGCTCTGCTTCTCGCAGAATACTGCTGCTAGCGTTGTGGAACTCTCAAGTTATTATCACGTGATTGTGACCAACGGACGTAACACTGTGTACGCTGAGCGCTCAACAATCAATTTTTCTTTGCACAACGAGCGTGAATGCCAAATGTGTTTGAAATGCATTCAAAATAAAATATGATAAAGCAATGAATTAAGCACTCATGTACCTTGTGAAATTTTAAAGACTCTAGTCGGAAGAGTCTAAAGCTCGATTTTGAGAGTTGCTACCGAATTTACTGACCAGGCCGAGTAATGACGAAAACGTGTCGAACCAAATAAAACCAGAAAATAGATAAATATGAGAACTAAGCATTCCTAAGAGAATGAGACCTTATGTACATAAACAATTGTTATCCTTACCTAATCCAATTTTCTTTTAGACTAAGTTATTAGTAAGTAAGCACATTCTAATACAGATTTTTTTTTCTGTATTTTTCATGTACGAAAACATAAATGGAAGCACGGACATGTGTCAAGTGAAATAGAGACCGCCACCATACGGCTCAACATGTTGCAGAACCAATCTTCCAGTTCCTGACCAACGACGTATTTCCAACGCAACATCACACCCCGACAACTACTCCAACTTCCACAGTGAAAGTGATGCCCTACTTTTCCTCCACTGTGAAAGTGTAATCAATTTCCCCACTCAAGCGCAGTGCTATCATTAATACCCGAAGTTCTACCACTCCCAGTGCAACTCATACCTACCCAATTGTAGTGAAACATTTTTTTTTGCAGGTCATGAAAGCCACAAATATGTAAAGTGCTACGTATTTACTGCAAGAAATCTTCGACGAAACAAAGACAAAAATATTCCTGTAATATATCATTGTAAAACAAGAATGTCAATTTTTTTGTAACATATTTTTTCCACGAGTGTACACAGCACCAAGACTTCCTGCGAAGTCAAGCAATTTATTTCTTTGTTATTTTTTAATATTTATTATGCCATGTATAATGTATCTATGTATGTGTATCTTTATCTTAATTTCATTATCTTTTACCGAGAAATGAACATTTGTTATCCTTGTATAATACATTAGAAAGAGCACAGTTCAATTGTCATGTAGTTACACTATGGACAAATTACTATCAATTTCAGTCGTACGAATATACTTACCTGATACTCTGTATGTTAACCACTTTGCCTGATGTAGTGTGCAAAATCTATTGTAAAGAATTTTTGCAAGTAATACTAACTTGTTTCACGAAAGCAATAATATCACGACTACGCGTGAGTCGCGATGATCCTGACGGAGTCATCGCTCCTCACGCGGGAAGCAATGTGATATTATTGGATTTCAGACATTTTGCATATGAGAAAAGGACAGCCACCGAGCTGTAGTTTGTAATGATGATAAGCATGACAACACGAGAGTAAGGGAACGAAATCTATAATGTGCGCTTATACCAAGACGCGCGGCCAGCGTTTAAAAAGTACTTTTAAACACTATGACTCGCTGGTCGCAGATATTTAAAATCATTGCCGCAGCGCTTGATAGCAAGAAGCTGCGAAACAGAAGAAATAACAATTTATCATTTGATAGGAAAATTCTAGAGTCTTTATAGTTATTTGTACTTCTGGTCGCCGATATGTTAACATGTACTTCATTACTTTTGATGTTTGGTCGCCGACTTGTTAAGAGGTGTTGTGTAGTACCGCTACAAGTTATATTTCATTTAGTGTGAAAAACCACGTTATCATCAAGAAAGAAAACGCTTTAGTAAACCTTGTGACGATAAAAAATTCTTACGCGCACGCCAGGACATTTAATTTTTACAAAATACCACACATACAAAAGCAGCGATAGTTGGACTGCTCCATGTATGAGAAAAACATAAAAAATGGAAGTTTTGTATTCACTGAAAAAATTTTTAATTTTTATAGTTTAACGCCTTTGTTCTTTGAGAATATACTGATGCTTCACTGTACAGAAACTCTATACTTATTCTTTTCTTTAAATTAACCACAAATAATGTATTTGTTTAAATGAACTTTGTTACAGGTTCGCTCTTTATCGCGGTGTCTCGATTGTATTTGGGAGACCATTAATGTGTTGAATTTCCGATATTACAACTTGTTTTACAAAATTTCACTGTTTTGCATTCATTTCCAATTTTTTTTTTATTATTCAAATAGGTCCCTTAGGTAATTTCATTGAAGAGTCTGATTGCGGGAAAGAAATCCGGGTTAAGACGTCATTTGAGAAACTATTTTCGCGCAATCAATCTGTACATCTGAACATAATCGAGAACCGACGCATGAGCGATCATTCATTAATTTTTCTCTCTTTCCAACTCGTACCAAAAAACGGTCAAGGAGAACTGCCATGAGTACGCAATCTAGTGTTAAAGGTTGCATTCTTTATCTTGTCAGCAAACATTGCCATAAATTATCATCATCAATGTTATTTTTGGTTAAATGTGAAAAGCAAAAAACCTTTTAACGCTAGAGAGGGACACGGTTAAGAAGGAATAATGCATCAGAAAAGAGATACTCGACTCCCAAAAGAAAATCCTGTCATTGCTGTAGAAACGTTACTTGATTCCGAAGGAGAAGGCATGGAATCAAGAGTATTTCATAGCGACGCAATTTCTGTGTTAATTCGTCAATATGAGGGAGCGAATGATGCAGTAAAGAAGGAATAATGCATCGGAACAGAGATACTCGACTCCCAAAAGGAAATCCTGTCGTTTCCGTAGAAACGTTACTCGATTCAGAAGGAGAAGGCGTGGAACCCAGAGTGTTTCATAGCGACGCAATTTTTGTGTTAAGTTGTCAATGCGAGGGAGCGAGGGATGCAGTAAAGAAGGAATAATGCACTGGAAAAGAGATACTCGACTCCAAAAAGAAATCCTGTCGTTGCCGTAGAAACGTTACTCGATTCAGAATGAGAAGACATGTAACCGAGAGTATTTCATAGCTACGCAATTTCTGTGTTGATTCTTCAATGTGAGGGTGCGACGGACATAGTTAAGAAGGAATAATGCATCAGAAAGGAGATACTCGACTCCCAAAAGAAAATACTGTCATTGCCGGAGATACGTTACTCGATTCAGAAGGAGAAGGCATGGAACCCAGAGTATTTCATAGCGACGCAGTGACTGAGTTAATTTGTCAATGTGAGGGAGCGATGATGCAGTAAAGAAGGAATAATGCATCGGATAAGAGATGACTCCCAAACGAAAATCCTATCGTTTCCGTAGGAACGTTTGTGGTGCCACCGCCAGACAGCACACTTGCTAGGTGGTAGCTTTAAATCGGCCGCGGTCCATTAGTACATATCGGACCCGCGTGTCGCCACTGTCAGTGATAGCAGACCGAGCGCCACCATACGGCAGGTCTCGAGAGACTTACTAGCACTCGCCCCAGTTGTACGGTCGACTTTTCTAGCGACTACACTAACGAAGCCTTTCGCATTTGCCGAGAAGACAGTTAGAATAGCCTTCAGCTAAGTCAATGGCTACGACCTAGCAAGGCGCCATTAACAGTTTATATTCTTTATAACGTACCGTCAAGAACGATGTATACAAATGATGGATTAATGATAAGTATTCCAGCAGCTACGTACTTTATTTTATAGCATTCATTCCGTATCCTGTTTCAGACCTCACGCCAGCCTGCGTGAGTTTGACGCGTGCATTTCGGCCTTCTCTAGCAATACAACAACGTTACTCGATTCAGATGGAGATGGCATAGAACCCAGAGTATTTCATAGCGACGCAATTTCTGTGTTAATTCCTCAGTGTGAGTGAGCGAGGAATGCAGTAAAGAAGGAATAATACATCGGAAAAGAGAAACGTTACTTGATTGCGAAGGAGAAGGCATGGAACCCAAAATATTTCATAGCGACGCAATTTCTGTGTTGATTCGACAATGTGAAGGTGCGAGGGACACATTTAAGATGGAATAATGCATCAGAAAAGAGATACTCGAATCCTAAAAGAAAATCCTGTCGTTGCCGTAAAAAAACGTTACTCGATTCAAAAGGAGAAGGCATGGAACCCAGAGTATTTCCTAGCGACGCAATTTATGTGTTAATTTGTCAGTGTGAAGGTGCGAGGGACACAGTTAAAAAGGAATAATGCATCAGAAAAGAAATACCCGACCCCCAAAAGGAAATCCTGTCGTTGCCGTATAAATGATACTCTATTCAGAAGGAGAAGGCATGGAACCCAGAATATTTCATAGCGACGGAATTTCTGTGTTAATTCGTCAATTTGAGGGAGCGAGGTATGCAATAAAGAAGGAATAATGCAAAGGAAAAGAGATACTGGACACCCAAAAGTTAATCCTTTCGTTTCCGTAGAAACATTACTCGATTCCGAAGCAGAAGTCATGGAAACCGGAGTATTTCATAGCGGCGCAATTTCTTTGTTAATTCGTCAATGTGAGGGAGCGAGGGATGCAGTAAAGAAGGAAGAATGCATTGGAATAGAAATGACTTACAAACGAAAACTCTATCGTTTCCGTAGAAACGGTACTCGATTCAGGTGGAGAAGGCATAGAACCCAGAGTATTTCATAGCGACGCACTCTCTGCGTTAATTCGTCAATGTGAGGGAGCGAGGGATGCAGTAAAGAAGGAATAATGCATCGGAAAAGAGATACTCGACTCCCAAAGGAAAATCCTATCGATTCCGTAGAAACGATACTCGATTCAGAAGGAGAAGGAAAGGAACCCAGGGTATTTCATAGTGACGCTATTTCTGTGTTAATTCGTCTATGTGAGTGAGCGAGGGTTGCAGTAAACAAGGATTAAAGCATCGAAAAAGAGATACCCAAAAGAAAATCCTGTCGTTGCCGTAGAAACTTTACTTTAATCAGAAGGAGTAGGCATGGAACCCAGAGTTCTCCATAGCGACCCAATTTCTGTGTTGATTCGTCAATGTGAATGTGCGAGGGACACTGTAAAGAAGGAATAATACATCGGAAAAGTGATACTCGCTTCCCAAAAGTAAAACCTGTCGTTGACGTACAAACGTTACTCGATTCAGTACGAGAAGGCATGGAACCCAGAGTATTTCATCGCCGAAGAAAGGTCACTCGATTGGGAAGGAAAAGGCATGGAAACCAGAATATTTCGTGGCGACGCAATTTCTGTGTTGATTCGACAATGTGAAGGTTCGAGAGACACAGTTAAGAAGAAATAATGCATCAGAAAAGAGATACTCGACTCCCAACAGGAAATCCTGTCCTTGCTGTATAAATGTAACTCGATCCCGAAGGAGATGGCTATGAACCCAGAATATTACATTGCGATGCAGTCCCTGTGTTAATTCGTCAATGTGAGGGTGCGAGGGATGCAGTAAAGAAGGAATAATGCTTTGGAAAGAGATACTCAACTCCCAAAAAAAAAAAAAAAAAATCCTTTCGTTGCTGTAGAAACGTTACTCGATTAGGAAGGAGAAGGCGTGGAACCCAGAATATATCATAGCGACGCATTTTCTGTGTTGATTCGTAAATGTGAGGGTGCGAGGGACACAGTTAAGAAGGAATAATGCATCAGAAAAAAATAATGGACTCCCAAAAGAAATTCCTATTTTTATTATAGAAACGTTACACCATAAATGCGAGAAGGCATGAAAACCAGAGTATTTCATAGCGACGTAATTTCTGTGTAAATTCGTCAATGTGAGGGAGCAAGGGATGCAGTAAAGAATTAATAGTGCATTGGAAAAGAGAAACTGAATCCCAAAAGAAAATCCCTTTGTTTCCGTACAAACGTTACACGCTTGAGATTGAGATGGCATGGAACACAGAATATTTCATTGCGACGCAATTTCTGTGTTGATTCGTCAATGTGAGGGTGCGAGGGACACAGTTAAAAAGGGATAATGCATCAGAAAAGAGATACTCGACTCCCAAAATAAAATACTGTCGTTGCCGTAGAAACGTTACTCGATTCAGAAGTAGAAGGCATGGAACCCAGAGTATTTTATAGCGACGTAATTTATGTGTTAATTCGTCAATGTGAGGGAGCGAGGGATGCAGTAAAGAAGGAAAAGTGCATCAGAAATGAGATACTCGCCTCCCAAAAGAAAATCCTGTCGTTGCCATAGAAACGTTACTCGAGTGGGAAGGAGAATGCATGCAACCCATAGTATTTAATAGCGACTCAATTTCAGTGTTAATTCGACAAAGCGAGGGAGCAAGGGATGCAGTAAAGAAGGAATGGTGCATCGGAAAAAATATACTGGACTCCCAAAAGAAAATCCTTTCATTTCCATAGAAACGTTACTCGACTGGGAGGGAGAATGCATGCATCCCATAGTATTTAATAGCGACTCAATTTCGGTGTTAATTCGTCAATGTGACGGAGCGAGGGATGAAGTAATGAAGGAATAGTGCATCGGAAAAGATATACTCGACTCCCAAAAGAAAATCCTTTCATTTCCATAGAAACGGTACTAGACTTAGAAGGAGAAGTCATAGAACCCATAGTATTTTATAGCGACGCAATTTCTGTGTTAATTCGTCAAAGTGAGGGAGCGAGGGATGCAGTAATGAAGGAATAGTGCATCAGGAAAGAGATACTTGCCTCCCAGAAGAAAATCCTGTTGTTTCCATAGAAACGTTACTCGAGGACCCATAGTATTTCTTACCGGCGCAATTTCTGTGTTAATTCGTCAAAGTAAGGGAGCGAGAAATGCAGTAATGAAGGAAAAGTGCATCGGAAAGAAGATACTCGCCTCCCAAAAGAAAATCCTGTCGTTGCCATAGAAACTATACTATATTTAGAAAAAATGGTTCAAATTGCTCTGAGCACTATGGGACTCAACTGCTGTGGTCATAAGTCCCCTAGAACTTACAACTACTTAAACCTAACTAACCTAAGGACAGCACACAACACCCAGCCATCACGAGGCAGAGAAAATCCCTGACCCCGCCGGGAATCGAACCCGGGAACCCGGGCGTGGGAAGCGAGAACGATACCGCACGACCAAGAGATGCGGGCTACTATATGTAGAAGGAGAAGTCTTAGAGCCCATAGTTTTTCATAGCGTCCCAATTTCTGTGTTAATTCGTCAAAGTGATGGAGCGAGGGATGCAGTAAATAAGGAATAGAGCATCGGAAAGGAGATACTGGCGTCCCAAAAGAAAAACTTGTCGTTTCAATAGATACGTTACTCGATTTAAAAGGAGAAGTCATAGAACACATAGTATTTCACAGGGACGCAATTTCTGTACTAATTCGTCAAAGCGAGGGAGCGAGGGATGCAGTAAAGAAGGAATAGTGCACCAGAAAAGTGATACTCGCCTCCCAAAAGAAAATCGTGTCGTTGCCATAGAAACGTTACTCGAGTGGGAAGAAGAATGCATGCAACCCATAGTATTTAATAGCGACTCAATGTTAGTGTTAATTCGTCAATGTGAGTCAGCGAGGGATGCAGTAAAGAAGGAATAGTGCATCGGAAAAGATATACTCGACTCCCAAATGAAAAACCTTACACTTCCATAGAACCGTTACTCGACTGGGAAGGAGAATGCGTGGAACCCATAGTATTTCACAGCGACGCAATTTCTGTGTTAATTCGTCAAAGTGCGGGTGCAAGGGATTCTGTATGGAAGGAATTGTGCATTGGAAAAGATATACTCTATTCCCAAAAGAAAATCCAGTCGTCGCCATAGAAATGTTACTTGAGTGGGAACGAGAATGCATGCAACCCATAGTATTTAATAGCGACTCAATTTCAGTGTTAATTCGTCAATGTGAGAGAGCGAGGGATGCAGTAAACAACGAATAGTGCATGGGAAAAGATATACCCGACTCCCAAACAAAATCCTTTCATTTCCATAGAAACGTTACTCGACTGGGAGGGAGAATGCGTGGAATCCATAGTATTTCATAGCGACTCAATTTCAGTGTTATTTCGTCAAAGCGAGGGAGCGAGGGGAGCAGTAAAGAAGGAATAGTGCATCGGAAAAGCGATACTCGCCTCCCAAAAGAAAATCCTGTCGTTGCCACAGAAACGATACTAGATTTAGAAGGAGAAGTCATAGAACCCGTAGTATTACATAGCGACGCAATTTGTTTGTCTATTCGTCAAGGTGAGGGAGCGTGGGATGCAGTAATGAAGGAATAGTGCATCAGAAAAGAGAAACTCGCCTCCCAAATAAAAATGTGTGGTGTCCATAGAAACGTTACTCGCGAACCCATAGTAATTCTTAGCGACGCAATTTCTGTTTTAATTCGTCAAAGTGAGGGAGCTAGAGATGCAGTAACGAAGGAATAGTGCATCAGAAAAGAGATACTTGCCTGCCAAAGGGAAATCAGGTCGTTTCCAAAGAAACGTTACTCGAGAACCCATAGTATTCCATAGCGACGCAATTTCTCTGTTAACTCGTCAAAGTGAGGGTGCGAGGGATGCTGTAAGGAAGGAATAGTGCATTGGAAAGCATATACCCGACTCCCAAAATAAAATCCTTTTATTACCATAGAAACGTAGCTCGACTGGGAAGGTGAATGCGTGGAACCCATAGTATTTCATAGCGACTCAATTTCAGTGTTATTTCGTCAAAGCGAGGGAGCGAGGGAAGCAGTAAAGAAGGAATAGTGCATCGGAAAAGCGATACTCGCCTCCCAAAAGAAAATCCTGTCGTTGCCACAGAAACGATACTAGATTTAGAAGGAGAAGTCATAGAACCCGTAGTATTACATTGCGACGCAATTTGTTTGTCTATTCGTCAAGGTGAGAGAGCGAGGGATGCAGTAATGAAGGAATAGTGCATCAGAAAAGAGAAACTCGCCTCCCAAATAAAAACGTGTCGTGTCCATAGAAACGTTACTCGCGAACCCATAGTAATTCTTAGCGACGCAATTTCTGTGTTAATTCGTCAAAGTGAGGGAGCTAGAGATGCAGTAACGAAGGAATAGTGCATCAGAAAAGAGATACTTGCCTGCCAAAGGGAGATCAGGTCGTTTCCAAAGAAACGTTACTCGAGAACCCATAGTATTCCATAGCGACGCAATTTCTGTGTTAATTCGTCAAAGTGAGGGAGCGAGGGATGCAGTAATAAAGGAATAGTGCATCGGAAAAGATATACTCGACTCCCAAAAGCAAATCCTTTCATTTCCATAGAAACGGTACTAGATTTAGAAGGAGTAGTCATAGCACCTATAATATTTCATAGCGACGCAAATTCTGTGTTAATTCGTCAAAGTGAGGGAGCGAGGGATGCAGTAAAAAAGGAATAGTGCATCAGAAAAGAGACACTCTCATCCCAAAAGAAAATTCGGTCGTTTCCATAGAAACGTTCCTCGAGGACCCATAGTATTTCATAGCGACGCAATATCTGTGTTAATTCGTCAAAGTAAGGGAGCGAGAGATGCAGTGACGAAGGATTAGTGCATCGGAAAAGAGATACTCGCCTCCCATAAGAAAATCCTGTCGTTGCCACAGAAACGATCCTAGACTTAGAATGAGAAGTCATAGAATCCATAGTATTTAAGTGCGACTGAATTTCAGTGTTAATTCGTCAACGTGAGGGAGCGAGGGATGCAGTAAAGAAGGAATAGTGCATCGGAAAAGTTATACTCGACTCCCAAAAGAAACTCCTTTCATTTCCATAGGAAATTTACTCGACTGGGAATGAGAAAGTGTGGAAACCATAGTATTTCACAGCGACGCAATTTCTGTTCTAATTCGTCAAAGTGAGGGAGAAAGGGATGCAGTATAGAAGAAATAGTGCTTCGGAAAAGATATACTCGACTCACAGAAGAAAATTCTTTCATCTCCATAGAAACTTTTTCAGACTGGGAAGGAGAGGGCGTGGAACCCATAGTACTTCAAAGCGACTCAATTTCAGTGTTAATTCGTCAACGTGAGGGAGCTAGGGATGCAGTAAAAAAGGAATAGTGCATCGGAAAAGATATGCTCCACTCCCAAAAGAAAATCCTTCCATTTCCATCGAAACGTTACTCGACTGGGAAGGAGAATGCGTGGAATCCATAGTAATTCATAACGACGCAATTTCTGTGTAAATTCGTCAATGTGAGGGAGCGAGGGATGCAGTAAAGAAGGAATAGTGCTTCGGAAAAGATATACTCGACTCCCAAAAGAAAATCCTTTCATTTCCATAGGAACGTTACTCGACTGGGAAGAAGAATGTGTGGAACCCATAGTTTTTCATAGCGACGCAATATTTGTGTTAATTCGTCAAAGTGAGGGAGCGAGGGATGCAGTAAAGAAGGAATAGTGCATCGGAAAAGATATCCTCGACTCCCAAAGTAAATCCTTTGAGTTACATAGAAACGTTACTCGACTTGGAAGGAGAATGCGTTGAAAACATAGTATTTCATAGCAACACAATTTCAGTCTAAATTCGTAAAAGCGAGGGAGCGTGGGATGCAGTAAAGAAGGAATAGTGCAATGGAAAACATATACTAGACTCCCAAAAGGAAATGCTTTTATTTCCATAGAAACGTTACTCCACTGGGAGGGAGAATGCGTGAAATGTATAGTATTTCATAGCGACGCAATTTCTGTGTTAATTCGTCAAAGTGAGGGAGCGAGGGATGCAGTAAAGAAGGAATAGAGCATCGGAAAAGATATACTCGACTCCCAGAAGAAAATCCTTTTACTTCCATAGAACCGTTACTCGACTGGGAGGGAGAATGCGTGGAATCCATAGTATTTCATAGCGATGCAATTTCTGTGTTAATTCGTCAACGTGAGGGAGCGAGGGATGCAGTAAAGAAGGAATAGTGCATCAGAAAGGAGATACTCGCCTCCCAAAAGAAAATCCTGTCGTTGCCATAGAAACGATACTAGATGTAGAAGGAGAAGTCATAGAACCCATAGTACTTCATAGCGACGCAATTACTGTGTTAATTCATCAAAGTGAGGGAGCGAGGGATGCAGTAAAGAAGGAATAGTGCATCAGAAAAGAGATACTCACCTCCCAAAAGAAAATCCTGTCGTTTCCATAGAAACGTTACTCAATTAAGAAGGAGATGACATAGAACCCATAGTAATTCATAGCGACGCAATATCGATGTTAATTCGTCAAAGTGAGGGAGCGAGAGATGTAGTAACGAAGGAATAGTGCATCAGAAAAGAGATACTCGCCTCCTAAAAGAAAATCTTGTCGTTGCCATAGAAATGTTACTCGATTTAGAAGGAGAACTCATGGGACCCATAGGATATCATAGCGACGTAATCTCGGTGTTAATTCGTCAAAGTAAGGGAGCGGGTTATGCAGTAAAGAAGGAATAGTGCATCAAAAAGAAAAACTCGCGTCCCAAAAGAAAATCCTTTCGTTACCATAGAACCGTTACTCGAGTGGGAAGGAGAATGCATGCAACCCATAGAATTTAATAGCGACTCAAATTCAGTGTTAAAACGTCAGTGTGAGGGAGCGAGGGATGCAGTAAAGAAGGAATAGAGCTTCGGAAAAGATATACTCGACTCCCAAAAGAAAATCCTTTCATCCCCCTGGAAACGTTACTCCACTGAGACAGAGAATGCGTGGAATCCATAGTATTTCATAGCGACGCAATTTCTGTTTTAATTCGTCAAAGTGAGGGAGCGAGGAAAGCAGTGAAGAAGGAATAGCGCATCGGATAAGGTATACTCCACTCCCAAAAGAAAATCCATTCATTTCCATAGAAACACTGCTTGACTGGGAAGGAGAATGCGTGGAACCCGTAGTAATTTCATGGCGACGCAATTTCTGTGATAATTAGTCAAAGTGAGGGAGTGAGGGATGCAGTAAAGAAGGGACAGTGCATCAGAAAAGAGATACTCGCCTCCCATAAGAATATCCTAACGTTGAAATAGAAACGTTACTCGATTTAGAAGGAGAAGTCATATGACCCATAGTATTTCGTAGCGACGCAATTTCTGTGTTAATTCGTCAATGTGAGGGAGCCAGGGATGCAGTAAAGAAGGTATAGTGCATCAGAAAAAAGACACTAGCCTCCCAAAGGAAAATCCTGTCGTTTCCATAGAAACGATACTCGATTTAGAAGGAGATGTCATAGAAATCATAGTATTTCATAGCGCAGCAGTTTCTGTGTTAATTCGACAATGTGAGGGAGCGAGGGATGCAGTAACGAAGGAATAGTGCATCAGAAAAGATATACTCGTCTCCCAAACGAAAATCCTTTCGTTGCCATAGCAACGTTACTCGATTTAAAAGGAGAAGTCATAGAACCCATAGAATTTCATAGCTACACTATTTCTGTGTTAATTCGTATGATGAGGGAGCGGGGGATGCAGTAAAGTAGGAAAGTGCATCGCAAAGGAGATACTCGCTTCCCAAAAGAAAATCCTGTTGTTTCCATATAAACGTTACTCGATTTAGAAGGAGAAGTCATAGAACTCATAGTATTTAATAGCGACGCAATTTCTGTGTTAATTTGTCAATGTGAGGGATCGAGGGATGCAGTAAAGGACGAATAGTGCATCGGAAAGGTCATACACGCCTCCCAAAACAAAATCCTGTCGCTTCCATAGAAACATTACTCGATTTAGAAGGATAAGTCATAGAACCCATAGTATTTCATAATGACGCAATTTCTGTGTTAATTCGTCAATGTGCGGGAGCGAGGGATGCAGTAAAGAAGGAATAGTGCATCGGAAAAGATATATTCGACTCCCAAAAGAAAATCCCTTCATTTCCATATAAACGTTTCCCGACTGGGAAGGAGAATGCGTGGAACCCATAGTATTTCAGAGCGATGCAATTTCTGTCTTAATTCGTCAAAGTGAAGGAGCAAGGGAGGCAGTAAAGAAGGAGTAGTGCATCGGAAAGGAGATACTCGCCTCCCAAAAGAATATCCTGTCGTTTCCATAGAAACGTTACTCGATTTAGAAGGAGAAGTCATAGAACCCATAGTATTTCATAGCGACGAAATTTCTGTGATAATTCGTCAAGGTGATGGAGCGAGGGATGCAGTAAAGAAGGAATAGTGCATCGGAAAGGAGATACTCGCCTAACAACAGAATATCCTGTCGTTTCCATTGAAACGTTACTCCAATTAGAAGGAGAAGTCATAGAACCCATAGTATTTCATAGCGACGAAATTTCTATGATAATTCGTCAATATGATGGAGGGAGGGATACAGTAAAGAAGGAATAGTGGATCGGAAAGGAGATACACGCCTCCCAAAAGAAAATCCTGTCTATTCCATAGAAACGTAACTCCATTTGGAAGGAGAAGTCATAGAACACAAAGTATTTCAAAGCGACGCTATTTCTGTGTTAATTCGTCAATGTGGGAGAGCGAGGGATGGAGTAAAGAACGAATAGTGCATCAAAAAAGAAATACTCCCCTCCCAAAAGATAATCCAGTCGTTGCCATAGCTACGTTACAAGATTTAGAAGGAAAAGTCACAGGACCCATAGCATTTCATAGCGACGCAATTTCTGTGTTAATTCCTCAATGTGAGGGAGCAAAGGATGCAGTAAAGATGGAATAGTGCATCGGAAAGGAGATACTCGCCTCCCTAAAGTAAATCCTTTCGTTTCCATAGAAAAAATACTCGATTTCGAAGGGGAAGTCATAGAACCCTTTGTATTGCATAGCGACGCCATTTCTGTGTTAATTCGTCAATGTGAGGGAGCGGGGGATGCAGTAAAGAAGGAATAGTGCACCAGAAAGGAGATACTCGCCTCCCAAAAGAAAATCCTGTCGTTACCATAGAAACGTTACTCAAGTGGGAAGGAGAATGCATGCAACCCATAGTATTTTATAGCGACTCAATTTCAGTTTTAATTCGTCAATGTGAGGGAGCGAGGGATGCAGGAAAGAAGGAATAGTGCATCGGAAAAGATATACTCAACTCCCAAAAGAAAATCCTGACGTTTCCATTGAGACGTTGCTCGATTTAGAAGGAGATGTCGTAAAACCCATAGTATTTCATAGCGACGCAATTTCTGTGTTAGTTCCTCAATGTGAGGGAGCAAGGGATGCAGTAAAGATGGAATAGTGCATCGGAAAGGAGATACTCGCCTCCCTAAAGTAAATCCTTTCGTTTCCATAGAAAAGTTACTCGATTTCGAAGGGGAAGTCATAGAACCCTTTGTATTGCATAGCGACACCATTTCTGTGTTAATTCGTCAATGTGAGGGAGCGAGGGATGCAGTTAAGAAGGAATAGTGCATCGGAAAGGAGATACTCCCTTCCATAAAGGTAATCCTGTTGTCCCCATAGAAACGTTACTCGATTTAGAAGCACACGTCATAGAACCCATTGTATTTCATAGCGACAAAATTTCAGTGTCAATTCGTCAATGTGAGTGAGCGAGGGATGCAGTAAAGAAGGAATGGTGCATCAGAAAGGAGACACTCGCCTCCATAAAGAAAAACCTGTTGTTTCCACAGAAACGTTACTCGATTTAGAAGGAGAACTCATAGATCCCATAGTATTTAATAGCGACGCAATTTCTGTGATAATTCGTCAATGTGAGGGAGCAAGGGATGCAGTAAAGAAGGAATAGTGCATCGGAAAGGAGATACTCGCCTCCCAAAAGAAAATCCCGTCGTTTCCAGTGAAACGTTACTCGATTCAGAAGGAGAAGTCATAGAACCCATACTATTTCATAGCGACGCAATTTCTGTACTAATTCGTCATTGTGATGGAGCGAGGGATGCAGTTAAGAAGGAATAGTGCATCAGAAAGGAGACACACGCCTCCATAAAGAAAAACCTGATGTTTCCATAGAAACGTTACTCGATTGAGAATTAGATCTCATAGAACCCATAGTATTTCATAGCGAGTCAATCTCAGTGTTAATTCGTTTAAGGCAGGGAGCGAGGGATGCAGTAAAGAAGGAATAGTGCATCGGAAGAGATATACTCGACTCCCAAAAGAAAATCCTTTCATTTCCAAAGCAACGTTACTCGACTGGGAAGGAGAAGGTGTGTAACGCATTGTGTTCCACAGCGACGCAATTTCTGTGTTAAATCGTCGATGTGAGGGAGCAACGGATGCTGTAAAGAAGGAGTAGTGCGTCGGAAAGAAGATACTCACCTCCTAAAAGAAAATCCTGTCGTTTCCATAGAAACGTTACTCGATTTAGAAGGAGAAGTCATAGAACACATTGTGTATCATAGCGACGCAATTTTTGTGTTAATTCGTCGAAGTGAGGGAGCGAGGGATGCAGTAAAGAAGGAATAGTGCATCGGAAAGGAGGTACACGCCTCCTAAAAGAAAATCCTGTCGTTTCCATAGAAACGTTAGTCGATTTAGAAGGAGAAGTCATAGAACCCGTAGTATAACAGAGCGACGGAATTTCTGCGATAATTCGTCAATGTGAGGGAGTGAGGGATGCAGTAAAGAAGGAGTAGTGCATCGGAAAGGAGATACTCGCCTCCCAAAAGAAATTCTGTCGTTTCCATAGAGGCGTTACTCGATTTAGAAGAGAAATTATAGAACCCATTGTATTTCATAGCGACGCAATTTCAGTGTTAATTCGTTATTGTGATGGAGCGTGGGATGCAGTAAAGAAGGATTAGTGCATTGGAAAGGAGATACTCCTCTCCCAAAAGAAAATCCTCTCGATTCCATAGAAACGTAACTCTATTTAGAAGGAGAAGTCATAGAACCTATAGTAATTCATAGCGACTCAATATCAGTGTTAATTCGTCAAAGTGAGGGAGCGAGGGATTCAGTAAAGAAGGAATAGTGCATCGGAAGGGAGATATTCGCATCCCAAAAGAAAATCCGGTCGGTTTCATAGAAACGTTACTCGACTTAGAAGGAGAAGTCATAGAACACATTGTATATAATAGCGACCCAATTTCTGTGTTAATTCGTGAAAGTGAGGGAGCGAGGGATGCAGTAAAGAAGGAATAGTGCATCGGAAAGGAGATACTCGCCTCCGAAAAGAAAATCCTATCGTATCTATAGAAACGTTACTCGATTTAGAAAAAGACGTCATAGAACCCATACTATTTCGTAGCGACGCAATTTCTGTGTTAATTCGTTATTGTGATGGAGCGATTGATGCAGTAAAGAAGGATTAGTGCATTGGAAAGGAGATACTCCTCTCCCAAAAGAAAATCCTCTCGTTTCCATAGAAACGTTACTCGATTTCGAAGGAGAAGTCATAGAACCTATAGTGTTTCATAGCGACTGAATATCTGTGTTAATTCGTCAAAGTGAGGGAGCGAGGGATGCAGTAAAGAAGGAATAGTGCATCAGAAAAGAGATCCTCGCCTCCCAAAAGAAAATCCTGTTGTTTTCATAGAAACGTTACTCGACTTAGAAGGAGAAGTCACAGAACACATTGTATATCATAGCGACGCAATTTCTGTGTTAATTCGTGAATGTGAGGGAGCGAGGGATGTACTAAAGAAGGAATAGTGCATAGGAAAGGCGATAGCCGCCCCCCAAAAGAATATCCTGTCGTGTCCATAGAAAAGTTACTCCATTTAGAAGGAGAGGTAATAGATCCCATAGTATTTCATAGCGACGTAATTTCTGTGATAATTCGTCAATGTGAGGGAGCGAGGGATGCAGTAAAGAAGGAATAGTGCATCGGAAAAAAGATACACGCCTCCTAAAAGAAAATCCTGTCGTTTCCACAGAAACGTCACTCGATTTAGTAGGAGAGGTCATAGAACCCATAGTATTTCATAGCGACGTAATTTCTGTGATAATTCGTCAATGTGGGGGAGCGAGGGATGCAGTAAAGAAGGGATAGTGCATCGGAAAGGAGATACTCGCCTCCGAAAAGAAAATCTTGTCTTTTCTATATAAACGTTACTCGATTTAGAAGGAGAAGTTGTAGAACACATTGTATCTCATTGCGACTCAATTTCAGTGTTAATTCGTCAAAGTTAGGGAGCGAGGGATGCAGTAAAGAAGGAATAGTGCATCGCAAAGGATATACTCGCCTCCCAAACGAAAATCCTCTCGTTTCCATAGAGACGTTACTCGGTTTAGGAGGGTAAATCAGAGAACTCATAGTAGTCCATAGCGACGCAATTTCTGCGTTAATTCGTCATTGTGAGACAGCAAGGGTTGCAGTAAAGAACGAGTAGTGCATGGGAAAGGAGATACTCGCCTCCCAAAACGAAATCCTGTCGTTTCCATAGAAACGTTACTCGATTTAGAAGGAGAATTCATAGAACCCATAATATTTCATAGCGACGAAATTTGTGTGTTAATTCGTCAATGTGAGAGGGCGAGGGATGCAGTAAATAAGGAATAGTGCATCAGAAAAGAGATACTCGCGTCCCAAAAGAGGATCCTGTCGTTCCATATAAACGTTACTCGATTTAGAAGGAGAAGTCGCGGAACCCATAGTATTTCATAGCGACTCAATTTCAGTGTTAATTCGTCAAGTGAAGGAGCGAGGGATGCAGTAGAGAAAGAATAGTGCATCAGAAAAGAGATAATTGCCTTCCAAAAGAAAATCCTGTCATTGCAATACAGACGTTATTTGATTTAGAAGGAGAGTTCATAGAACCCATAGTATTTCATAGCGACGCAATTTCTGAGTTAATTCGTCAATGTGAGGGAGCGAGTGATGCAGTACAGAGGGAATAGTGCATCGGAAAGGAGATACTCGATTCTCAAAAGAAAATCCTGTCTTTTCCATAGAAGCGTTACTCGATTTAGAAGGGGAAGTCATAGAACCCATAGTATTTCACAGCGATACAATTTCAGCGTGAATTTGTCAGTGTAAGTTAGCGAGGGATCCAGTAATGAAAGAATAGTGCATCGGAAAAGATATTCTCGAGTCCCATAAGAAAATCCTTTAATTTCCATAGAAACGTTACTCGACTGGGAAGGACAATGCGTGGAACCCATAGTATTTCGTAGCGACGCAATTTCTGTGTTAATTCGTCATTGTGAGGGAGCAAGGGATGCACTAAAGAACGAGTAGTGCATGGGAAGGGAGATACTCGCCTCCCAAAAGAAAATATTGTCAATTATATAGATATGTTACTCGATTTTGAAGGAGAAGTCATAGAACTCATAGTATTTCATAACGACGCAATTTCTGTGTTAATTCGTCAATGTGAGAGAGCGAGGGATGGAGTAAAGGAGGAATAGTGCATCTGAAAGGAGATACTCGCCTCCCTAAACGAAATCCTGTCGTTTCCATAGTAACGTTACTCGATTTTGAAGGAGAATTCATAGAACCCATAATATTTCATAGCGACGAAATTTCTGTGTTAATTCGTCAATGTGAGGGAGCAAGGGATGCAGTGAAGAAGGAATAGTGCACCGGAAAGGAGGTACTTGCCTCCCAAAAGAAAATCCAGTCGGTTCCATAGAAACGTTACGCGATTTAGAAGGAGAAGTCATAGAACCCGTAGTATTTCATAGCGACGCTATTTCTGTGTTAATTCGTCAATGTGAGAGAGCGAGTGATGCAGTAAAGAAGGAATAGTGCATCGGAAAGGAGATACTCGTATCAAAATAGAAAATCCTGTCATTTCCATAGAGACGCTACTCGATTTAGAAGGAGAAGTCACAGAACCCATAGTATATCATGGCGACCCAACTTCTCTGTTAATTCGTCAAGATGAGGGAGTGAGGGATGCAGTAAAGAAGGAGTAGTGCATCGGAAAGGAGATAGACGTATCCCACAAGAAAATCCTGTCCTATCCATAGAAAATGTACTCGGTTTAGAAGGATTAGTCATTGAACCCATAGTATTCCATAGCGACGCAATTTCTGTGTTAATTCGTCATTGTGATGGAGCGAGGGATGCAGCTAAGAACGAGTAGTGCATCGGAAAGCGGATACTCGCCTCCCGAAAGAAAATCCTTTCGTTTCCATAGAAACGCTACTCGATTTGGAAGGAGAAGTCATAGAACTTATAGTATTTCATAGCGACGCAATTTCAGTGTTAATTCGTCTATGTGAGAGACCAGGGGATAGAGTAAAGAAGGGATAAAGCACCGGAAAGGAGATACTCTTCGCCCAAAATAAAATCCTGAAGTTCCCATAGAAACGTTACTCGATTTAGAAGGTGAATTCATTGGACCCATAGTATTTCATAGCGACGCAATTTTTGTGATAATTTGTCAATGTGAGGGGGCGAGGGATGCAGTAAAGAAGGAATAGTGCATTGAAAAGGAGATACTCGCCTCCCAAAGGAAAATCCTGTGGTTTTCATAAAAGGAGAAGACATAGAACACATAGTATTTCATAGCGATTCAATTTCAGTGTTAATTCGTCAAAGTGAGGGAGCGTGGGATCAAGTAAAGAAGGAATAGTACATCGGAAAAGATATACTCGACTCCCAAAAGAAAATCCTTTCATTTCCGTAGAAACGTTACTCGACTAGGAAGGTGAATGCGTGGAACCCATAGTATTGCATAGCGACGAAATTTCTGTGTTAATTCGTCAATGTGAGGGTGCGAGGGATGCGGTAAAGAAAGAATATTTCATCGGAAACGTTATACTCGGCTCAGAGAAGAAAATCCTCTCGTTTCCATAGAATCGTTACTCGATTTAGAAGGAGAAGTCATAGAACCCATAGTAATCCCTAGAGACGCAATTTCTGTGTTAATTCGTCATTGTGAGGGAGCGAGGGATGCAGCAAAGGACGAGTAGTGCATCGGAAAGGTGATACTCGTTTCCCAAAAGAAAATCCTGTCGTTTCCAATCGAAACGTTACTCGAATAAGAAGGCAAAGTCATAGAACTCATAGTATTTCATAGCGACGCAATTTCTGTGTTAATTCGTAAATGTGAGAGAGCGAGGGATGGAGTAAAAAAGGAATAGTGCACAGGAAAGGAGATACTCGTCTCCCAGAAGAAAATCCTGTGGTTCCCATAGAAACGTTACTCGATTTAGAAGGAGAATTCATAGAACCCATAGTATTTCATAGCGACGCAATTTCTGTGTTAATTCGTCAAAGTGAGGGAGCGAGGAATGCAGTAAAGAAGGAATAGTGCATCGGGAAGGAGATACTCGCCTCCCAAAAGAAAAACCTGTCGTTGCCATAGAAACGATACTCGATTTAGAAGGAGGAGTCATAGAACCCATAGTATTTCATAGCGGCGCAATTTCAGTGTTAATTCGTCAATGTCAGAGAGCGAGGGATGCAGTAAAGAAGGAATAGTGCATCGGAATAGTTATACTCGACTCACAAAGCAAAATCCTTTCAATTCCATAGAAACGTTATTCGACTGTGAAGGAAAATGCGTAGAACGCATAGTATTTCGTAGCGACGCTATTTCTGTGTTAATTCGGTAAAGTGACGGAGGGAGGGATGCAGTAAAGAATAAATACTGCATCCGAAAAGTGAAACTCGCCTCCCAAAAGAAAATCCTCACGTTTACATAGAAACGTTACTCGATTAAGAAGGAGAAATCATAGAACCCATAGTATTTAATAGCGACGTAAATTCTGTGATAATTCGTCAATGTGAGGGACCGAAGGACTCAGTAATGATGGAATAGTGCATCAGAAACGAGATACTCGCCTCCCAAATCAAAATCAGGTCGTTGCCATAAAAAGGTTACGCGACTGGGAAGGAGAATGCATGCAACCCATAGTATTTCATAGCGACTCAATTTCAGTGTTAATTGGTCAACGTGAGGGCGCGAGGGATGCAGTAAAGATGGAAAAGTGCTTCGGAAAAGGTATACTTGACTCCCTAAATAAAATCCTTTCATTTCCATAGAAACGTTACTCGACTATGAAAGTGAATGCGTGGAATCCATTGTGTTTCACAGCGACGCAATTTCTGTGTTAATTCGTCAAAGTGAGATAGCGATTGATGCCGTAAAGAAGGAATAGTGCATCAGAAAGGAGATACTCGCCATCCAAAGAGAATCCTGTCGTTGCCATAGAAACGTTACTCGAATTAGAAGGAGATGTCATAGAACCCATAGTATTTCATAGCGACGCAAATTCATTGTTAATTCGACAAGGTGAGGGAGCGAGGGATTCAGTAAGGAAGGAGTAGTGCATCGGAGACGATATACTCGCCTCCCAATAAAAATCCTGTCGCTTCTATAGAAACGTTACTCGATTTAGGAGGAGATGTCATAGAACCCATAGTATTTCATAGCGACGCAATTTCAGTGTTAATTCGTCAATGTCAGAGCGAGGGATGCCGTAAAGAAGGAATAGTGCATCGGAAAAGATACACTCCACTCCCAATTGAAAATCCTGTCATTTCCATAGAAACGTTATTCGACTGGGAAGGAGAATGTGTAAAACGCATAGTATTTCGTAGCGACGTAATTTCTGTGTCAATTCGTCAAAGTGAGGGAACAAGAGATGCAGTAAAGAAGGAAATATTGCATTAGAAAGGAGATGCTCGTCTCCCAATAAAACATCCTGTCGTTTCCATAGAAACGCTACTCGATTTAGAAGGAGAAGTCGTAGAAAACATAGTATTTCATAGCGACGCAATTTCAGTGTTATTTCGTCAATGTGAGAGCGCAAGGGATGCAGTAAAGAAGGAATAGTGAATCGGAAAAGATATACTACACTCCCAATAGAAAATCCTTTCATTTCCATAGAAACGTAACTCGACTGGATGGAGAATGGGTGGAATCCATAATTTTTCGTAGCGACGCAATTTCTGTGTTAATTCGTCAAAGTGAGGGGGCGAGTGATGTAGTAAAGAAGGAATAGTGCATCGGAAAGGAGATACTCGCTTCCCAAAAGAAAATATTGTTGTTTCCATAGAAACGTTACTCGATTTAGAAGGAGCAGTCATAGAACCCATAGTATTTCATAGCGACGTAATTTCTGTGTTAATTCGTCAATATCAGGGAGCGAGGGATGCAGTAAGGAAGGAATAGTGCATCGGAATGGAAGTACTCGTACCCAAAAGAAAATCCTGTCGTTTCCATAGAAACGTTGCTCGATTTAGAAGGGGAGGTCATAGAACTCATAGTATCTCATAGCCCCGAAATATCTGTGTTAATTCGTCAATATGAGGGAGCGGGCGATGCAGTAAAGATGGAATAGTGCATCGCAAAAAAGATACTCGTATCCCAAACGAAAATCCTGTCGTTTCCATAGAAACGTTACGCGATTTAGACGGAGATGTCATAGCACACATAGTATTTCATAGCGACGCCATTTCATTGTTAATTAGTCATAGTGAGTCAGCGAGGGATGCAGTAAAGGAGGAATAGTGCATCGGAAAGGAGACACTTGTATCCTAAAATAAAATCCTGTCTTATCCATAGATACGTTACCCGATTTGGAAGGAGTTGTCATAGAAACCGTAGTATTTCATAGCGACACTATTTCTGTGTTAATTCGTCAAAGGGAGGAAGCGAGGGATGCAGGAAAGGAGAAATAGTGTATCGGAAAGGAGACAGTCGTATCCCAAAGGAAAATGCCGTTGTATCCATATAAACGTTAATTGATTTAGAAGGGGATGTCAAATAACCCATAGTATTTCGAAGCGACGCAATTTCTGTGTTAATTCCTGAATGTGAGGGGGCGAGGGATGCAGTAAAGAAGGAATAGTACATCGGAAAGTAGACAGTCGTATCCCAAAAGAAAATCCTGTTTTTTCCGTAGAAACGTTACTCGATTTAGAAGGAGATGTCAAATAACCCATAGTATTTCATAGCGACGCAATTTCTGTGTTAATTCGTGAATGTGAGGGGGCGAGGGATGCAGTAAAGAAGGAATAGTACATCGGAAAGTAGACAGTCGTATCCCAAAAGTAAATCCTGTCGTTTCCATGGAAACGTCACTCGATTTAGAAAGAAAAGTCATAGAAGCCATAGTATTTCATATCCCGGCAATTTCTGTGATAATTCGTCAATGTGATGGAGCGAGAGATGCAGTAATGAAAGAATAGTGCATCGGAATGGAAATAGTCGTTTCCCAAAAGGTAATCCCTTCGATTCCATAGATACGCTATTCGATTGGAAAGGAGAAGCCATAGAAACCATAGTATATCATAGCGACGCAATGTCTGTGTTAATTCGTGAATGTGAGGGTGCGAGGAATGCAGTAAAGAAGGAATTGTGCATCGGAAAGGAGGCAGTCGAATCCCGAAAGAAAATCCTGTCGTTTTCCCATAATAGTTACTCGATTTAGAATGGGATGTCACAGAACTCATAGTATTTCATAGCGACGCTATTTCTGTGGTAAATCGTCAATGTGAGGGAGCGAGGAATGCAGTAAAGATGGTATAGTGCATCGGAAAGGAGATATTCGTATCCCAAAAGAAAACTCAGTAGTTTCCATAGAAACATCAGTCGATATAGAAGGAGATGTCATGGAACACACAGTATTTCATAGCGACGCAATTTCTGTATTAATTCGTCAATGTGAGTTAGCGAGGGATGCAGTAAAGGAGGAATAGTGCATCGAAAAGGTGTTACTCGTATCCCAAAAGAAAATTCAGTCGTTTCCACAGAAACGTTACTCGATTTAGAAGGAGATGTCATGCAAAGCAAAGAATTTCATGGCGATGCAATTTCTGTGTTAATTCGTCAATGTGAGGGAGCGAGGGATGCTGAAAAGTAGGAATAGTGCATCGGAAAGGAGTTACTCGTATCCCAAAAGAACATCCAATCGTTTCCATAGAAACGTTTTTCGATTTAGAAGGGGTGTCATAGAACCCATAGTATTTCATAGCGACACAATTTCTGTGTTAATTCGTCGATGTGAGGGAGCGCGGGATGCAGTAAAGAAGGAATAGTGTATCGGAAAGGAGTTAGTCGTATCCCAAAAGAAAATTCTGTCGTTTCCATAGAAACGTTGCTCGATTTAGAAGGAGAAGTCATAGAACTCATAGTATTTCATTGGCATGGAATTTCTGTTTTAATTCATCAATGTGAGGGAGCGAGCGATGGAGTATAGAAGGAATAGTGCATCGGAAAAAAGAGACATGTATCCCAAAAAAAATCCTATCGTTTCCATGAAAACGTTACATGATTTAGAAGGAGTTGTCATAGAACCCATAGTATTTCAGACTGCCGCAATTTCTGTGTTTCTTCGTCAATAGGAGGGAGCGAGGGACGCAGTAAAGAAGGTATTGTGCATCGGAAAGGAGATACTCGTATCCCAAAAGAAAATCCTGTCGTTTCCATAGAAACGTTACTCGATTTAGAAGGAGAAGTCATAGGACACTTAGTATTTCGTAGCGACGTAAAGTCTGTGTTAATTCGTCAATGTGAGGGAGCGAGGGATGCAGTAAAGAAGGAATAGTGCATCGGAAAGAAGATTTGTACGAAAAGAAAATCCTGTCGTTTACATTGAAACGTTACTCGATTTAGAAGGAGATGTCATAGAACCCATAGTATATCATAGCGACGCCACTTCTGTGTTAATTCGTCAATGTGGGGGATCGAGGGATGCAGTAAAGAAGGAAGAGAGCACCGGGAAGGAGATACTCGTTTCCCAAAAGAAAATCCACTCCTTTCCATAAAAACTTTTCTCGATTTAGAAGGAGATGTTGTAGAACGCATAGTATTTCATAGCGACGCAATTTCCATGTTAATTCGTCAATGTGAAAGAGCGAGGGATGCAGTAAAGAAGGAATAGTGCATCGGAAAGGAGATAGTCGTAACCCAAAAGAAAATCCTGTCGTTTCCATAGAAACGTTACTTAATTTAGAATGAGAAGTCATGGAACCCATAGTATTTCATAGCGACGTCTTTTCTCTGTTAATTAGTCAATGTGAGGATGCGAGGGACTTAGTAAAGATGGAAAAGTGCTTCTTAAAGGAGACAGTCGTCCCCCAAAAGAAAATCCTGTCGTTTCATAGAAACGATACTCGGTTTAGTTGGGGTAGTCATAGAACCCATAGTATTTCATAGCGACGCCATTTCTGTGATAATTCGTCAATGTGATGGAGCGAGGGATGCCGTAAAGAAAAAATGGGCTTCTTAAAGGAGATAGTCGTATCCCAAAAGGAGATCCTGTCGTTTCCATAGAAACGTTACTCCATTTAGAAAGAGAAGTCATTGAACTCACAGTATTTAATGGCGACGCAATGTCTGTGATAATTCGTCAATGTGAGGGAGCGAGGGATGCAGTAAAGAGAGAATAGTGCACCGGAAAGGGGATACAGTAAAGAAGGAATAGTGTATCGTAAAGGTGATATTCGTATCCCCAATAAAATCGTGTTGTTTCCATAGAAACGTTACTCGATTTAGTAGGAGTTGTCTTAGAAGCCATAGTATATCATAGCGACGCCATTTCTGTGTTAATTCGTCAATGTGAGGGAGCGAGGGATGCAGAAAAGGAGGAATAGTGCATCGGAATGGGGATACTCCTATCCCAGAAGAAAATTCTGTCGATTCCATAGGAACGTTACTCGATTTAGAAGGAGAAGTCATAGAACCCATGGTATACCAATGCGACACAATGTCTGTGTTAATTCGTCAATCTACATCTACATCTACATTGATACTCCGCAAGCCACCCAACGGTGTGTGGCGGAGGGCACTTTACGTGCCACTGTCATTACCTCCCTTTCCTGTTCCAGTCGCGTATGGTTCGCGGGAAGAACGACTGTCTGAAAGCCTCCGTGCGCGCTCTAATCTCTCTAATTTTACATTCGTGATCTCCTCGGGAAGTATAAGTAGGGGGAAGCAATATATTCGATACCTCATCCAGAAACGCACCCTCTCGAAACCTGGCGAGCAAGCTACACCGCGATGCAGAGCGCCTCTCTTGCAGAGTCTGCCACTTGAGTTTATTAAACATCTCCGTAACGCTATCACGGTTACCAAATAACCCAGTGACGAAACGCGCCGCTCTTCTTTGGATCTTCTCTATCTCCTCCGTCAACCCGACCTGGTACGGATCCCACACTGATGAGCAATACTCAAGTATAGGTCGAACGTGTGTTTTGTAAGCCACCTCCTTTGTTGATGGACTACATTTTCTAAGCACTCTCCCAATGAATCTCAACCTGGTACCCGCCTTACCAACAATTAGTTTTATATGATCATTCCACTTCAAATCGTTCCGTACGCATACTCCCAGATATTTTACAGAAGTAACTGCTACCAGTGTTTGTTCCGCTATCATATAATCATACAATAAAGGATCCTTCTTTCTATGTATTCGCAATACATTACATTTGTCTATGTTAAGGGTCAGTTGCCACTCCCTGCACCAAGTGCCTATCCGCTGCAGATCTTCCTGTATTTCGCTACAATTTTCTAATGCAGCAACTTCTCTGTATACTACAGCATCATCCGCGAAAAGCCGCATGGAACTTCCGACACTATCTACTAAGTCATTTATATATATTGTGAAAAGCAATGGTCCCATAACACTCCCCTGTGGCACGCCAGAGGTTACTTTAACGTCTGTAGACGTCTCTCCGTTGATAACAACATGCTGTGTTCTGTTTGCTAAAAACTCTTCAATCCAGCCACACAGCTGGTCTGATATTCCGTAGGCTCTTACTTTGTTTATCAGGCGACAGTGCGGAACTGTATCGAATGTGAGGGGGCGAAGAATGCAGTAAAAAAGGAATAGCGCATCGGAAGGGGGGTACTCGTATCCCAAAAGAAAATCCTGTCGTTTCTATAGAAACAATTCTCGATTTGGAGGGAGATGTCATAGAACCCAAAGTATTATATAGCGACGCAATTTTTGTGTTAATTCGTCAATGTGAGGGAGCGAGGGATGCAGAAAAGGAGGAATAGTGCATCGGAATGGGGATACTCCTATCCTAAAAGAAAATCCTGTCGATTCTTCAGGAACGTTACTCGATTTAGAAGGAGAAGTCATAGAACCCATGGTATACCATAGCGACGCAATTTCTGTGTTAATTCGTCAAAGTAAGGGAGCGAGGAATGCAGTAAAAAAGGAATAGAGCATCGGAAGGGGCGTACTCGTATCCCAAAAGAAAATCCTGTCGTTTCCATAGAAACGTTACTCGATTTAGAAGGAGAAGTCATAGAAAACAAGGTATACCATAGCGACGCAATTTCTGTGTTAATTCGTCAATGTGAGGGAGCGAAGAATGCAGTAAAGAAGGAATAGCGCATCGGAAGGGGGCTACTCGTATCCCAAAAGAAAATCCTGTCGTTTCCATAGAAACGTTACTCGATTTAGAGGGAGAAGTCATAGAATCCATAGTATTTCATAGCGACACATTTTCAGTGTTAATTCGTCAATGTGAGGGAGCGAGGAATGCAGTAAAGAAGGAATAGTGCATCGGAGAGGAGACAGTCTATCCAAAAGGAAAAAAACCTGTCGTTTCCATAGAAACGTTACTCGATTTGGAAGGAGATGTCATAGAACCCATAGTATATCATAGCGACGAATTTTCAGTGTTAATGCGTTAATGTGATGGAGCGAGGGATGCAGTAAAGAAGGAATGGTGCATCGGAAAGGAGACAGTCGTATCCCAAATGAAAGTCCTGTCGTTTCCATAGAAACGTTACTCGATTCAGAAGGAGAAGTCATAGAACCCATAGTATTTCATAGCGACCCAATTTCCGTGTTAATTTGACAATGTGGGGTAGCGAGGTATGCAGTAAAGAAGGAATAGTGCATCGGAAAGGAAATACACGTATTTCAAAAGAAAATCCTGTCATTTCCATAGAAACGATATCCGATCTAGGAGGAAAAATCATGGAACCGATAGTAATTCATAGCGACGCAATTTCTGTGTTAATCCGTCAATGCGAGTTTGCGAGGCATGCACTAAAGATGGAATAGTACATCGGAAAGGAGATACACGTATCCCAAAAGAAAATCCAGTCGTTGCCATAGAAACGTTACTCTATTTGGAAGGAGATGTCATAGAACCCATAGTATATCATAGCGACAGAATTTCACGGATAATTCGTCAATGTGAGGAAGCGAGGGATGCAGTAAAGAAGGAATAGTGCATCGGAAAGGAGACAGTCTAATCCGAAAAGAAAATCATGTCGTTTCCATAGAAACGTTACTCGATTTAGAAGGAGATGTCATGGAGCTCATAGTATGTCATAGCGCCGCGATTTCTGTGTTAATTTGTCAATGTGAGGGAGCAAGGGATGCAGAAAAGGAGGAATAGTGCATCGGAATGGGGATACTCCTATCCCAGAAGAAAAACCTGTCGATTCCATAGGAACGTTACTCGATTTAGAAGGAGAAGTCATAGAACCCACGGTATCAAATAGCGACGCAATTTCTGTGTTAATTCGTCAATGAGAGGGTGCGAAGAATGCAGTAAAGAAGGAATAGCGCATCCGAAGTGGGGTACTCGTATCCCAAAAGAAAATCCTGTCGTTTCCATAGAAACGTTCCTCGATTTAGAGGGAGAAGTCATAGAAACCATAGTATTTCATAGCGACGTAATTACTGTGTTAATTCGTCAATGTGGGGGAGCGAGGGATGCAGAAAAGGAAGAATAGTGCATCGGAATGGAGATACTCCTATCCCAAAAAAAAATTTTGTCGATTCCATAGGAACGTTACTCGATTTAGAAGGAGAAGTCATAGAACCCATGTATACCATAGCGACGCAATTTCCGTGTTAATTCGTCAATGTGAGGTAGCGAACAATGCAGCAAAGAAGGAATAGCGCATCGGAAGGGGGGTACTCGTATCCCAAAAGAAAATCCTGTCGTATCCAGAGAAACGTTACTCGATCTAAAAGGGAGAAGTCATAGAATCCATAGTATTTCATAGCGACTCAATTTCTGTGTTAATTCGTCAGTGTGAGGCAGCGAGGGATGCAGTAAAGAAGGAATACTGCTTCGGAAAACAGACAGTCAAATACCAAAAGAAAGTCATTTCGTTTCCATAGAAACGTTTCTCGACTTAGAAGGAGATGTCATAGAACCCATAGTATATCATAGCGACGTCATTTCTTTGTTAATTCGTCAATGTGAGGGTGTGAGGGATGCAGAAAAGGTGGAATAGTGCATCGGAATGGGGATACTCCTATTCCAGAAGAAAATTCTGTCGATTCCATAGGAACGTTACTCGATTTAGAGGGAGAAGTCATAGAACCCATGGTATACCATAGCGACGCAATTTCTGTGTTAATTCGTCAATGTGAGGGAGCGAACAATGCAGTAAAGAAGGAATAGCGCATCGGAAGGGGGGTACTCGTATCCCAAAAGAAAATCCTGTCGTATCCAGAGAAACGTTACTCGATCTAAAAGAGAGAAGTCATAGAACCCATAGTATATCATAGCGACGCCATTTCTTTGTTAATTCGTCAATGTGAGGGAGCGAGGGATGCAGAAAAGGAGGAATAGTGCATCGGAATGGGGATACTCCTATCCCAAAAGAAAATCCATTCGATTCCACAGGAACGTTACTCGATTTAGAAGGAGAAGTCATAGAACCCATGGTATACCATAGCGACGCAATTTCTGTGTTAATTCTTCAATGTGAGGGAGCGAGCGATGCAGTATGGAAGGAATAGTGCATCGGAAAGGAGACAGTCATATACCAAAAGAAAATCATTTCGTTTCCATAGAAACGTTTCTCGACTTAGAAGGAGATGTCATAGAACCCATAGTATATCATAGCGACGCCATTTCTGTGTTAATTCGTCAATGTGAGCGAGTGAGGGATGCAGAAAAGGTGGAATAGTGCATCGGAATGGGGATACTCCTATCCCAGAAGAAAATTCTGTCGATTCCATAGGAACGTTACTCGATTTAGAGGGAGAAGTCATAGAACCCATGGAATACTAAAGCGACGCAATTTCTGTGTTAATTCGTTAATGTGAGGGAGCGAACAATGCAGTAAAGAATGAATAGCAAATCAGAAGGGGGGTACTCGTATCCCAAAAGAAAATCCTGTCGTTTCTATAGAAACAATTCTCGATTTAGAGTCAGATGTCATAGAACACATAGTATTATATAGCGACGCAATTTCTGTGTTAATTTGTCAATGTGAGGGAGCGAGGGATGCAGAAAAGGAGGAATAGTGCATCGGAATGGGGATACTCCTATCCTAAAATAAAATCCTGTCGATTCTACCGGAACGTTACTCGATTTAGAAGGAGAAATCATAGAACCCATGGTATACCATAGCGACGCAATTTCTGTGTTAATTCGTCAAAGTGAGGGAGCGAGCAATGCAGCAAAAAAGGAATAGAGCATCGGAAGGGGGGGTACTCGTATCCCAAAAGAAAATCCTGTCGTTTCCATAGAAACGTTACTCGATTTAGAAGGAGAAGTCATAGAAAACATGGTATACCATAGCGACGCAATTTCTGTGTTAATTCGTCAATGTGAGGGAGCGAAGAATGCAGTAAAGAAGGAATAGCGCATCGGAAGGGGGGGTACTCCTATCCCAACAGAAAATCCTGTCGTTTCCATAGAAACGTTACTCGATTTAGAGGGAGAAGTCATAGAATCCATAGTATTTCATAGCGACGCAATTTCTGTGTTAATTCTTCAATGTGAGGGAGCGAGGGATGCAGTATGGAAGGAATAGTGCATCGGAAAGGAGACAGTCATATACCAAGAGAAAATCATTTCGTTTCCATAGAAACTTTTCTCCACTTAGAAGGGGATGTCATAGAACTCAATGAATACCATAGCAACGCAATTTCTGTGTTAATTCGTCAATGTGAGGGAGCGATGGATGCAGAAAAAGAGGAATAGCGCATCGGAGTGGGGATACTCCTATCCCAAAAGAAAATCCTGTCGATTCCATAGGAACGTTACTCGATTTGGAAGGAGAAGTCATAGAACCCATGGAATACCATAGCGACGCAATTTCTGTGTTAATTCGTTAATGTGAGGGAGCGAGGAATGCAGTTAAAAAGGAATAGAGCATCGGAAGGGGGGTACACGTATCCCAAAAGAAAATCCTGTCGTTTCCATAGAAACGTTACTCGATTTAGAAGGAGTTGTCATAGAACCCATAGTATTTCATAGCGACGCAATTTCTGTGTTAATTCGTCAATGTGAGGGTGCGAGGGATGTAGAAATGAAGAAATAGAGCATCGGAAAGGAGACAGTTGGATCAAAAAAAAAAAATGCTGTCGTTTCCATAGAAACGTTCCTCGATTTAGAAGGAGATGTCATAGAACCCATAGTGTTTCATAGCGACGCAATTTCTGTGTTAAATCGTCAATGTGAGGGAGCGAGGGATGCTGTAAAGAAGGAACAGTGCATCGGAAAGGAGATACTCGTATCCCAATAGAAAATCCAATAATCTCCATAGAAACGTAACTTGATTTAGAAGGAGGTGTCATAGGACCCACAGTATTTCATAGTGACACAATTTCTGTGTTAACATGTCAATGTGAGGGAGAGAGGGATGCAGTTAAGAACGAATGGTGCATCGGAATGGAGACAGTCTTATCCCAAATGAAAGTCCTGTCCTTTCCATAGAAACTCTACTCGATATAGAAGGAGAAGTCATAGAACCCATAGGATTTAATAGCGACGCAATTTCTGTGCTTATTCGTCAATGTGAGGGAACGAGGGATGCAGTAAAGTAGGAATAGTGCATCAGAAAGATGATACTCGTATCCCAAAAATATATCCTGTCGTTAGCATAGAAAGGTCACTCGAATTCGAAGGAGAGGTCATAGAACCCATAGTTTTTCATAGCGACGCAAATTCTGTGTTAATTCGTCAATGTGAGGGATCGAGGGATGCAGTAAAGAAACAATAGTGCATCGGAAAGGAGATAGTCGTATCACAAAACAACATCCTGTTGTTTCCAAAGAAACGTTACTCGATTTTGAAGGAGAAGTCATAGAACGCATAGTATTTCATAGCGACGCAATTTCTGTGTTAATTCGGCAATGTGAGGGATCGAGGGATGCAGTAAAGATGGAATAGTGCATCGGAAAGGAGATACTCGTATCCCATAAGAAAATCCTTTCGTTTCCAAAGAAACGTTACTCGATTTAGAATGGGAAGTCATTGAACACATAGTATTCCATAGAGTCGCAAGTCTGTGTTAATTAGTCAATGTGAGGGAGACAGGGATGCAGTAAAGAAGGAATAGTGCATCGGAAAGGAGATACTCGTATCCCAAAAGAAAATCCTGTCGTTTCCATAGAAACGTTACTCGATTTAGAAGGAGAAGTCATGGAACCCGTAGTATTTCATAGCGACGCAATTTCTGTGTTAATTCGTCAATGTGAGGGAGCGAAGGATGCAGTAAAGAAGGAATAGTGCATCGGAAAGGATATACTCTTATACCAAAAGAAAATATTGTTGTTTCCATAGAAACGTTACTCGATTTAGAAGGAGAAGTCATAGAACACATAGTATCTCATAGCGACGCAATTTCTGTGTTAATTCGTCAATGTGAGGGAGCGAGAGATGCAGTAAAGAAGGAATAGTGCATCGGAAAGGAGATAGTTGTATTCCGATACGAAATCCTGTCGTTTCCATCGAAACGTTACTCGATTTAGAAGGAGAAGTCATAGAACCCTAAGAAATTCATAGCGACGCAATTTCTGCGTTAATTCTTCAATGTGAGGGAGCGAGGGATGAAGTAAATAAGGAATAGTGCATCGGAAAGGAGATAGTTGTATCCCGAAACGAAATCCTGTCGTTTCCATAGAAACGTAACTCGATTTAGAAGGAGAAGTTATAGAACCCATAGTAAATTATGGCGACGCAATTTCTCTGCTTATTCGTCAATCTGAGGGAGCGAGGGTTGTAGTAAATAACTAATAGTGCATCGGAAAGGAGGTACTCGTATCATAAAAGAAAATCCAGTTGCTTTCATAGAAACGTTACTCGATTTAGAAGGACAATCACAGAACACATAGTATATCATAGCGACGCAATTTCTGTGTTAATTCGTCAATGTGAGGGAGCGAGGGATGCAGTAAAGAAGGAATAGTGCAACGGAAAGGAGATACTCGTATACCAAAAGAAAATCCTGTCGTTTCAATAGAAACGTTACTCGATTTAGAAGGGGAAGTCATGGACCACATAGTATTTCATAGCGACGCAATTCCTGTGATAATTCGTCAATGTGAGGGAGCGAGGGATGCAGTAAAGAAGGAATACTGCATCGGTAAGGAGATAGTCGTAACCAAAAAGAAAATCCTGTCGTATCAATAGAAACGTCACTCAATTTAGAAGGAGAAGTCATAGAACCCATAGTATTTCATAGCGAAGCAATTTCTGTGTTAATTCGTCAATGTGAGGGAGCGAGGGATGCAGTAAAGAAGGCATAGTGCATCGGAAATGAGATACCCGCATCGTAAAGGAAAATCCTGTTGTTTCCATAGAAACGTTACTCGATTTAGAAGGAGTTGTCTTAGAACCAATGGTATTTGATAGCGACGCAACTTCGGTATTAATTTGCCTATGTGAGGCAGCGAGAGATGCAGTTAAGAGGGTATAGTGCATCGGAAAGGAGATACACGTATCCCAATAGAAAATCCGCATGTTTCCATAGAAACGTTACTCGATTTAGAAGGAGAAGTCTTAGAACCCATTGTATTTCATAGCGACGCAATTTCTGTGTTAATTCGTCAATGTGAGCTAGCGAGGGAAGCAGTAAAGAAGGAATAGTGCGTCGGAAAGGAGATACTCCTATACCAAAAGAAAATCCTGTCGTTTCCATAGAAACGTTACTCGATTTAGAAGGAGAAGTCATAGAACTCATAGTATTTCCATGCGACGCAATTTCTGTGTTAGTTCGTCAATGTGAGGGAGCGAGGGATGCAATTAAGAAGGAATAGTGCATCGGAAAGGAGATAGTCGTATCCCAAATGAAAATCCTGTCGTTTCCATAGAAACGTTACTCGTTTTAGAAGGAGAAGTCATAGAACCAATAGTATTTCATAGCGACACAATTTCATTGTTAATTCGTCAATGTGTGGGAGCGAGATATGCAGTAAAGAAGGAATAGTGCAACGGAAAGGAGATACTCGTATCCCAAAAGAAAATCCTGTCGTTCCCATAGAAACGTTTCTCGATTTAGAAGGAGAAGTCTTAGAACCAATGGTATTTGATAGCGACGCAATTTCGGTATTAATTTGCCTATGTGAGCGAGCGAGAGATGCAGTACAGAAGGAATAGTGCATCGGAAAGGAGGTACTCGTATCATAAAAGAAAATCCTGTCGTTTCCATAGAAACGTTCCTCGATTTAGAAGGAGAAGTCATGGAACACATAGTATTTCATAGCGACGCAATTTCTGTGTTAATTCGTCAAAGTGAGTTAGCGAGTGATGCAGTAAATAGGGAATAGTGCATCAGAAAGGAGATATTCGTATCCCAAAAGAAAATCCTGTCGCTTCCATTGAAACGTTACTCGATTTAGAAGGAGAAGTCATAGAACACATAGTATTTCATAGCGACGCAATTTCTGTGTTAATTAGTGAAAGTGAGGGAGCGAAGGTTGCAGTAAAAAAGGAATACTGCATCGGAAACGAGATAGTCGTAACCAAAAAGGAAATCCTGTCGTTTCAATAGAATCGTCACTCGATTTAGAAGGAGAAGTCATAGAATCCATAGTATTACATAGCGACGAAATTTCTGTGTTAATTCGTCAATGTGTGGGAGCGAGGGATGCAGTAAAGAAGGCATAGAGCATCGGAAAGGTGATACTCGTATCCCAAACGAAAATCCTGTCGTTTCTATAGAAACGTTATTCGATATAGAAGGAGAAGACATAGAACACATAATATTCCATAGCGTCGCAATTTCTGTGTTAATTCTTCAATGTGAGGGAGCCAGTGATGCAGTAAAGATGGAATAGTGCATCGGAAAGGAGATACTCGTATCCCAAAAGAAAATCCAATCGTTTCCGTAGAAGCGTAACTCGATTTAGAAGGAGAAGTCATAGAACCCATAGTATTTCATAGCGACGCCATTTCTGTGTTAATTCGTCAGTGTGAGGGGGCGAGGGATGCAGTAAAGAAGGAATAGTGCATCGGAAAGGAGATACTCGTATACTAAAAGAAAATCCTGTCGTTTCAATAAAAACGTTACTCGATTTAGAAGGAGAAGTCATAGAACCCATAATATTTCATAGCGACGCAATTTCTGTGTTAATTCGTCAATGTGAGGGAGCGAGGGGTGCAGTAAAGAAGGAACAGTGCTTCGGAAAGGAGATACTCCTATACCAAAAGAAAATCCTGTCGTTTCCATAGAAACGTTACTCGATTTTGGAGGAGATGTCTTAGAACCAAAGGTATTTCATAGCGACGCAATTTCTGTGTTAATTTGCCTATGTGAGGGAGCGAGGGATGCAGTTAAGAGGGAATAGTGCATCGGAAAGGAGATACACGTATCCCAATAGAAAATCCTGACGTTTCCATAGAAACGTTACTCGATTTAGAAGGAGATTTCATAGAACCCATAGTATTACATAGCGACGCAATTTCTGTGTTAATTCGACAATGTGAGGGAGCGAGGGAAGCAGTAAAGAAGGAATAGTGCTTCGGAAAGGAGATACTCCTATACCGAAAGAAAATCATGTCGTTTCCATAGAAACGTTACTCGATTTAGAAGGAGAAGTCGTAGAACTCATAGTATTTCATTGCGACGCAATTTCTGTGTTAATTCTTCAGTGTGAGGGAGCGAGGGATGCAGTAAAGAAGGAATAGTGCGTCAGAATGGAGATAGTCGTATCCCAAAAGAAAATCCTGTCGTTTCCATAGAAACATTACTCGGTTTAGAAGGAGAAGTCTTAGAACCCATAGTATTTCGTAGCGTCGCAATTTCTGTTCCTATTGGTCAATGTGAGGGAACGAGGGATGCAGTAAAGAAGGAATAGTGCATCTGAAAGGAGATACTCGTATCCCAAAGAAATTCTTGTCGTTTCCATAGAAACGTTACTCGTTTTAGAGGGAGAAGTCATAGCACCAATAGTATTTCATAGCGACGTAATTTCATTGTTAATTCGTCAATGTGTGGGAGTGAGATATGCAGTAAAGAAGGAATAGTGCATCGGAAAGGAGATAGTAGTATCCCAAAAGAATATCCTGTCGTTTATATAGAAACGTTACTCGATTTAGATGGAGAAGTCATAGAACTCATAGTATTTCATTGCGACGCAAATTCTGTGTTAATTCGTCATTGTGAGGGAGTGAGGGATGCAATAAAGAAGGAATAGTGCGTCGGAATGGAGATAGTCGTATCCCAAAAGAAAATCCTGTCGTTACCATAGAAACGTTACTCGATTTAGAAGGAGAAGTCATAGAACACATAGTATTTCATAGCGACGCAATTTCTGTGTTAATTCGTCAATGTGAGGGAGCGAGAGATGCAGTACAGAAGGAATAGTGCATCGGAAGGAGATAGTTGTATCCCGATACGAAATCCTGTCGTTTCCATAGAAACGTTACTCGATTTAGAAGGAGAAGTTATAGAACCCATAGTGATTCATGGCGGCGCAATTTCTCTGCATATTCGTCAATCTGAGGGAGTGAGGGATGCAGTAGAGAACTAATAGTGCATCGTAAAGGAGGTACTCGTATCATAAAAGAAAATCCTGTCGTTTCCATAGAAACGTTACTCGATTTAGAAGGAGAAGTCTTAGAACCAATGGTATTTGATAGCGACGCAACTTCGGTATTAATTTGCCTATGTGAGGGAGCGAGGGATGCAGTTAAGAGGGTATAGTGCATCGGAAAGGAGATACACGTATCCCAATAGAAAATCGCAATGTTTCCATAGAAACGTTACTCGATTTAGAAGGAGAAGTCTTAGAACCCATAGTATTTCATAGCGACGCAATTTCTGTGTTAATTCGTCAATGTGAGGGAGCGAGGGATGCAATTAAGAAGGAATAGTGCATCGGAAAGGAGATAGTCGTATCCCAAATGAAAATCCTGTCGTTTCCATAGAAACGTTACTCGATTTAGAAGAAGTAGTCATTGAACCCATAGTATTTGATAGCGTCGCAATTTCTGTGTAAATTCGTCAATGTGTGGGGGCGAGGGACGCAGTAAAGAAGGAACAGTGCATCGAAAAGGAGATACTCGTATACCAAAAGAAAATCCTGTCGTTTCCATAGAAACGTTACTCGATATAGAAGGAGAAGTCATAGAACGCATAGTATTTCGTAGCGACGCAATTTCTGTGCTATTTCGGCAACGTGAGGGAGCGAGGGATGCAGTAAAGATGGAATAGTGCATCGGAAAGGAGATACTCGTATCCCATAAGAAAATCCTGTCGTTTCCATAGAAACGTTACTCGATTTAGTATGAGAAGTCATAGAACACATAGTATTCCATAGAGTCGCAAATCTGTGTTAATTCGTCAATGTGAGGGAGCCAGGGATGCAGTAAAGAAGGAATAGTGCATCGGAAAGGAGATACTCGTATCCCAAAAGAAAATCCTGTCGTTTCCATAGAAACGTTACTCGATTTAGAAGGAGAAGTCATGGAACCCGTAGTATTTCATAGCGACGCAATTTCTGTGTTAATCCGTCAATGTGAGGGAGCGAGGGATGCAGTAAAGAAGGAATAGTGCATCGGAAAGGATATACTCTCATACCAAAAGAAAATCCTGTCGTTTCCATAGAAACGTTACTCGATTTAGAAGGAGAAGTCATAGAACCCATAGGATTTCATTTCGACGCAATCTCTGGGTTAATTCGTCAATGTGAGAGTGCGAGGGATGCAATAAAGAAGGAATAGTGCATCGGAAAGGAGATAGACGTATCCCAAAAGGAAATCCTATCGTTTCCATAGAAACGTAGCTCGATTTAGAAGGAGACGTCATATAACCCATAGTATTTCATAGCGACGCAATTTCTGTGTTAATTCGTCAAAGTGAGGGAGCGAGGGACGCTGTAAAGAAGGAATAGTGCATCGGAAAGGAGATACTCGTATTCCATAAGAAAATCCTGTCGTTTCCATAGAAACTCTACTCGATATAGAAGGAGAAGTCATAGAACCCATAGGATTTAATAGCGACGCAATTTCTGTGCTTATTCGTCAATGTGAGGGAACGAGGGATGCAGTAAAGTAGGAATAGTGCATCAGAAAGATGATACTCGTATCCCAAAAATATATCCTGTCGTTAGCATAGAAAGGTCACTCGAATTCGAAGGAGAGGTCATAGAACCCATAGTTTTTCATAGCGACGCAAATTCTGTGTTAATTCGTCAATGTGAGGGATCGAGGGATGCAGTAAAGAAACAATAGTGCATCGGAAAGGAGATAGTCGTATCACAAAACAACATCCTGTTGTTTCCAAAGAAACGTTACTCGATTTTGAAGGAGAAGTCATAGAACGCATAGTATTTCATAGCGACGCAATTTCTGTGTTAATTCGGCAATGTGAGAGATCGAGGGATGCAGTAAAGATGGAATAGTGCATCGGAAAGGAGATACTCGTATCCCATAAGAAAATCCTTTCGTTTCCAAAGAAACGTTACTCGATTTAGAATGGGAAGTCATTGAACACATAGTATTCCATAGAGTCGCAAGTCTGTGTTAATTAGTCAATGTGAGGGAGACAGGGATGCAGTAAAGAAGGAATAGTGCATCGGAAAGGAGATACTCGTATCCCAAAAGAAAATCCTGTCGTTTCCATAGAAACGTTACTCGATTTAGAAGGAGAAGTCATGGAACCCGTAGTATTTCATAGCGACGCAATTTCTGTGTTAATTCGTCAATGTGAGGGAGCGAAGGATGCAGTAAAGAAGGAATAGTGCATCGGAAAGGATATACTCTTATACCAAAAGAAAATATTGTTGTTTCCATAGAAACGTTACTCGATTTAGAAGGAGAAGTCATAGAACACATAGTATCTCATAGCGACGCAATTTCTGTGTTAATTCGTCAATGTGAGGGAGCGAGAGATGCAGTAAAGAAGGAATAGTGCATCGGAAAGGAGATAGTTGTATTCCGATACGAAATCCTGTCGTTTCCATCGAGACGTTACTCGATTTAGAAGGAGAAGTCATAGAACCCTAAGAAATTCATAGCGACGCAATTTCTGCGTTAATTCTTCAATGTGAGGGAGCGAGGGATGAAGTAAATAAGGAATAGTGCATCGGAAAGGAGATAGTTGTATCCCGAAACGAAATCCTGTCGTTTCCATAGAAACGTAACTCGATTTAGAAGGAGAAGTTATAGAACCCATAGTAAATTATGGCGACGCAATTTCTCTGCTTATTCGTCAATCTGAGGGAGCGAGGGTTGTAGTAAATAACTAATAGTGCATCGGAAAGGAGGTACTCGTATCATAAAAGAAAATCCAGTTGCTTTCATAGAAACGTTACTCGATTTAGAAGGACAATCACAGAACACATAGTATATCATAGCGACGCAATTTCTGTGTTAATTCGTCAATGTGAGGGAGCGAGGGATGCAGTAAAGAAGGAATAGTGCAACGGAAAGGAGATACTCGTATACCAAAAGAAAATCCTGTCGTTTCAATAGATACGTTACTCGATTTAGAAGGGGAAGTCATGGACCACATAGTATTTCATAGCGACGCAATTCCTGTGATAATTCGTCAATGTGAGGGAGCGAGGGATGCAGTAAAGAAGGAATACTGCATCGGTAAGGAGATAGTCGTAACCAAAAAGAAAATCCTGTCGTATCAATAGAAACGTCACTCAATTTAGAAGGAGAAGTCATAGAACCCATAGTATTTCATAGCGAAGCAATTTCTGTGTTAATTCGTCAATGTGAGGGAGCGAGGGATGCAGTAAAGAAGGCATAGTGCATCGGAAATGAGATACCCGCATCGTAAAGGAAAATCCTGTTGTTTCCATAGAAACGTTACTCGATTTAGAAGGAGTTGTCTTAGAACCAATGGTATTTGATAGCGACGCAACTTCGGTATTAATTTGCCTATGTGAGGCAGCGAGGGATGCAGTTAAGAGGGTATAGTGCATCGGAAAGGAGATACACGTATCCCAATAGAAAATCCGCATGTTTCCATAGAAACGTTACTCGATTTAGAAGGAGAAGTCTTAGAGCCCATTGTATTTCATAGCGACGCAATTTCTGTGTTAATTCGTCAATGTGAGCTAGCGAGGGAAGCAGTAAAGAAGGAATAGTGCGTCGGAAAGGAGATACTCCTATACCAAAAGAAAATCCTGTCGTTTCCATAGAAACGTTACTCGATTTAGAAGGAGAAGTCATAGAACTCATAGTATTTCCATGCGACGCAATTTCTGTGTTAGTTCGTCAATGTGAGGGAGCGAGGGATGCAATTAAGAAGGAATAGTGCATCGGAAAGGAGATAGTCGTATCCCAAATGAAAATCCTGTCGTTTCCATAGAAACGTTACTCGTTTTAGAAGGAGAAGTCATAGAACCAATAGTATTTCATAGCGACACAATTTCATTGTTAATTCGTCAATGTGTGGGAGCGAGATATGCAGTAAAGAAGGAATAGTGCGTCAGAATGGAGATAGTCGTATCCCAAAAGAAAATCCTGTCGTTTCCATAGAAACATTACTCGGTTTAGAAGGAGAAGTCTTAGAACCCATAGTATTTCGTAGCGTCGCAATTTCTGTTCCTATTGGTCAATGTGAGGGAACGAGGGATGCAGTAAAGAAGGAATAGTGCATCTGAAAGGAGATACTCGTATCCCAAAGAAATTCTTGTCGTTTCCATAGAAACGTTACTCGTTTTAGAGGGAGAAGTCATAGCACCAATAGTATTTCATAGCGACGTAATTTCATTGTTAATTCGTCAATGTGTGGGAGTGAGATTTGCAGTAAAGAAGGAGTAGTGCATCGGAAAGGAGATAGTAGTATCCCAAAAGAATATCCTGTCGTTTATATAGAAACGTTACTCGATTTAGATGGAGAAGTCATAGAACTCATAGTATTTCATTGCGACGCAAATTCTGTGTTAATTCGTCATTGTGAGGGAGTGAGGGATGCAATAAAGAAGGAATAGTGCGTCGGAATGGAGATAGTCGTATCCCAAAAGAAAATCCTGTCGTTACCATAGAAACGTTACTCGATTTAGAAGGAGAAGTCATAGAACACATAGTATTTCATAGCGACGCAATTTCTGTGTTAATTCGTCAATGTGAGGGAGCGAGAGATGCAGTACAGAAGGAATAGTGCATCGGAAGGAGATAGTTGTATCCCGATACGAAATCCTGTCGTTTCCATAGAAACGTTACTCGATTTAGAAGGAGAAGTAATAGAACCCATAGTGATTCATGGCGGCGCAATTTCTCTGCATATTCGTCAATCTGAGGGAGTGAGGGATGCAGTAGAGAACTAATAGTGCATCGTAAAGGAGGTACTCGTATCATAAAAGAAAATCCTGTCGTTTCCATAGAAACGTTACTCGATTTAGAAGGAGAAGTCTTAGAACCAATGGTATTTGATAGCGACGCAACTTCGGTATTAATTTGCCTATGTGAGGGAGCGAGGGATGCAGTTAAGAGGGTATAGTGCATCGGAAAGGAGATACACGTATCCCAATAGAAAATCGCAATGTTTCCATAGAAACGTTACTCGATTTAGAAGGAGAAGTCTTAGAACCCATAGTATTTCATAGCGACGCAATTTCTGTGTTAATTCGTCAATGTGAGGGAGCGAGGGATGCAATTAAGAAGGAATAGTGCATCGGAAAGGAGATAGTCGTATCCCAAATGAAAATCCTGTCGTTTCCATAGAAACGTTACTCGATTTAGAAGAAGTAGTCATTGAACCCATAGTATTTGATAGCGTCGCAATTTCTGTGTAAATTCGTCGATGTGTGGGGGCGAGGGACGCAGTAAAGAACGAACAGTGCATCGGAAAGGAGATACTCGTATACCAAAAGAAAATCCTGTCGTTTCCATAGAAACGTTACTCGATATAGAAGGAGAAGTCATAGAACGCATAGTATTTCATAGCGACGCAATTTCTGTGCTATTTCGGCAACGTGAGGGAGCGAGGGATGCAGTAAAGATGGAATAGTGCATCGGAAAGGAGATACTCGTATCCCATAAGAAAATCCTGTCGTTTCCATAGAAACGTTACTCGATTTAGTATGAGAAGTCATAGAACACATAGTATTCCATAGAGTCGCAAATCTGTGTTAATTCGTCAATGTGAGGGAGCCAGGGATGCAGTAAAGAAGGAATAGTGCATCGGAAAGGAGATACTCGTATCCCAAAAGAAAATCCTGTCGTTTCCATAGAAACGTTACTCGATTTAGAAGGAGAAGTCATGGAACCCGTAGTATTTCATAGCGACGCAATTTCTGTGTTAATTCGTCAATGTGAGGGAGCGAGGGATGCAGTAAAGAAGGAATAGTGCATCGGAAAGGATATACTCTCATACCAAAAGAAAATCCTGTCGTTTCCATAGAAACGTTACTCGATTTAGAAGGAGAAGTCATAGAACCCATAGGATTTCATTTCGACGCAATCTCTGGGTTAATTCGTCAATGTGAGAGTGCGAGGGATGCAATAAAGAAGGAATAGTGCATCGGAAAGGAGATAGACGCATCCCAAAAGGAAATCCTATCGTTTCCATAGAAACGTAGCTCGATTTAGAAGGAGACGTCATATAACCCATAGTATTTCATAGCGACGCAATTTCTGTGTTAATTCGTCAAAGTGAGGGAGCGAGGGACGCTGTAAAGAAGGAATAGTGCATCGGAAAGGAGATACTCGTATACCAAAAGAAAATCCTGTCGTTTCCATAGAAACGTTAATCGATTTAGAAGAAGAAGTCATAGAACACATAGTATTTCATAGCGACGCAATTTCTGTGTTAATTCGTCAATGTGAGCGAGCGAGAGATGCGGTACAGAAGGAATAGTGCATCGGAAAGGAGGTACTCGTATCATAAAAGAAAATCCTGTCGTTTCCATAGAAACGTTTCTCGATTTAGAAGGAGAAGTCATGGAACACATAGTATTTCATAGCGACGCAATTTCTGTGTTAATTCGTCAAAGTGAGGAAGCGAGTGATGCAGTAAATAGGGAATAGTGCATCAGAAAGGAGATATTCGTATCCCAAAAGAAAATCCTGTCGTTTCCATTGAAACGTTACTCGATTTAGAAGGAGAAGTCATAGAACACATAGTACTTCATAGCGACGCAATTTCTGTGTTAATTCGTGAAAGTGAGGGAGCGAGGGACGCAGTAAAGAAGGAATAGTGCTTCGGAGAGAAGATAATCGTATCCTAAAAGAATATCCTGACGTTTGCATAGAAACGTTACTCGATTTAGAAGGACAAGTCATAGAACACATAGTATTTCATAGCGACGCAATTTTTGTGTTAATTAGTGAAAGTGAGGGAGCGAAGGTTGCAGTAAAGAAGGAATACTGCATCGGAAACGAGATAGTCGTAACCAAAAAGGAAATCCTGTCGTTTCAATAGAAACGTCACTCGATTTAGAAGGAGAAGTCATAGAATCCATAGTATTACATAGCGACGAAATTTCTGTGTTAATTCGTCAATGTGTGGGAGCGAGGGATGCAGTAAAGAAGGCATAGAGCATCGGAACGGTGATACTCGTATCCCAAACGAAAATCCTGTCGTTTCTATAGAAACGTTATTCGATATAGAAGGAGAAGACATAGAACACATAATATTCCATAGCGTCGCAATTTCTGTGTTAATTCTTCAATGTGAGGGAGCCAGTGATGCAGTAAAGAAGGAATAGTGCAACGGAAAGGAGATACTCGTATCCCAAAAGAAAATCCAATCGTTTCCGTAGAAGCGTAACTCGATTTAGAAGGAGAAGTCATAGAACCCATAGTATTTCATAGCGACGCCATTTCTGTGTTAATTCGTCAGTGTGAGGGGGCGAGGGATGCAGTAAAGAAGGAATAGTGCATCGGAAAGGAGATACTCGTATACTAAAAGAAAATCCTGTCGTTTCAATAAAAACGTTACTCGATTTAGAAGGAGAAGTCATAGAACCCGTAATATTTCAAAGCGACGCAATTTCTGTGTTAATTCGACAATGTGAGGGAGCGAGGGGAGCAGTAAAGAAGGAACAGTGCTTCGGAAAGGAGATACTCCTATACCAAAAGAAAATCCTGTCGTTTCCATAGAAACGTTACTCGATTTTGGAGGAGATGTCTTAGAACCAAAGGTATTTCATAGCGACGCAATTTCTGTGTTAATTTGCCTATGTGAGGGAGCGAGGGATGCAGTTAAGAGGGAATAGTGCATCGGAAAGGAGATACACGTATCCCAATAGAAAATCCTGACGTTTCCATAGAAACGTTACTCGATTTAGAAGGAGAATTCATAGAACCCATAGTATTACATAGCGACGCGATTTCTGTGTTAATTCGTCAATGTGAGGGAGCGAGGGAAGCAGTAAAGAAGGAATAGTGCGTCGGAATGGAGATAGTCGGATCCCAAAAGAAAATCCTGTCGTTACCATAGAAACGTTACTCGATTTAGAAGGAGAAGTCATAGAACACATAGTATTTCATAGCGACGCAATTTCTGTGTTAATTCGTCAATGTGAGGGAGCGAGAGATGCAGTACAGAAGGAATAGTGCATCGGAAGGAGATAGTTGTATCCCGATACGAAATCCTGTCGTTTCCATAGAAACATTACTCGGTTTAGAAGGAGAAGTCTTAGAACCCATAGTATTTCGTAGCGTCGCAATTTCTGTTCTTATTGGTCAATGTGAGGGAACGAGGGTTGCAGTAAAGAAGGAATAGTGCATCTGAAAGGAGATACTCGTAACCCAAAGAAATTCTTGTCGTTTCCATAGAAACGTTACTCGTTTTAGAGGGAGAAGTCATAGCACCAATAGTATTTCATAGCGACGTAATTTCATTGTTAATTCGTCAATGTGTGGGAGTGAGATATGCAGTAAAGAAGGAATAGTGCATCGGAAAGGAGATAGTAGTATCCCAAATGAAAATCCTGTCGTTTCCATAGAAACGTTACTCGATTTAGAAGGAGAAGTTATAGAATCCATAGTGATTCATGGCGGCGCAATTTCTCTGCATATTCGTCAATCTGAGGGAGTGAGGGATGCAGTAGAGAACTAATAGTGCATCGTAAAGGAGGTACTCGTATCATAAAAGAACATCCTGTCGTTTCCATAGAAACGTTACTGGATTTAGAAGGAGAAGTCTTAGAACCAATGGTATTTGATAGCGACGCAACTTCGGTATTAATTTGCCTATGTGAGGGAGCGAGGGATGCAGTTAAGAGGGTATAGTGCATCGGAAAGGAGATACACGTATCCCAATAGAAAATCGCAATGTTTCCATAGAAACGTTACTCGATTTAGAAGGAGAAGTCTTAGAACCCATAGTATTTCATAGCGACGCAATTTCTGTGTTAATTCGTCAATGTGAGGGAGCGAGGGATGCAGTTAAGAAGGAATAGTGCATCGGAAAGGAGATAGTCGTATCCCAAATGAAAATCCTGTCGTTTCCATAGAAACGTTACTCGATTTAGAAGAAGTAGTCATTGAACCCATAGTATTTGATAGCGACGCAATTTCTGTGTAAATTCGTCAATGTGTGGGGGCGAGGGACGCAGTAAAGAAGGAACAGTGCATCGGAAAGGAGATACTCGTATACCAAAAGAAAATCCCGTCGTATCCATAGAAACGTTACTCGATATAGAAGGAGAAGTCATAGAACGCATAGTATTTCATAGCGACGCAATTTCTGTGCTATTTCGGCAATGTGAGGGAGCGAGGGATGCAGTAAAGATGGAATAGTGCATCGGAAAGGAGATACTCGTATCCCATAAGAAAATCCTGTCGTTTCCATAGAAACGTTACTCGATTTAGTATGAGAAGTCATAGAACACATAGTATTCCATAGAGTCGCAAATCTGTGTTAATTCGTCAATGTGAGGGAGCCAGGGATGCAGTAAAGAAGGAATAGTGCATCGGAAAGGAGATACTCGTATCCCAAAAGAAAATCCTGTCGTTTCCATAGAAACGTTACTCGATTTAGAAGGAGAAGTCATGGAACCCGTAGTATTTCATAGCGACGCAATTTCTGTGTTAATTCGTCAATGTGAGGGAGCGAGGGATGCAGTAAAGAAGGAATAGTGCATCGGAAAGGATATACTCTCATACCAAAAGAAAATCCTGTCGTTTCCATAGAAACGTTACTCGATTTAGAAGGAGAAGTCATAGAACCCATAGGATTTCATTTCGACGCAATCTCTGGGTTAATTCGTCAATGTGAGATTGCGAGGGATGCAATAAAGAAGGAATAGTGCATCGGAAAGGAGATACTCGTATACTAAAAGAAAATCCTGTCGTTTCAATAAAAACGTTACTCGATTTAGAAGGAGAAGTCGTAGAACCCATAATATTTCAAAGCGACGCAATTTCTGTGTTAATTCGTCAATGTGAGGGAGCGAGGGGAGCAGTAAAGAAGCAGCAGTGCTTCGGAAAGGAAATACTCCTATACCAAAAGAAAATCCTGTCGTTTCCATAGAAACGTTACTCGATTTTGGAGGAGATGTCTTAGAACCAAGAGTATTTCATAGCGACGCAATTTCTGTGTTAATTTGCCTATGTGAGGGAGCGAGGGATGCAGTTAAGAGGGAATAGAGCATCGGAAAGGAGATACAGGTATCCCAATAGAAAATCCTGACGTTTCCATAGAAACGTTACTCGATTTAGAAGGAGAATTCATAGAACCCATAGTATTACATAGCGACGCAATTTCTGTGTTAATTCGTCAATGTGAGGGAGCGAGGGAAGCAGTAAAGAAGGAATAGTGCGTCGGAATGGAGATAGTCGTATCCCAAATGAAAATCCTGTCGTTACCATAGAAACGTTACTCGATTTAGAAGGAGAAGTCATAGAACACATAGTATATCATAGCGACGCAATTTCTGTGTTAATTCGTCAATGTGAGGGAGCGAGAGATGCAGTACAGAAGGAATAGTGCATCGGAAGCAGATAGTTGTATCCCGATACGAAATCCTGTCGTTTCCATAGAAACGTTACTCGATTTAGAAGGAAAAGTTATAGAACCCATAGTGATTCATGGCGGCGCAATTTCTCTGCATATTCGTCAATCTGAGGGAGTGAGGGATGCAGTAGAGAACTAATAGTGCATCGTCAAGGAGGTACTCGTATCATAAAAGAAAATCCTGTCGTTTCCATAGAAACGTTACTCGATTTAGAAGGAGAAGTCATGGAACACATAGTATTTCATAGCGTCGCAATTTCTGTGTTAATTCGTCAAAGTGAGGGAGCGAGTGATGCAGTAAAGAGGGAATAGTGCATCAGAAAGGAGATACTCGTATCCCAAAAGAAAATCCAATCGTTTCCGTAGAAGCGTAACTCGATGTAGAAGGAGAAGTCATAGAACCCATAGTATTTCATAGCGACGCCATTTCTGTGTAAATTCGTCAATGTGAGGGAGCGAGGGATGCAGTAAAGAATGCATAGAGCATCGGAAAGGTGATACTCGTATCCCAAACGAAAATCCTGTCGTTACCATAGAAACGTTATTCGATATAGAAGGAGAAGTCATAGAACACATAATATTCCATAGCGTCGCAATTTCTGTGTTAATTCTTCAATGTGAGGGAGGCAGTGATGCAGTAAAGAAGGAATAGTGCATCGGAAAGGAGATACTCGTATCCCAAAAGAAAATCCAATCGTTTCCGTAGAAGCGTAACTCGATTTAGAAGGAGAAGTCATAGAACCCATAGTATTTCATAGCGACGCCATTTCTGTGTAAATTCGTCAATGTGAGGGAGCGAGGGACGCAGTAAAGAAGGAATAGTGCATCGGAACGGAGATACTCGTATCCCAAAAGAAAATCCTGTCGTTTCCATAGAAACGTTACTCGATTTAGAAGGAGAAGTCATGGAACCCGTAGTATTTCATAGCGACGCAATTTCTGTGTTAATTCGTCAATGTGAGGGAGCGAGGGATACAGTAAAGAAGGAATAGTGCATCGGAAAGGATATACTCTTATACCAAAAGAAAATCCTGTCGTTTCCATAGAAACGTTACTCGATTTAGAAGGAGAAGTCATAGAACACATAGTATTTCATAGCGACGCAATTTCTGTGTTAATTCGTCAATGTGAGCGAGCGAGAGATGCAGTACAGAAGGAATAGTGCATCGGAAAGGAGATAGTTGTATCGCGATACGAAATCCTGTCGTTTCCATAGAAACGTTACTCGATTTAGAAGGAGAAGTTATAGAACCCATAGTGATTCATGGCGGCGCAATTTCCTGCATGTTCGTCAATCTGACGGAGCGAGGGATGCGGTAGAGAACTAATAGTGTATCGTAAAGGAGGTATACGTATCATAAAAGAAAATCCTGTCGTTTCCATAGAAACGTTTCTCGATTTAGAAGGAGAAGTCATGGAACACATAGTATTTCATAGCGACGCAATTTCTGTGTTAATTCGTCAAAGTGAGGGAGCGAGTGATGCAGTAAAGAGGGAATAGTGCATCAGAAAGGAGAAATTCGTATCCCAAAAGAAAATCCTGTCGTTTCCATTGAAACGTTACTCGATTTAGAAGGAGAAGTCATACAACACATAGTATTTCATAGCGACGCAATTTCTGTGTTAACTCGTGAAAGTGAGGGAGCGAGGGACGCAGTAATAAAGGAATAGTGCATCTAAGAGGAGATACTCGTATCCCAAAAGAATATCCTGACGTTTGCATAGAAACGTTACTCGATTTAGAAGGAGAAGTCATAGAACACATAGTATTTCATAGCGACGCAATTTCTGTGTTAATTCGTCAATGTGAGGGAGCGAGGGATGCAGTAAAGAAGGCATAGAGCATCGGAGAGGTGATACTCGTATCCCAAACGAAAGTCCTGTCGTTTCTATAGAAACGTTATTCGATATAGAAGGAGAAGACATAGAACAGATAATATTCCATAGCGTCGCAATTTCTGTGTTAATTCTTCAATGTGAGGGAGCCAGTGATGCAGGAAAGAAGGAATAGTGCATCGGAAAGGAGTTACTCGTATCCCAAAAGAAAATCCAATCGTTTCCGTAGAAGCGTAACTCGATTTAGAAGGAGAAGTCATAGAACCCATAGTATTTCATAGCGACGCCATTTCTGTGTTAATTCGTCAGTGTGAGGGAGCGAGGGATGCATAAAGAAGGAATAGTGCGTCGGAAAGGAGATACTCGTATACCAAAAGATAATCCTGTCGTTTCAAAAAAACGTTACTCGATTTAGAAGGAGAAGTAATAGAACCCATAATATTTCATAGCGATGCAATTTCTGTGTTAATTCGTCAATGTGAGGGAGCGAGGGGTGCAGTTAAGAAGGAACAGTGCTTCGGAAAGGAGATACTCCTATACCAAAAGAAAATCCTCTCGTTTCCATAGAAACGTTACTCGATTTTGGAGGAAATGTCTTAGAACCATAGGTATATCATAGCGTCCCAATTTCTGTGTTAATTGGCCTATGTGAGGGAGCGAGGGATGCAGTTAAGAGGGAATAGTGCATCGGAAAGGAGATACACGTATCCCAATAGAAAATCCTGACGTTTCCATAGAAACGTTCCTCGATTTAGAAGGAGAATTCATAGAACCCATAGTATTTCATAGCGACGCAATTTCTGTGTTAATTCGTCAATGTGAGGGAGCGAGGGAAGCAGTAAAGAAGGAATAGTGCTTCGGAAAGGAGATACTCCTATACCAAAAGAAAATCATGTCGTTTCCATAGAAACGTTACTCGATTTAGAAGGAGAAGTCATAGAACTCATAGTATTTCATTGCGACGCAATTTCTGTGTTAATTCGTCAGTGTGAGGGAGCGAGGGATGCAGTAAAGAAGGAATAGTGCGTCGGAATGGAGATAGTCGTATCCCCAAAAAAAATCCTGTTGTTATCATAGAAACGTTACTCGATTTAGAAGGAGAAGTCATAGAGCACATAGTATTTCATAGCGACCCAATTTCTGTGTTAATTCGTCAATGTGAGGGAGCGAGAGATGCAGTACGGAAGGAATAGTGCATCGGAAAGGAGATAGTTATATCCCGATACGAAATCCTGTCGTTTCCATAGAAACGTTACTCGATTTAGAAGGAGAAGTTATAGAACCCATAGTGATTCATGGCGGCGCAATTTCTCTGCATATTCGTCAATCTGAGGGAGTGAGGGATGCAGTAGAGAACTAATAGTGCATCGTAAAGGAGGTACTCGTATCATAAAAGAAAATCCTGTCGTTTCCATAGAAACGTTACTCGATTTAGAAGGAGAAGTCATGGAACACATAGTATTTCATAGCGACGCAATTTCTGTGTTAATTCGTCAAAGTGAGGGAGCGAGTGATGCAGTAAAGAGGGAATAGTGCATCAGAAAGGAAATATTCGTATCCCAAAAGAAAGTCCTGTCGTTTCCATTGAAACGTTACTCGATTTAGAAGGAGAAGTCATACAACACATAGTAGTTCATAGCGACGCAATATCTGTGTTAATTAGTGAAAGTGAGGGAGCGAGGGTTGCAGTAAAGAGGGAATACTGCATCGGAAACGAGATAGTCGTAACCAAAAAGAAAATCATGTCGTTTCAATAGAAACGTCACTCGATTTAGAAGGAGAAGTCATAGAATCCATAGTATTACATAGCGACGCAATTTCTGTGTTAATTCGTCAGTGTGAGAGAGCGAGGGATGCAGTAAAGAAGGAATAGTGCATCGGAAAGGATATACTCGTATACTAAATGAAAATCCTGTCGTTTCAATAAAAACGTTACTCGATTTAGAAGGAAAAGTCATAGAACCCATAGTATTTCATAGCGACGCAATTTCTGTGTTAATTCGCCAATGTGAGGGAGCGAGGGAAGCAGTAAAGAAGGAATAGTGCTTCGGAAAGGAGATACTCCTATACTAAAAGAAAATCATGTCGTTTCCATAGAAACGTTACTCGATTTAGAAGGAGAAGTCATAGAACTCATAGTATTTCATTGCGACGCAATTTCTGTGTTAATTCGTCAGTGTGAGGGAGCGAGGGTTGCAGTAAAGAAGGAGTAGTGCGTCGGAATGGAGATAGTCGTATCCCAAAAGAAAATCCTGTCGTTTCCATTGAAGCATTACTCGATTTAGAAGGAGAAGTCTTTGAACCCATACTATTTCATAGCGTCGCAATTTCTGTTCTTATTGGTCAATGTGAGGGAACGAGGGATGCAGTAAAGAAGGAATAGTGCATCTGAAAGGAGATACTCGTATCCCAAAGAAAATCTTGTCGTTTCCATAGAAACGTTACTCGTTTTAGAGGGAGAAGCCATAGCACCAATAGAACTTCATAGCGACGTAATTTCATTGTTAATTCGTCAATGTGTGGGAGTGAGATATGCAGTAAAGAAGGAATAGTGCATCGGAAAGGAGATACTAGTATCCCAAAAGAATATCCTGTCGTTTATATAGAAACGTTACTCGATTTAGAAGGAGAAGTCATAGAACTCATAGTATTTCATTGCGACGCAAATTCTGTGTTAATTCGTCAGTGTGAGGGAGCGAGGGATGCAGTAAAGAAGGAATAGTGCGTCGGAATGGAGATGGTCGTATCCCAAAAGAAAATCCTGTCGTTTCCATAGAAACATTACTCGATTTAGAAGGAGAAGTCATAGAACACATAGTATTTCATAGCGACGCAATTTCTGTGTTAATTCGTGAAAGTGAGGGAGCGAGGGACGCAGTAAAGAAGGAATAGTGCATCGGAGAGGAGATACTCGTATCCCAAAAGAATATCCTGACGTTTGCATAGAAACGTTACTCGATTTAGAAGGAGAAGTCATAGAACACATAGTATTTCATAGCCACGCAATTTCTGTGTTAATTAGTGAAAGTGAGGGAGCGAGGGTTGCAGTAAAGAAGGAATACTGCATCGGAAACGAGATAGTCGTAACCAAAAAGAAAATCCTGTCGTTTCAATAGAAACGTCACTCGATTTAGAAGGAGAAGTCATAGAATCCATAGTATTACATAGCGACGCAATTTCTGTGTTAATTCGTCAATGTGAGGGAGCGAGGGGTGCAGTAAAGAAGGAACAGTGCTTCGGAAAGGAGATACTCCTATACCAAAAGAAAATCCTGTCGTTTCCATAGAAACGTTATTCGATATAGAAGGAGAAGACATAGAACACATAATATTCCATAGCGTCGCAATTTCTGTGTTAATTCTTCAATGTGAGGGAGCCAGTGATGCAGTAAAGAAGGAATAGTGCATCCGAAAGGAGATACTCCTATACCAAAAGAAAGTCATGTCGTTTCCATAGAAACGTTACTCGACTTAGAAGGAGAAGTCATAGAACTCATAGTAATTCATTGCGACGCAATTTCTGTGTTAATTCGTCAGTGTGAGGGAGCGAGGGATGCAGAAAAGAAGGAATAGTGCGTCGGAATGGAGATAGTCGTATCCCAAAAGAAAATCCTGTCGTTTCCATAGAAACATTACTCGATTTAGAAGGAGAAGTCTTAGAACCCATAGTATTTCATAGCGACGCAATTTCTGTGTTAATTCGTCAATGTGGGGGAGCGAGGGAAGCGGTAAAGAAGGAATAGTGCTTCGGAAAGGAGATACTCCTATACAAAAAGAAAGTCATGTCGTTTCCATAGAAACGTTACTCGACTTAGAAGGAGAAGTCATAGAACTCATAGTAATTCATTGCGACGCAATTTCTGTGTTAATTCGTCAGTGTGAGGGAGCGAGGGATGCAGTAAAGAAGGAATAGTGCGTCGGAATGGAGATAGTCGTATCCCAAAAGAAAATCCTGTCGTTTCCATAGAAACATTACTCGATTTAGAAGGAGAAGTCTTAGAACCCATAGTATTTCATAGCGTCGCAATTTCTGTTCTTATTGGTCAATGTGAGGGAACGAGGGATGCAGTAAAGAAGGAATAGTGCATCTGAAAGGAGATACTCGTATCCCAAAGAAAATCTTGTCGTTTCCATAGAAACGTTACTCGTTTTAGAGGGAGAAGCCATAGCACCAATAGAACTTCATAGCGACGTAATTTCATTGTTAATTCGTCAATGTGTGGGAGTGAGATATGCAGTAAAGAAGGAATAGTGCATCGGAAAGGAGATACTAGTATCCCAAAAGAATATCCTGTCGTTTATATAGAAACGTTACTCGATTTAGAAGGAGAAGTCATAGAACTCATAGTATTTCATTGCGACGCAAATTCTGTGTTAATTCGTGAAAGTGAGGGAGCGAGGGACGCAGTAAAGAAGGAATAGTGCATCGGAGAGGAGATACTCGTATCCCAAAAGAATATCCTGACGTTTGCATAGAAACGTTACTCGATTTAGAAGGAGAAGTCATAGAACACATAGTATTTCATAGCCACGCAATTTCTGTGTTAATTAGTGAAAGTGAGGGAGCGAGGGTTGCAGTAAAGAAGGAATACTGCATCGGAAACGAGATAGTCGTAACCAAAAAGAAAATCCTGTCGTTTCAATAGAAACGTCACTCGATTTAGAAGGAGAAGTCATAGAATCCATAGTATTACATAGCGACGCAATTTCTGTGTTAATTCGTCAATGTGAGGGAGTGAGGGGTGCAGTAAAGAAGGAACAGTGCTTCGGAAAGGAGATACTCCTATACCAAAAGAAAATCCTGTCGTTTCCATAGAAACGTTATTCGATATAGAAGGAGAAGACATAGAACACATAATATTCCATAGCGTCGCAATTTCTGTGTTAATTCTTCAATGTGAGGGAGCCAGTGATGCAGTAAAGAAGGAATAGTGCATCCGAAAGGAGATACTCCTATACCAAAAGAAAGTCATGTCGTTTCCATAGAAACGTTACTCGATTTAGAAGGAGAAGTCATAGAACTCATAGTAATTCATTGCGACGCAATTTCTGTGTTAATTCGTCAGTGTGAGGGAGCGAGGGATGCAGTAAAGAAGGAATAGTGCGTCGGAATGGAGATAGTCGTATCCCAAAAGAAAATCCTGTCGTTTCCATAGAAACATTACTCGATTTAGAAGGAGAAGTCTTAGAACCCATAGTATTTCATAGCGACGCAATTTCTGTGTTAATTCGTCAATGTGGGGGAGCGAGGGAAGCAGTAAAGAAGGAATAGTGCTTCGGAAAGGAGATACTCCTATACCAAAAGAAAGTCATGTCGTTTCCATAGAAACGTTACTCGACTTAGAAGGAGAAGTCATAGAACTCATAGTAATTCATTGCGACGCAATTTCTGTGTTAATTCGTCAGTGTGAGGGAGCGAGGGATGCAGTAAAGAAGGAATAGTGCGTCGGAATGGAGATAGTCGTATCCCAAAAGAAAATCCTGTCGTTTCCATAGAAACATTACTCGATTTAGAAGGAGAAGTCTTAGAACCCATAGTATTTCATAGCGTCGCAATTTCTGTTCTTATTGGTCAATGTGAGGGAACGAGGGATGCAGTAAAGAAGGAATAGTGCATCTGAAAGGAGATACTCGTATCCCAAAGAAAATCTTGTCGTTTCCATAGAAACGTTACTCGTTTTAGAGGGAGAAGTCATAGCACCAATAGTATTTCATAGCGACGTAATTTCATTGTTAATTCGTCAATGTGTGGGAGTGAGATATGCAGTAAAGAAGGAATAGTGCAACGGAAAGGAGATACTTGTATCCCAAAAGAAAATCCTGTCGTTTATATAGAAACGTTGCTCGATTTAGAAGGAGAAGTCATAGAACACATAGTATTTCATAGCGACGCAATTTCTGTGTTAATTCGTCAATGTGAGGGAGCGAGGGAAGCAGTAAAGAAGGAATAGTGCTTCGGAAAGGAGATACTCCTATACCAAAAGAAAATCATGTCGTTTCCATAGAAACGTTACTCGATTTAGAAGGTGAAGTCATAGAGCTCATAGTATTTCATTGCGACGCAATTTCTGTGTTAATTCGTCAGTGTGAGGGAGCGAGGGATGCAGTAAAGAAGGAATAGTGCGTCGGAATGGAGATAGTCGTATCCCCAAAAAAAATCCTGTCGTTATCATAGAAACGTTACTCGATTTAGAAGGAGAAGTCATAGAGCACATAGTATTTCATAGCGACGCAATTTCTGTGTTAATTCGTCAATGTGAGGGAGCGAGAGATGCAGTACAGAAGGAATAGTGCATCGGAAAGGAGATAGTTGTATCCCGATACGAAATCCTGTCGTTTCCATAGAAACGTTACTCGATTTAGAAGGAGTAGTTATAGAACCCATAGTGATTCATGGCGGCGCAATTTCTCTGCATATTCGTCAATCTGAGGGAGTGAGGGATGCAGTAGAGAACTAATAGTGCAACGTAAAGGAGGTACTCGTATCATAAAAGAAAATCCTGTCGTTTCCATAGAAACGTTACTCGAATTGGAAGGAGAAGTCACGGAACACATAGTATTTCATAGCGACGCAATTTCTGTGTTAATTCGTCAAAGTGAGGGAGCGAGTGATGCAGTAAAGAGGGAATAGTGCATCAGAAAGGAGATATTCGTACCCCAAAAGAAAATCCTGTCGTTTCCATTGAAACGTACTCGATTTAGAAGGAGAAGTCATAGAACACATAGTATTTCATAGCGACGCAATTTCTGTGTTAATTCGTGAAAGTGAGGGAGCGAGGGACGCAGTACAGAAGGAATAGTGCATCGGAGAGGAGATATTCGTATCCCAAAAGAAAATCCTGTCGTTTCCATTGAAACGTTACTCGATTTAGAAGGAGAAGTCATAGAACACATAGTAGTTCATAGCGACGCAATATCTGTGTTAATTAGTGAAAGTGAGGGAGCGAGGGTTGCAGTAAAGAGGGAATACTGCATCGGAAACGAGATAGTCGTAACCAAAAAGAAAATCCTGTCGTTTCAATAGAAACGTTACTCGATTTAGAAGGAGAGGTCATAGAATCCATAGTATTACATAGCGACGCAATTTCTGTGTTAATTCGTCAATGTGAAGGAGCGAGGGATGCAGTAAAGAATGCATAGAGCGTCGGAAAGGTGATACTCGTATCCCAAACGAAAATCCTGTCGTTTCCATAGAAACGTTATTCGATATAGAAGGAGAAGACATAGAACACATAATATTCCATAGCGTCGCAATTTCTGTGTTAATTCTTCAATGTGATGGAGCCAGTGATGCAGTAAAGAAGGAATAACGCATCGGAAAGGAGATACTCGTATCCCAAAAGAAATACCAATCGTTTCCGTAGAAGCGTAACTCGATTTAGAAGGAGAAGTCATAGAACCCATAGTATTTCATAGCGACGCCATTTCTGTGTAAATTCGTCAATGTGAGGGAGCGAGGGACGCAGTAAAGAAGGAATAGTGCATCGGACAGGAGATACTCGTATACCAAAAGAAAATCCAATCGTTTCCGTAGAAGCGTAACTCGATTTAGAAGGAGAAGTCATAGAACGCATAGTATTTCATAGCGACGCCATTTCTGTGTTAATTCGTCAGTGTGAGGGAGCGAGGGATGCAGTAAAGAAGGAATAGTGCATCGGAAAGGAGATACTCGTATACTAAATGAAAATCCTGTCGTTTCAATAAAAACGTTACTCGATTTAGAAGGAGAAGTCATAGAACCCATAATATTTCATAGCGACGCAATTTCTGTGTTAATTCGTCAATGTGAGGGAGCGAGGGGTGCAGTAAAGAAGAAACAGTGCTTCGGGAAGGAGATACTCCTATACCAAAAGAAAATCCTGTCGTTTCCATAGAAACGTTACTCGATTTTGGAGGAGATGTCTTAGAACCAAAGGTATTTCATAGCGACGCTATTTCTGTGTTAATTTGCCTATGTGAGGGAGCGAGGGATGCAGTTAAGAGGGAATAGTGCATCGGAAAGGAGATACACGTATCCCAATAGAAAATCCAGACGTTGCCATAGAAACGTTACTCGATTTAGAAGGAGAGTTCATAGAACCCATAGTATTTCATAGCGACGCAATTTCTGTGTTAATTCGCCAATGTGAGGGAGCGAGGGAAGCAGTAAAGAAGGAATAGTGCTTCGGAAAGGAGATACTCCTATACTAAAAGAAAATCATGTCGTTTCCATAGAAACGTTACTCGATTTAGAAGGAGAATCATAGAACACATAGTATTTCATTGCGACGCAATTTCTGTGTTAATTCGTCAGTGTGAGGGAGCGAGGGATGCAGTAAAGAAGGAATAGTGCGTCGGAATGGAGATAGTCGTATCCCAAAAGAAAATCCTGTCGTTTCCATAGAAACATTACTCGATTTAGAAGGAGAAGTCTTAGAACCCATAGTATTTCATAGCGTCGCAATTTCTGTTCTTATTGGTCAATGTCAGGGAACGAGGGATGCAGTAAAGAAGGAATAGTGCATCTGAAAGGAGACACTCGTATCCCAAAGAAAATCTTGTCGTTTCCATAGAAACGTTACTCGTTTTAGAGGGAGAAGCCATAGCACCAATAGGATTTCATAGCGACGTAATTTCATTGTTAATTCGTCCATGTGTGGGAGTGAGATATGCAGTAAAGAAGGAATAGTGCATCGAAAAGGAGATACTAGTATCCCAAAAGAATATCCTGTCGTTTATAAAGAAACGTAACTCGATTTAGAAGGAGAAGTCATAGAACTCATAGTATTTCATTGCGACGCAAATTCTGTGTTAATTCGTCAGTGTGAGGGAGCGAGGGATGCAGTAAAGAAGGAATAGTGCGTCGGAATGGAGATAGTCGTATCCCAAAAGTAAATCCTGTCGTTACCTTAGAAACGTTACTCGATTTAGAAGGAGAAGTCATAGAACACATAGTATTCCATAAAGTCAAAATCTGTGTTAATTCGTCAATGTGAGGCAGCCAGGGATGCAGTAAAGAAGGAATAGTGCATCGGAAAGGAGATACTCGTATCCCAAAAGAATATCCTGTCGTTTCCATAGAAACGTTACTCGATTTAGAAGGAGAAGTCATGGAACCCGTAGTATTTCATAGCGACGCAATTTCTGTGTTAATTCGTCAATGTGAGGGAGCGAGGGATGCAGTAAAGAAGGAATAGTGCATCGGAAAGGATATACTCTTATACCAAAAGAAAATCCTGTCGTTTCCATAGAAACGTTACCTGATTTAGAAGGAGAAGTCATAGAACCCATAGGATTTCATTTCAACGCAATCTCTGGGTTAATTCGTCAATGTGAGAGTGCGAGGGTTGCAATAAAAAAGGAATAGTGCATCGGAAAGGAGATAGACGTATCCCAAAAGGAAATCCTATCGTTTCCATAGAAACGTAACTCGATTTAGAAGGAGACGTCATATAACCCATAGTATTTCATAGAGACGCAATTTCTGTGTTAATTCGTCAATGTGAGCGAGCGAGAGATGCAGTACAGAAGGAATAGTGCATCGGAAAGGAGATACTCGTATCCCAAACGAAAATCCTGTCGTTTCTATAGAAACGTTATTCGATATAGAAGGAGAAGACATGGAACACATAATATTCCATAGCGTCGCAATTTCTGTGTTAATTCTGCAATGTGAGGGAGCCAGTGATGCAGTAAAGAAGGAATAGTGCATCGGAAAGGAGATACTCGTATCCCAAAAGAAAATCCAATCGTTTCCGTAGAAGCGTAACTCGATTTAGAAGGAGAAGTCATAGAACACATAGTATTTCATAGCGACGCCATTTCTGTGTTAATTCGTCAGTGTGAGGGAGCGAGGGATGCAGTAAAGAAGGAATAGTGCATCGGAAAGGAGATACTCGTATACCAAAAGAAAATCCTGTCGTTTCAATAAAAACGTTACTCGATATAGAAGGAGAAGTTATAGAACCCATAATATTTCATAGCGACGCAATTTCTGTGTTAATTCGTCAATGTGAGGGAGCGAGGGGTGCAGTAAGGAAGGAACAGTGCTTCGGAAAGGAGATACTCCTATACCAAAAGAAAATCCTGACGTTTCCATAGCAACGTTACTCGATTTAGAAGGAGAATTCATAGAACCCATAGTATTTCATAGCGACGCAATTTCTGTGTTAATTCGTCAGTGTGAGGGAGCGAGGGATGCAGTAAAGACGGAATAGTGCGTCGGAATGGAGATAGTCGTATCCCAAAAGAAAATCTTGTCGTTATCATAGAAACGTTACTCGATTTAGAAGGAGAAGTCATAGAATACATAGTATTTCATAGCGACGCAATTTCTGTGTTAATTCGTCAATGTGAGCGAGCGAGAGATGCAGTACAGAAGGAATAGAGCATCGGAAAGGAGATAGTTGTATCCCGATACGAAATCCTGTCGTTTCCATAGAAACGTTACTCGATTTAGAAGGAGAAGTTTTAGAACCCATAGTGATTCATGGCGGCGCAATTTCTCTGCATATTCGTCAATCTGAGGGAGTGAGGGATGCAGTAGAGAACTAATAGTGCATCGTAAAGGAGGTACTCGTATCATAAAAGAAAATCCTGTCGATTCCATAGAAACGTTACTCGATTTAGAAGGAGAAGTCATGGAACACATAGTATTTCATAGCGACGCAATTTCTGTGTTAATTCGTCAATGTGAGGGAGCGAGGGATGCAGTAAAGAATGCATAGGGCATCGGAAAGGTGATACTCGTATCCCAATCGAAAATCCTGTCGTTTCCGTAGAAACGTTATTCGAAATAGAAAGAGAAGACATAGAACACATAATATTCCATAGCGTCGCATTTTCTGTGTTAATTCTTCAATGTGAGGGAGCCAGTGATGCAGTAAAGAAGGAATAGTGCATCGGAAAGGAGATACTCGTATCCCAAAAGAAAATCCAATCGTTTCCGTAGAAGCGTAACTCGATTTAGAAGGAGAAGTCATAGAACCCATAGTATTTCATAGCGCCGCCATTTCTGTGATAATTCGTCAGTGTGAGGGAGCGAGGGATGCAGTAAAGAAGGAATAGTGCATCGGAAAGGAGATACTCGTATACCAAAAGAAAATCCTGTCGTTTCAATAAAAACGTTACTCGATTTAGAAGGAGAAGTCATAGAACCCATAATATTTCATGGCGACGCAATTTCTGTGTTAATTCGTCAATGTGAGGGAGCGAGGGGTGCAGTAAAGAAGGAACAGTGCTTCGGAAAGGAGATACTCCTATACCAAAAGAAAATCATGTCGTTTCCATAGATACGTTACTCGATTTAGAAGGAGAAGTCATAGAACTCATAGTATTTAATTGCGACGCAATTTCTGTGTTAATTCGTCAGTGTGAGGGAGCGAGGGATGCAGTAAAAAAGGAATAGTGCGTCGGAATGGATATAGTCGTATCCCAAAAGAAAATCCTGTCGTTACCACAGAAACGTTACTCGATTTAGAAGGCGAAGTCATAGAACACATAGTATTTCATAGCGACGCAATTTCTGTGTTAATTCGTCAAAGTGAGGGAGCGAGTGATGCAGTAAAGAGGGAATAGTGCATCAGAAAGGAGATATTCGTATCCCAAAAGAAAATCCTGTCGTTTCCATTGAAACGTTACTCGATTTAGAAGGAGAAGTCATAGAACACATAGTATTTCATAGCGACGCAATTTCTGTGTTAATTAGTGAAAGTGAGGGAGCGTGGGTTGCAGTAAAGAAGGAACAGTGCTTTGGAAAGGAGATACTCCTATACCAAAAGAAAATCCTGTCGTTTCCATAGAAACGTTTCTCGATTTTGGAGGAGATGTCTTAGATCCAAAGGTATTTCATAGCGACGCAATTTCTGCGTTAATTTGCCTATGTGAGTTAGCGAGGGATGCAGTTAAGAGGGAATAGTGGATCGGAAAGGAGGTACACGTGTCCCAATAGAAAATCCTGACGTTTCCATAGAAATGTTACTCGATTTAGAAGGAGAATTCATAGAACCCATAGTATTTCATAGCGACGCAATTTCTGTGTTAATTCGTCAATGTGAGGGAGCGAGGGAAACAGTAAAGAAGGAATAGTGCTTCGGAAAGGAGATACTCCTATACCAAAAGAAAATCATGTCGTTTCCATAGAAACGTTACTCGATTTAGAAGGAGAAGTCATAGAACTCATAGTATTTCATTGCGACGCAATTTCTGTCTTAATTCGTCAGTGTGAGGGAGCGAGGAATGCAGTAAAGAAGGAATAGTGCGTCGGAATGGAGATGGTCGTATCCCAAAAGAAAATCCAGTCGTTTCGATAGAAACATTACTCGATTTAGAAGGAGAAGTAATAGAACACATAGTATTTCATAGCGACGCAATTTCTGTGTAATTCGTCAATGTGAGGGAGCGAGAGATGCAGTACAGAAGGAATAGTGCATCGGAAAGGAGATTGTTGTATCCCGATACGAAATCCTGTCCATTTCAAGAAACGTTACTCGATTTAGAAGGAGAAGTTATAGAACCCATAGTGATTCGTGGCGGCGCAATTTCTCTGCATATTCGTCAATCTGAGGGAGCGAGGGATGCAGTAGAGAACTAATAGTGCATCGTAAAGGAGGTACTCGTATCATAAAAGAAAATCCTGTCGTTTCCATAGAAACGTTACTCGAATTAGAAGGAGAAGTCATGGAACACATAGAATTTCATAACGACGCAAATTCTGTGTTAATTCGTCAAAGTGAGGGAGCGAGTGATGGCGTAAAGAGGGAATAGTGCATCAGAAAGGAGATATTCGTATCCCAAAAGAAAATCCTGTCGTTTCCATTGAAACGTTACTCGATTTAGAAGGAGAAGTCATGGAACACATAGTATTTCATAGCGACGCAATTTCTGTGTTAATTCGTGAAAGTGAGGGAGCGAGGGACGCAGAAAAGAAGGAATAGTGCATCGGAGAGGAGATACTCGTATCCCAAAAGAATATCCTGACGTTTGCATAGAAACGTTACTCGATTTAGAAGGAAAAGTCATAGAGCACATAGTATTTCATTGCGACGCAATTTCTGTGTTAATTCGTCAGTGTGAGGGAGCGAGGGATCCAGTAAAGAATGAATAGTGCGTCGGAATGGAGATAGTCGTATCCCAAAAGAAAATCCTTTCGTTTCCATAGAAACATTACTCGATTTAGAAGGAGAAGTCTTAGAACCCATAGTATTTCATAGCGTCGCAATTTCTATTCTTATTGGTCAGTGTGAGGGAACGAGGGATGCAGTAAAGAAGGAATAGTGCATCTGAAAGGAGATACTCGTATCCCAAAGAAAATCTTGTCGTTTCCATAGAAACGTTACTCGTTTTAGAGGGAGAAGTCATAGAACCAATAGTATTTCATAGCGGCGTAATTTCATTGTTAATTCTTCAATGTGTGGGAGTGCGATATGCAGTAAAGAAGGAATAGTGCATAGGAAAGGAGATACTAGTATCCAAAAAGAAAATCCTGTCGTTTATATAGAAACGCTACTCGATTTAGAAGGAGAAGTCATAGAACTCATAGTATTTCATTGCGACGCAATTTCTATGTTAATTCGTCAGTGTGAGGGAGCGAGGGATGCTGTAAAGAAGGAATAGTGCGTCGGAATGGAGATAGTCGTATCCCAAAAGAAAATCCTGTCGTTACCATAGAAACGTTACTCCATTTAGAAGGAGAAGTAATAGAACACATAGTATTTCATAGCGTCGCAATTTCTGTGTTAATTCGTCAATGTGAGGGAGCGAGAGATGCAGTACAGAAGGAATAGTGCATCGGAATGGAGATAGTTGTATCCCGATACGAAATCCTGTCGATTTCATAGAAACGTTACTCGATTTAGAAGGAGAAGTTATAGAACCCATAGTGATTCATGGCGGCGCAATTTCTCTGCATATTCTTGAATCTGAGGGAGCGAGGGGTGCAGTAGAGAACTAACAGTGCATCGTAAAGGAGGTACTCGTATCATAAAAGAAAATCCTGTCGTTTCCATAGAAACGTTACTCGATTTAGAAGGAGAAGTCATGGAACACATAGTATTTCATAGCGACGCAATTTCTGTGTTAATTCGTCAAAGTGAGGGAGCGAGTGATGCAGTAAAGTGTGAATAGTGCATCAGAAAATAGATATTCGTATCCCAAAAGAAAATCCTGTCTTTTCCATTGAAACGTTACTCGATTTAGAAGGAGAAGTCATAGAACACATGGTATTTCATAGCGACGCAATTTCTGTGTTAATTCGTGAAAGTGAGGGAGCGAGGGACGCAGTAAAGAAGGAATAGTGCATCGGAGAAGAGATACTCGTATCCCACAAGAATATCCTGACGTTTGCATAGAAACGTTACTCGATTTAGAAGGAGAAGTCATAGAACACATAGTATTTCATAGCGACGCAATTTCTGTGTTAATTAGTGAAAGTGAGGGAGCGAGGGATGCAGTAAAGAAGGAATACTGCATCGGAAACGAGATAGTCGTAACCAAAATGAAAATCCTGTCGTTTCAATAGAAACGTCACTCGATTTAGAAGGAGAAGTCATAGAATCCATAGTATTACATAGCGACGCAATTTCTGTGTTAATTCGTCAATGTGAGGGAGCGAGGGATGCAGTAAAGAATGCATAGGGCATCGGAAAGGTGATACTCGTATCCCAAACGAAAATCCTGTCGTTTCCATAGAAACGTTATTCGAAATAGAAAGAGAAGACATAGAACACATAATATTCCATAGCGTCGCATTTTCTGTGTTAATTCTTCAATGTGAGGGAGCCAGTGATGCAGTAAAGAAGGAATAGTGCATCGGAAAGGAGATACTCGTATCCCAAAAGAAAATCCAATCGTTTCCGTAGAAGCGTAACTCGATTTAGAAGGAGAAGTCATAGAACGCATAGTATTTCATAGCGCCGCCATTTCTGTGTTAATTCGTCAGTGTGAGGGAGCGAGGGATGCAGTAAAGAAGGAATAGTGCATCGGAAATGAGATACTCGTATACCAAAAGAAAATCCTGTCGTTTCAATAAAAACGTTACTCGATTTAGAAGGAGAAGTCATAGAACCCATAATATTTCACGGCGACGCAATTTCAGTGTTAATTCGTCAATGTGAGGGAGCGAGGGGTGCAGTAAAGAAGGAACAGTGCTTCGGAAAGGAGATGCTCCTATACCAAAAGAAAATCATGTCGTTTCCATAGATACGTTACTCGATTTAGAAGGAGAAGTCATAGAACTCATAGTATTTAATTGCGACGCAATATCTGTGTTAATTCGTCAGTGTGAGGGAGCGAGGGATGCAGTAAAGAAGGAATAGTGCGTCGGAATGGAGATAGTCGTATCCCAAAAGAAAATCCTGTCGTTACCACAGAAACGTTACTCGATTTAGAAGGCGAAGTCATAGAACACATAGTATTTCATAGCGACGCAATTTCTGTGTTAATTCGTGAAAGTGAGGGAGCGAGGGACGCAGTAAAGAAGGAATAGTGCATCGGAGAGGAGATACTCGTATCCCAAAAGAATATCCTGACGTTTGCATAGAAACGTTACTCGATTTAGAAGGAGAAGTCATAGAACACATAGTATTTCATAGCGACGCAATTTCTGTGTTAATTCGTCAATGTGAGGGAGCGAGGGATGAAGTAAAGAATGCATAGGGCATCGGAAAGGTGATACTCGTATCCCAAACGAAAATCCTGTCGTTTCCATAGAAACGTTATTCGAAATAGAAAGAGAAGACATAGAACACATAATATTCCATAGCGTCGCATTTTCTGTGTTAATTCTTCAATGTGAGGGAGCCAGTGATGCAGTAAAGAAGGAATAATGCATCGGAAAGGAGATACTCGTATCCCAAAAGAAAATCCAATCGTTTCCGTAGAAGCGTAACTCGATTTAGAAGGAGAAGTCATAGAACCCATAGTATTTCATAGCGCCGCCATTTCTGTGTTAATTCGTCAGTGTGAGGGAGCGAGGGATGCAGTAAAGAAGGAATAGTGCATCGGAAAGGAGATACTCGTATACCAAAAGAAAATCTTGTCGTTTCAATAAAAACGTTACTCGATTTAGAAGGAGAAGTCATAGAACCCATAATATTTCATGGCGACGCAATTTCTGTGTTAATTCGTCAATGTGAGGGAGCGAGGGGTGCAGTAAAGAAGGAACAGTGCTTCGGAAAGGAGATACTCCTATACCAAAAGAAAATCATGTCGTTTCCATAGATACGTTACTCGATTTAGAAGGAGAAGTCATAGAACTCATAGTATTTAATTGCGACGCAATTTCTGTGTTAATTCGTCAGTGTGAGGGAGCGAGGGATGCAGTAAAGAAGGAATAGTGCGTCGGAATGGAGATAGTCGTATCCCAATAGAAAATCCTGTCGTTACCACAGAAACGTTACTCGATTTAGAAGGCGAAGTCATAGAACACATAGTATTTCATAGCGACGCAATTTCTGTGTTAATTCGTGAAAGTGAGGGAGCGAGGGACGCAGTAAAGAAGGAATAGTGCATCGGAGAGGAGATACTCGTATCCCAAAAGAATATCCTGAGGTTTGCATAGAAACGTTACTCGATTTAGAAGGATAAGTCATAGAACACAAAGTATTTCATAGCGACGCAATTTCTGTGTTAATTAGTGAAAGTGAGGGAGCGTGGGTTGCAGTAAAGAAGGAATACTGCATCGGAAACGAGATAGTCGTAACCAAAAGGAAAATCCTGTCGTTTCAATAGAAACGTCACTCGATTTAGAAGGAGAAGTCATAGAATCCATAGTATTACATAGCGACGCAATTTCTGTGATAATTCGTCAATGTGAGGGAGCGAGGGATGCAGTAAAGAAAGCATAGAGCATCGGAAAGGTGATACTCGTATCCCAAAAGAAAATCCAATCGTTTCCGTAGAAGCGTAACTTGATTTAGAAGGAGAAGTCAAAGAACCCATACTATTTCGTAGCGACGCCATTTCTGTGTTAATTCGTCAGTGTGAGGGAGCGAGTGATGCAGTAAAGAAGGAATAGTGCATCGGAAAGGAGATACTCGTATACCAAAAGAAAATCCTGTCGTTTCAATAAAAACGTTACTCGATTTAGAAGGAGAAGTCATAGAACCCATAATATTTCATAGCGACGCAATTTCTGTGTTAATTCGTCAATGTGAGGGAGCGAGGGGTGCAGTAATGAAGGAACAGTGCTTCGGAAAGGAGATACTCCTATACCAAAAGAAAATCCTGTCGTTTCCATAGAAACGTTACTCGATTTTGGAGGAGATGTCTTAGATCCAAAGGTATTTCATAGCGACGCAATTTCTGTGTTAATTTGCCTATGTGAGTTAGCGAGGGATGCAGTTAAGAGGGAATAGTGGATCGGAAAGGAGGTACACGTGTCCCAATAGAAAATCCTGACGTTTCCATAGAAATGTTACTCGATTTAGAAGGAGAATTCATAGAACCCATAGTATTTCATAGCGACGCATTTTCTGTGTTAATTCGTCAATGTGAGGGAGCGAGGGAAACAGTAAAGAAGGAATAGTGCTTCGGAAAGGAGATACTCCTATACCAAAAGAAAATCATGTCGTTTCCATAGAAACGTTACTCGATTTAGAAGGAGAAGTCATAGAACTCATAGTATTTCATTGCGACGCAATTTCTGTGTTAATTCGTCAGTGTGAGGGAGCGAGGGATGCAGTAAAGAAGGAATAGTGCGTCGGAATGGAGATAGTCGTATCCCAAAAGAAAATCCAGTCGTTTCGATAGAAACATTACTCGATTTAGAAGGAGAAGTAATAGAACACATAGTATTTCATAGCGACGCAATTTCTGTGTTAATTCGTCAATGTGAGGGAGCGAGAGATGCAGTACAGAAGGAATAGTGCATCGGAAAGGAGATAGTTGTATCCCGATACGAAATCCTGTCCATTTCTTAGAAACGTTACTTGATTTAGAAGGAGAAGTTATAGAACCCATAGTGATTCATTTCGGCGCAATTTTTCTGCATATTCGTCAATCTGAGGGAGCGAGGGATGCAGTAGAGAACTAATAGTGCATCGTAAAGGAGGTACTCGTATCATAAAAGAAAATCCTGTCGTTTCCATAGAAACGTTACTCGATTTAGAAGGAGAAGTCATAGAACACATAGTATTTCATAGCGACGCAAATTCTGTGTTAATTCGTCAAGGTGAGGGAGCGAGGGACGCAGTAAAGAAGGAATAGTGCTTCGGAGAGGAGATACTCGTATCCCAAAAGAATATCCTGACGTTTGCATAGAAACGTTACTCGATTTAGAAGGAAAAGTCATAGAGCACATAGTATTTCATTTCGACGCAATTTCTGTGTTAATTCGTCAGTGTGAGGGAGCGAGGGATCCAGTAAAGAATGAATAGTGCGTCGGAATGGAGATAGTCGTATCCCAAAAGAAAATCCTTTCGTTTCCATAGAAACATTACTCAATTTAGAAGGAGAAGTCTTAGAACCCATAGTATTTCATAGCGTCGCAATTTCTATTCTTATTGGTCAGTGTGAGGGAACGAGGGATGCAGTAAAGAAGGAATAGTGCATCTGAAAGGAGATACTCGTATCCCAAAGAAAATCTTGTCGTTTCCATAGAAACGTTACTCGTTTTAGAGGGAGAAGTCATAGAACCAATAGTATTTCATAGCGGCGTAATTTCGTTGTTAATTCTTCAATGTGTGGGAGTGAGATATGCAGTAAAGAAGGAATAGTGCATAGGAAAGGAGATACTAGTATCCAAAAAGAAAATCCTGTCGTTTCGATAGAAACATTACTCGATTTAGAAGGAGAAGTAATAGAACACATAGTATTTCATAGCGACGCAATTTCTGTGTTAATTCGTCAAAGTGAGGGAGCGAGTGATGCAGTAAAGTGGGAATAGTGCATCAGAAAATAGATATTCGTATCCCAAAAGAAAATCCTGTCTTTTCCATTAAAACGTTACTCGATTTAGAAGGAGAAGTCATAGAACACATGGTATTTCATAGCGACGCAATTTCTGTGTTAATTCGTGAAAGTGAGGGAGCGAGGGACGCAGTAAAGAAGGAATACTGCATCGGAAACGAGATAGTCGTAACCAAAAAGAAAATCCTGTCGTTTCAATAGAAACGTCACTCGATTTAGAAGGAGAAGTCATAGAATCCATAGTATTACATAGCGACGAAATTTCTGTGTTAATTCGTCAATGTGAGGGAGCGGGGGATGCAGTAAAGAAAGCATAGAGCATCGGAAAGGTGATACTCGTATCCCAAACGAAAATCCTGTCGTTTCCATAGAAATGTTATTCGATATAGAAGGAGAAGACATAGAACACATAATATTCCATAGCGTCGCAATTTCTGTGTTAATTCTTCAATGTGAGGGAGCCAGTGATGCAGTAAAGAAGGAATAGTGCATAGGAAAGGAGATACTAGTATCCAAAAAGAAAATCCTGTCGTTTACATAGAAACGTTACGCGATTTAGAAGGAGAAGTCATAGAACTCATAGTATTTCATTGCGACGCAATTTCTATGTTAATTCGTCAGTGTCAGGGAGCGAGGGATGCAGTAAAGAAGGAATAGTGCGTCGGAATGGAGATAGTCGTATCCCAAAAGAAAATCCTGTCGTTACCATAGAAACGTTACTCGATTTAGAAGGAGAAGTAATGGAACACATAGTATTTCATAGCGTCGCAATTTCTGTGTTAATTCGTCAATGTGAGGGAGCGAGAAATGCAGTACAGAAGGAATAGTGCATCGGAAAGGAGATAGTTGTATCCCGATACGAAATCCTGTCGATTTCATAGAAACGTTACTCGATTTAGAAGGAGAAGTTATAGAACCCATAGTGATTCATGGCGGCGCAATTTCTCTGCATATTCGTCAATCTGAGGGAGCGAGGGGTGCAGTAGAGAACTAACAGTGCATCGTAAAGGAGGTACTCGTATCATAAAAGAAAATCCTGTCGTTTCCATAGAAACGTTACTCGATTTAGAAGGAGAAATCATGGGACACATAGTATTTCATAGCGACGCAATTTCTGTGTTAATTCGTCAAAGTGAGGGAGCGAGTGATGCAGTAAAGTGGGAATAGTGCATCAGAAAGGAGATATTCGTATCCCAAAAGAAAATCCTGTCTTTTCCATTGAAACGTTACTCGATTTAGGAGGAGAAGTCATAGAACACATGGTATTTCATAGCGACGCAATTTCTGTGTTAATTCGTGAAATTGAGGGAGCGAGAGACGCAGTAAAGAAGGAATAGTGCATCGGAGAGGAGATACTCGTATCCCAAAAGAAAATCCAATCGTTTCCGTAGAAGCATAACTCGATTTAGAAGGAGAAGTCATAGAACCCATAGTATTGCATAGCGACGCCATTTCTGTGTTAATTCGTCAGTGTGAGGGAGCGAGGGATGCAGTAAAGAAGGAGCAGTGCATCGGAAAGGAGATACTCGTATACCAAAAGAAAATCCTGTCGTTTCAATAAAAAAGGTTACTCGATTTTGGAGGAGATGTCTGAGAACCAAAGGTATTTCGTAGCAACGCAACTGCTGTGTTAATTTGCCTATGTGAGGGAGCGAGGGATGCAGTTAAGAGGGAATAGTACATCGGAAAGGAGATACACGTATCCCAATAGAAAATCCTGACGTTTCCATAGAAACGTTACTCGATTTAGAAGGAGAATTCATAGTACCCATAGTATTTCATAGCGACGCAATTTCTGTGTTTATTCGTCAATGTGAGGGAGCGATGGAAGCAGTAATGAAGGAATAGTGCTTCGGAAAGGAGATACTCCTATACCAAAAGAAAATCATGTCGCTTCCATAGAAACGTTACTCGATTTAGAAGGAGATGTCATAGAACTCATAGTATTTCATTGCGACGCAATTTCTGTGTTAATTCGTCAGTGTGAGGGAGCGAGGGATGCAGTAAAGAATGAATAGTGCGTCGGAATGGAGATAGTCGTATCCCAAAAGAAAATCCTTTCGCTTCCATAGAAACATTACTCGATTTAGAAGGAGAAGTATTAGAACCCATAGTATTTCATTGCGTCGCAATTTTTATTCTTATTGGTCAATGTGAGGGAACGAGGGATGCAGTAAAGAAGGAATAGTGCATCTGAAAGGAGATACTCGTATCCAAAATAAAATCTTGTCGTTTCCATAGAAAAGTTACTCGTTTTAGAGGGAAAAGTCATAGAACCAATAGTATTTCATAGCGACGTAATTTCATTGTTAATTCGTCAATGTGTGGGAGTGAGATATGCAGTAAAGAAGGAATAGTGCATCGGAAAGGAGATACTAGTATCCCAAAAGAAAATCCTGTCGTTTATATAGAAACGTTACTCGATTTAGAAGAAGAAGTCACAGAACAGATAGTGTTCCATAGCGTCGCAATTTCTGTGTTAATTCGTCAATGTGAGGGAGTGAGGGATGCAGTAAAGAAGGAATAGTGCATCGGAAAGGAGATACTCGTATTCCAAAAGAAAATCCTGTCGTTTCCATAGAAAAGTTACCTGATCTAGAAGGAGAAATCATAGATCCCATAATATTACATAGCGACGCAATTTCTGTGTTAATTCGTCAATGTGAGGGAGCGAGGGATGCAATTAAGAAGGAATAGTGCATCGGAAAATAGATAGTCGTATCTCAAATGAAAATCCTGTCGTTTCCATAGAAACCTTACTCGATTTAGAAGAAGAATTCATAGAACCCATAGTATTTGATAGCGACGCAATTTCTGTGTTAATTCGTCAATGTGAGGGAGCGAGGGATGCAGTAAAGAAGGAATAGTGCACCGGAAAGGAGATAGTGGTATACCAAAAGAAAATCCTGTCGTTTCCATAGAAACGTTACTCGATTTAGAAGGAGAAGTTATTGAACCCATAGGATTTCATAGCAACGCAATTTCTGTGCTTATTCGTCAATGTGAGGGAAAGAGAGATGCAGTAAAGAAGAAATAGTGCATCGGAAAGGAGATAGTCGTATCACAAAAGAACATCCTGTCGTTTCCATAGAAACGTTACTCGATTTTGAAGGAGAAGTCATAGAACCCATAGTATTTCATAGCGACGCAAATTCTGTGTTAATTCGTCAATGTGAGGGAGCGAGGGATGCAGTAAAGAAAGAATAGTGCATCGGAAAGGAGATACTCGTATCCCACAAGAAAGTCCTGTCGTTTCCATAGAAACGTTACTCGATTTAGAAAGAGAAGTCATAGCACACATAGTATTCCATAGAGTCGCAAATCTATGTTAACTCGTCAATGTGAGGGAGCCAGGGATGCAGTAAAGAAGGAATAGTTCATCGGAAAGGAAATACTCGTATCCCAAAAGAAAATCCTGTCGTTACGATAGAATCGTTACTCTATTTAGAGGGAGAAATCATAGAACCCTTAGTTTTTCATTGCGACGCCATTTCTGTGTTAATTCGTCAATATGTGGGAGCGAGGGATGAAGTAAAGAAGGACTAGTGCATCGGAAAGGAGATAGTTGTATCCCGAAACGAAATCCTGTCGTTTGCATAGAAACGTTACTCGATTTAGAAGGAGAAGTTATAGAACCCATTGTATTACATGGCGACGCAATTTCTCTGCTTATTCGTCAATGTGAGGGAGCGAGGGATGCAGTAAAGAACTAATAGTGCATCGGTAAGGAGGTACTCGTATCATAAAAGAAAATCCTGTCGTTTCCATAGAAACGTTACTCGATTTAGAAGGAGAATCCGTGGAACCCATAGCATTTAATAGCGACGCAATTTTTGTGTTAATTCGTCAATGTGAGGGAGCGAGAGATGCAGTAAAGAGGGAATACTGCACCGGAAAGGAGATACTTGTATCCCAATAGAAAATACTGTCGTTTCAATAGCAACGTTACTCGATTTAGAAAGAGAAGTTATAGAACCCATAGTATTTCATAGCGACGCAATCTCTGTGATAATTCGTCAATGTGAGGGAGCGGGAGATGCAGTACAGAAGGAATAGTGCATCGGAAAGGAGATAGTTGCATCCCGATACGAAATCCTGTCGATTTCATAGAAACGTTACTCGATTTAGAAGTAGAAGTTATAGAACCCATAGTGATTCATGGCGGCGCAATTTCTCTGCATATTCTTCAATCTGAGGGAGCGAGGGGTGCAGTAGAGAACTAACAGTGCATCGTAAAGGAGGTACTCGTATCATAAAAGAAAATCCTGTCGTTTCCATAGAAACGTTACTCGATTTAGAAGGAGAAGTCATGGAACACATAGTATTTCATAGCGACGCAATTTCTGTGTTAATTCGTCAAAGTGAGGGAGCGAGTGATGCAGTAAAGTGGGAATAGTGCATCAGAAAATAGATATTCGTATCCCAAAAGAAAATCCTGTCTTTTCCATTGAAACGTTACTCGATTTAGAAGGAGAAGTCATAGAACACATGGTATTTCATAGCGACGCAATTTCTGTGTTAATTCGTGAAAGTGAGGGAGCGAGGGACGCAGTAAAGAAGGAATAGTGCATCGGAGAGGAGATACTCGTATCCCAAAAGAATATCCTGACGTTTGCTTAGAAACGTTACTCGATTTAGAAGGAGAAGTCATAGAACACATAGTATTTCATAGCGACGCAATTTCTGTGTTAATTAGTGAAAGTGAGGGAGCGAGGGTTGCAGTAAAGAAGGAATACTGCATCGGAAACGAGATAGTCGTAACCAAAAAGAAAATCCTGTCGTTTCAATAGAAACGTCACTCGATTTAGAAGGAGAAGTCATAGAATCCATAGTATTACATAGCGACGCAATTTCTGTGTTACTTCGTCAATGTGAGGGAGCGAGGGATGCAGTTAAGAAAGCATAGAGCATCGGAAAGGTGATACTCGTATCCCAAACGAAAATCCTGTCGTTTCCATAGAAGCGTTATTCGATATAGAAGGAGAAGACATAGAACACATAATATTCCATAGCGTCGCAATTTCTGTGTTAATTCTTCAATGTGAGGGAGCCAGTGATGCAGTAAAGAAGGAATAGTGCATCGGAAAGGAGATACTCGTATCCCAAAAGAAAATCCAATCGTTTCCGTAGAAGCATAACTCGATTTAGAAGGAGAAGTCATAGAACCCATAGTATTGCATAGCGACGCCATTTCTGTGTTAATTCGTCAGTGTGAGGGAGCGAGGGATGCAGTAAAGAAGGAGTAGTGCATCGGAAAGGAGATACTCGTATACCAAAAGAAAATCCTGTCGTTTCAATAAAAAAGGTTACTCGATTTTGGAGGATATGTCTTAGAACCAAAGGTATTTCATAGCGACGCAATTTCTGTGTTAATTTGCCTATGTGAGGGAGCGAGGGATGCAGTTAAGAGGGAATAGTACATCGGAAAGGAGATACACGTATCCCAATAGAAAATCCTGACGTTTCCATAGAAACGTTACTCGATTTAGAAGGAGAATTCATAGTACCCATAGTATTACATAGCGACGCAATTTCTGTGTTTATTCGTCAATGTGAGGGAGCGGGGGAAGCAGTAATGAAGGAATAGTGCTTCGGAAAGGAGATACTCCCATACCAAAAGAAAATCATGTCGTTTCCATAGAAACGTTACTCGATTTAGAAGGAGAAGTCATAGAACTCATAGTATTTCAATGCGACGCAATTTCTGTGTTAATTCGTCAGTGTGAGGGAGCGAGGGATGCAGTAAAGAATGAATAGTGCGTCGGAATGGAGATAGTCGTATCCCAAAAGAAAATCCTTTCGTTTCCATAGAAACATTACTCGATTTAGAAGGAGAAGTATTAGAACCCATAGTATTTCATAGCGTCGCAATTTTTATTCTTATTGGTCAATGTGAGGGAACGAGGGATGCAGTAAAGAAGGAATAGTGCATCTGAAAGGAGATACTCTTATCCAAAAGAAAATCTTGTCGTTTCCATTGAAAAGTTACTCGTTTTAGAGGGAAAAGTCATAGAACCAATAGTATTTCATAGCGACGTAATTTCATTGTTAATTCGTAAATGTGTGGGAGTGAGATATGCAGTAAAGAAGGAATAGTGCATCGGAAAGGAGATACTCGTATACCAAAAGAAAATCCTGTCGTTTCAATAAAAACGTTACTCGATTTAGAAGGAGAAGTCATAGAACCCATAATATTTCATAGCGACGCAATTTTTGTGTTAATTCGTCAATGTGAGGGAGCGAGGGGTGCAGTAAAGAAGGAACAGTGCTTCGGAAAGGAGATACTCCTATACCAAAAGAAAATCCTGTCGTTTCCATAGAAACGTTACTGGATTTTGGAGGAGATGTCTTAGAACCAAAGGTATTTCATAGCGACACAATTTCTGTGTTAATTTGCCTATGTGAGGGAGCGAGGGATGCAGTTAAGAGGGAATAGTGGATCGGAAAGAAGATACACGTGTCCCAACAGAAAATCCTGACGTTTCCATAGAAACGTTACTCGATTTGGAAGGAGAATTCATAGAACCCATAGTATTTCATAGCGACGCAATTTCTGTGTTAATTCGTCAATGTGAGGGAGCGAGGGAAACAGTAAAGAAGGAATAGTGCTTCGGAAAGGAGATACTCCTATACCAAAAGAAAATCATGTCGTTTCCATAGAAACGTTACTCTATTTAGAAGGAGAAGTCATAGAACTCATAGTATTTCATTGCGACGCAATTTCTGTGTTAATTCGTCAGTGTGAGGGAGCGAGGGATGCAGTAAAGAAGGAATAGTGCGTCGGAATGGAGATGGTCGTATCCCAAAAGAAAATCCAGTCGTTTCGATAGAAACATTACTCGATTTAGAAGGAGAAATAGTAGAACACATAGTATTTCATAGCGACGCAATTTCTGTGTTAATTCGTCAATGTGAGGGAGCGAGAGATGCAGTACAGAAGGAATAGTGCATCGGAAAGGAGATAGTTGTATCCCGATACGAAATCCTGTCGATTTCATAGAAACGTTACTGGATTTAGAAGGAGAAGTTATAGAACCCATAGTGATTCATGGCGGCGCAATTTCTCTGGATATTCGTCAATCTGAGGGAGCGAGGGATGCAGTAGAGAACTAATAGTGCATCGTAAAGGAGGTACTCGTATCACAAAAGAAAATCCTGTCGTTTCCATAGAAACGTTACTCGATTTAGAAGGAGAAGTCATGGAACACATAGTATTTCATAACGACGCAAATTCTGTGTTAATTCGTCAAAGTGAGGGAGCGAGTGATGCAGTAAAGAGGGAATAGTGCATCAGAAAGGAGATATTAGTATCCCAAAAGAAAATCCTGTCGTTTCCATTGAAACGTTACTCGATTTAGAAGGAGAAGTCATAGAACACATAGTATTTCATAGCGACGCAATTTCTGTGTTAATTCGTGAAAGTGAGGGAGCGAGGGTCGCAGTAAAGAAGGAATAGTGCATCGGAGAGGAGTTACTCGTATCCCAAAAGAATATCCTGACGTTTGCATAGAAACGTTACTCGATTTAGAAGGAGAATTCATAGAACCCATAGTGTTGCATAGCGACGCCATTTCTGTGTTAATTCGTCAGTGTGAGGGAGCGAGGGATGCAGTAAAGAAGGAGTAGTGCATCGGAAAGGAGATACTCGTATACCAAAAGAAAATCCTGTCGTTTCAATAAAAAAGGTTACTCGATTTTGGAGGAGATGTCTGAGAACCAAAGGTATTTCATAGCAACGCAATTTCTGTGTTAATTTGCCTATGTGAGGGAGCGAGGGTTGCAGTTAAGAGGGAATAGTACATCGTTAAGGAGATACACGTATCCCAATAGAAAATCCTGACGTTTCCATAGAAACGTTACTCGATTTAGAAGGAGAATTCATAGTACCCATAGTATTTCATAGCGACGCAATTTCTGTGTTTATTCGTCAATGTGAGGGAGCGAGGGAAGCAGTAATGAAGGAATAGTGCTTCGGAAAGGAGATACTCCTATACCAAAAGAAAATCATGTCGCTTCCATAGAAACGTTAGTCGATTTAGAAGGAGAAGTCATAGAACTCATAGTATTTCATTGCGACGCAATTTCTGTGTTAATTCGTCAGTGTGAGGGAGCGAGGGATGCAGTAAAGAATGAATAGTGCGTCGGAATGGAGATAGTTGTATCCCAAAAGAAAATCCTTTCGTTTCCATAGAAACATTACTCGATTTAGAAGGAGAAGTATTAGAACCCATAGTATTTCATAGCGTCGCAATTTTTATTCTTATTGGTCAATGTGAGGGAACGAGGGATGCAGTAAAGAAGGAATAGTGCATCTGAAAGGAGATACTCGTATCCAAAAGAAAATCTTGTCGTTTATATAGAAACGTTACTCGATTTAGAAGAAGAAGTCACAGAACAGATAGTATTCCATAGCGTCGCAATTTCTGTGTTAATTCGTCAATGTGAGGGAGTGAGGGATGCAGTAAAGAAGGAATAGTGCATCGGAAAGGAGATAGTTGTATCCCGATACGAAATCCTGTCGATTTCATAGAAACGTTACCTGATCTAGAAGGAGAAATCATAGATCCCATAATATTACATAGCGACGCAATTTCTGTGTTAATTCGTCAATGTGAGGGAGCGAGGGATGCAATTAAGAAGGAATAGTGCATCGGAAAATAGATAGTCGTATCTCAAATGAAAATCCTGTCGTTTCCATAGAAACCTTACTCGATTTAGAAGAGGAATTCATAGAACCCATAGTATTTGATAGCGATGCAATTTCTGTGTTAATTCGTCAATGTGAGGGAGCGAGGGATGCAGTAAAGAAGGAATAGTGCACCGGAAAGGAGATACTGGTATACCAAAAGAAAATCCTGTCGTTTCCATAGAAACGTTACTCGATTTAGAAGGAGAAGTCATTGAACCCATAGGATTTCATAGCAACGCAATTTCTGTGCTTATTCGTCAATGTGAGGGAACGAGAGATGCAGTAAAGAAGAAATAGTGCATCGGAAAGGAGATAGTCGTATCACAAAAGAACATCCTGTCGTTTCCATAGAAACGTTACTCGATTTTGAAGGAGAAGTCATAGAACCCATAGTATTTCATAGCGACGCAAATTCTGTGTTAATTCGTCAATGTGAGGGAGCGAGGGATGCAGTAAAGAAAGAATAGTGCATCGGAAAGGAGATACTCGTATCCCACAAGAAAATCCTGTCGTTTCCATAGAAACGTTACTCGATTTAGAAAGAGAAGTCATAGAACACATAGTATTCCATAGAGTCGCAAATCTATGTTAACTCGTCAATGTGAGGGAGCCAGGGATGCAGTAAAGAAGGAATAGTGCATCGGAAAGGAGATACTCGTATCCCAAAAGAAAATCCTGTCGTTACGATAGAATCGTTACTCTATTTAGAGGGAGAAATCATAGAACCCTTAGTTTTTCATTGCGACGCCATTTCTGTGTTAATTCGTCAATGTGAGTTAGCGAGGGATGCAGTAAAGAAGGAATAGTGCATCGGAAAGGAGATAGTCGAACCCCAAAAGAAAATCCAGTCGTCTCCATGGAAACGTTACTCGATTTAGAAGGAGTAGTCATAGAACCCATAGTAATTCCTAGAGACGCAATGTCTGTGTTAATTCGTCAATGTGTGGGAGCGAGGGATGAAGTGAAGAAGGACTAGTGCATCTGAAAGGAGATAGTTGTATCCCGAAACGAAATCCTGTCTTTGCATAGAAACGTTACTCGATTTAGAAGGAGAAGTTATAGAACCCATTGTATTACATGGCGACGCAATTTCTCTGCTTATTCGTCAATGTGAGGGAGCGAGGGATGCAGTAAAGAACTAATAGTGCATCGGTAAGGAGGTACTCGTATCATAAAAGAAAATCCTGTCGTTTCCATAGAAACGTTACTCGATTTAGAAGGAGAAGCCGTGGAACCCATAGCATTTAATAGCGACGCAATTTTTGTGTTAATTCGTCAATGTGAGGGAGCGAGAGATGCAGTAAAGAGGGAATACTGCACCGGAAAGGAGATACTTGTATCCCAATAGAAAATACTGTCGTTTCAATAGCAACGTTACTCGATTTATAAAGATAAGTTATAGAACCCATAGTATTTCATAGTGACGCAATCTCTGTGATAATTCGTCAATGTGAGGGTGCGAGGGATGCAATAGAGAAGGAATAGTGCATCGGAAAGGAGATACTCGAATCCGATTAGAAAATCTTGTCCTTTCCATTGAAACGTTACTCGATTTAGAAGGAGAAGTCATAGAGCACATAGTATTCCATAGCGTCGCATTTTCTGTGTTGATTCGTCAATGTGATGGAGCCAGGGATGGAGTAAGGAAGGAATAGTGCATCGGAAAGGAGATACTCGTCTCCCAAACGAAAATCCTGTCGTTTCCATAGAAACGTTACTCGATTTAGAAGGAGAAGTCATAGAATCCATCGGATTTCATAGCGACGCAATTTCTGAGCTTATTCGTCAATGTGAGGGAGCGAGGGATGCAGTAAAGAAGAAAAAATGCATCGGAAAGGAGATACTCGTATCCCAAAAGAAAATCCTGTCGTTTCCATAGAAACGTTACTCGATTTAGAAGGAGAAGTCATAGAACCCATTGTATTTCATAGAGACGCAATATCATTGTTAATTCGTCAATGTGAGGGAGCGAGGGATGCAGTAAAGAAGGTATAGTGCATCGGAAAGGAGATACACGTATCCCAAAAGAATAACCTGTTGTTTCAATAAAAAGTTACTCGAATTAGACGGAGAAGTCATGGAACCCGTAGTATTTCATAGCGACGCAATTTCTGTGTTAATTCGTCAATGTGAGGGAGCGAGAGATGCAGTAAAGAAGGCAAAAAAAATCGGAAAGGATATAGTCGTATCCCAAACGAAAATCCTGTCGTATCCATAGAAACGTTACTCGATTTAGAAGGAGAAGTCATAGAACCCATAATATTTCATAACGACGCAATTTCTGTGTTAATTCGTCAATGTGGGGGATCGAGGGATGAAGTAAAGTAGGCATAATGCATCGGAAAGGAGATACTCGTATCCCAAATAAAATCCTGTCGTTTCCATAGAAACGTTGCTCGTTTTAGAAGGAGAAGTCATAGAACCCATAGGATTTCATAGCGACGCAATTTCTGTGCTTATTCTGCAATGTGAGGCGACGAGGGATGCAGTAAAGTACGAATAGTGCATCGGAATGATGATTCTCGTATCGCAAAAATAAATCCTGTCGTTTGCATAGAAAGGTCACTCGATTTGGAAGGAGAAGTCATGGAACCCATAGTATTTCATAGCGACGCATTTTCTGTGTTAATTCGTCAATGTGAGGGATCGAGGGATGCAGTAAAGAAGGAATAGTGCATCGGAAAGGAGATTGTCGTAATACAAAAGAACATCCTGTCGGTTCCATAGAAACGTTACCCGATTTTGAAGGAGAAGTCATAGAACACATAGAAGTTCATAGCGATGCAATTTCTGAGTTAATTCGTCAATGTGAGGGAGCGAGGGATGCAGTAAGGAAGGAATAGTTCATCGGAATGGAGATAGTCGTATCCCATAAGAAAATCCTGTCTTTTCCATAGAAACGTTACTCGATTTAGAAGGAAAAGTCATAGAGCACATAGTATTCCATAGAGTCGCAAATCTGGGTTAATTCGTCAATGTTAGGGAGCCAGGGATGCAGTAAAGAAGGAATAGTGCATCGGAAAGGAGATACCCGTATCCAAAACGAAAATCTTGTCGTTTCCATAGAAACGTAACTCGATTTAGAAGGAGAAGTCATGGAACACAGAGTATTTCATAGCGACGCAATTTCTCCGTTAATTCCACAATGTGCGGGAGCGAGAGATGCAGTAGAGAGGGAATAGTGCATCGGAAAGGAGATACTCGTATACCAAAAGAAAATCCTGTCGTTTCCATTGAAACGTTAGTCTATTTAGAAGGAGAAGTCATAGAACCCATAGTATTTAATGGCGACGCAATTTCTCTGCTTATTCGACAATGTGAGGGAGCGAGGGATGCAGTAAAGAACTAATAGTGCATCGGAAAGGAGGTATGCGCATCATAAAAGAAAATCCTTTCGTTTCCACAGAAACGTTACTCGATTTAGAAGGAGAAGTTATAGAACACCTAGTCTTTCATAGCGATGCAATTTCTGTGTTAATTCGTTAATGTGAGGGAGCGAGGGATGCAGTAAGGAGGGAATAGTGCATCGGAAAGGAGATACTCGTATACCAAAAGAAAATCCTGTCGTTTCCATTGAAACGTTACTCGATTTAGAAGGAGAAGTCATAGAACCCATAGTATTTCATAGCGACGCAATTTTGTGTGTTAATTCGTCAATGTGAGGTAGCGGGGGTTGCAGTAAAGAAGGAATAGTGCCTCGGAAAGGTGATACTCGTATCCCAAAAGAAAATCCTGTCGTTACCATAGAAACGTTACTCGATTTAGAAGGAGAAGTCGTAGAACCCATAGTATATCATAGCGACGCAATTTCTAGGCTTATTCGTCAATGTGAGGAAGCGAGGGAAGCAGTAAATAACTAAGATTGCATCGCAGAGTGATGCAGTAAAGAGGGAATTGTACATCAGAAAGGAGTTATTTTAATCCCATAAGAAAATCCTGTCTTTTCCATAGAAACGTTACTCGATTTAGAAGGAAAAGTCATAGAGCACATAGTATTCCATAGAGTCGCAAATCTGTGTTAATTGGTCAATGTTAGGGAGCCAGGGATGCAGTAAAGAAGGAATAGTGCATCGGAAAGGAGATACCCGTATCCAAAAAGAAGATCCTGTCGTTTCCATAGAAACGTTACTCGATTTAGAAGGAGAAGTCATGGAACACAGAGTATTTCATAGCGACGCAATTTCTGTGTTAATTCCACAATGTGCGGGAGCGAGAGATGCAGTAGAGAGGAAATAGTGGATCGGAAAGGAGATACTCGTATACCAAAAGAAAATCCTGTCGTTTCCATTGAAACGTTACTCGATTTAGAAGGAGAAGTCATAGAACCCATAGTATTTAATGGCGACGCAATTTCTCTGCTTATTCGACAATGTGAGGGAGCGAGGGATGCAGTAAAGAACTAATAGTGCATCGGAAAGGAGGTACTCGCATCATAAAAGAAAATCCTTTCGTTTCCACAGAAACGTTACTCGATTTAGAAGGAGAAGTTATAGAACATATAGTATTTCATAGCGACGCAACCTCTGTGTTGATTTGTCAATGTGAGGGTGCGAGTGATGCAATAAAGAAGGAATAGTGCATACGAAAGGAGATACTCGGATCCGAAAAGAAAATCCTGCCCTTTCCACAGAAACGTTACTCGATTTAGTAGCAGAAGTCATAGAGCACATAGTATTCCATAGCGTCGCATTTTCTGTGTTGATTCGTCAATGTGATGGAGCCAGGGATGGAGTAAGGAAGGAATAGTGCATCGGAAAGGAGATACTCGTCTCCCAAACGAAAATCCTGTCGTTTCCATAGAAACATTACTCGATTTAGAAGGAGAAGTCATAGAATACATCGGATTTCATAGCGACGCAATTTCTGAGCATATTCGTCAATGTGAGGGAGCGACGGATGCAGTAAAGAAGAAAAAATGCATCGGAAAGGAGATACTCGTATCCCAAAAGAAAAACCTGTCATTTCAATAGAAACGTTACTCCATTTAGAAGGAGAAGTTATAGAACACATAGTATTTCATAGCGACGCAATATCAGTGTTAATTCGTCAATGTGAAGGAGCGAGGGATGCAGTAGAGGAGGAATAGTGCATCGGAAAGGAGATACTCGTATCTCATAAGAAAATCCTGTCGTTTCCATAGAAACATAACTCGATTTTGAAGGAGAAATCATAGAACCCATAGTATTTCATAGCGACACAATTTCTGTGTTAAATCGACAATGTGAGGGTGCGTGGGATGCAGTAAAGAAGGAATAGTGCATCGGAAAGGAGATACTCGTAACCCACAAGAAAATCCTGTCGTTTCCTTAGAAACGATACTCGATTTAGAAGGGAAGTCATAGAACACATATTATTCCATGGAGTCGCAATGTCTGTGTTAATTTGTGAGTGTGAGGGAGCCAGGGATGCAGTAAAGAAGGACTAGTGCATCGGAAAGGAGATAGACGTATCCCAAGAGAAAATCCTGTCGTTTCCATAGGTACGTTACTCGATTTAGAAGGAGAAGTGATAGAACACCTAGTAGTTCATAGCGATGCAATTTCTGTGTTAATTCGTCAATGCGAGGGAGCGAGGGATGCGGTAAAGAGGGAATAGTGCATCGGAAAGGAGATACTCGTATACCAAAAGAAAATCCTGTCGTTTCCACTGAAACGTTACTCGAGTTAGAAAGAGAAGTCATAGAACCCATAGCATTTCATAGCGACGCAATTTCTGTGTTAATTCGTCAATGTGAGGTAGCGAGGGATGCAGTAAAGAAGGAATAGTGCCTCGGAAAGGTGATACTCGTATCCCAAAAGAAAATCCTGTCGTTACCATAGAAACGTTACTCGATTTAGATGGAGAAGTTATAGAACCTATAGTATTTCATGTCGACGCAATTTCTCTGCTTATTTGTCAATGTGAGGGAGCGAGGGATGCAGTAAAGAACTAATAGTGCATCGGAAAGGAGGTACACGCATCATAAAAGAAAATCCTTTCGTTTCCACGGAAACGTTACTTGATTTAGAAGGAGAAGTGATAGAACACCTAGTATTTCATAGCGATGCAATTTCTGTGTTAATTAGTCAATGTGCGGGAGTGAGAGATGAGGTATAGAGGGAACAGTGCATCGGAAAGGAGATACTCGTATCCCAAAAGAAAATCCCGTCGTTTCCATTGAAACGTTACTCGATTAAGAAGGAGAAGTCGTAGAACCCATAGTATCTCATAGAGACGCAATTTCATTGTTAATTCGTCAATGTGAGGGAGCGAGGGATGCAGTAAAGAAGAAATAATGCATCGTAAAGGAGATACTCGTATCCCAAAAAAAAGACCTGTCGTTTCAATAGAAACGTTACCCGATTTAGAAGGAGAAGTTATAGAACACATAGTATTTCATAGCGACGCAATATAAGTGTTAATTCGTCAATGTGAGGGAGCGAGGGATGCAGTAAAGAAGGAATAGTACATCGGAAAGGAGATACTCGTATCCCATAAGAAAATCCTGTCGTTTCCTTAGAAACGTTACTCGATTTAGAAGGAGAAGTCATAGAGCACATAGTATTCCATGGAGTCGCAATTTCTGTGTTAATTCGCGAATGTGAGGGAGCCAGGGATTCAGTAAAGAAGGACTAGTGCATCGGAAAGGAGATAGACGTATCCCAAAAGAAAATCCTGTCGTTTCCATAGGAACGTTACTCGATTTAGAAGGAGAAGTCATAGAACACATAGTATTTCATAGCGTCGCAATTTATTTGTTAATTCGTCAATGTGAGTGAGCGAGGGATGCAATAAAGGAGGAATAGCGCTTCGGAAAGGAGATACTCATATCCCGAATGAAAAACCTTTCGTTTCCATAGAAACGTTTCTCGATATAGAAGGAGAAGTCATAGAACCCATAGTAATTCATAGCGACGCAAAATCTGTGCTAACTCGTCAATCTGAGGGAGCGAGGGATGCAGTAAAGAAGGCATAGTGCAGCGGAGTGGAGATATTCGTATCCCAAAAGAAAATCCTTTTGTTTCCATTGAGACGTTACTCGATGTAGAAGGAGATGTCATTGAACCAATGGTATTTCAGAGTGACGCTATTTCTGAGTTAATATGTCAATGTGAGGGAGCAAGGGATACAGTTAACAGGGAATAGGGCATCGGAAAGGAGATACTCGTATCCCATAACAAAATCCTATCGTTTCCATCGAAACGTTACTCGATTTAGAAGGAGAAGTCATAGAACACATAGTATTCCATGGAGTCACAATTTTGTGTTAATTCGTGAATGTGAGGTAGCCAGGGATGCAGTAAAGAAGGACTAGTGCATCGGATAGGAGATAGACGTATCCCAAAGAAAATCCTGTCGTTTCCATAGGAACGTTACTCGATTTAGATGGAGAAGTCACAGAACACATAGTATATCATAGCGATGCAAGTTATGTGTTAATTCGTCGATGTGAGGGAGCGCGGGATGCAGGATAGAAGGAATAGTGCATCGGAAAGGAAATACTCGTATACCAGTATACCAAAAGAAAATCCTGTTGCTTCCATAGAAACGTTACTCGATTTAGAAGGAGAAGTCATAGAACCCATAGTATTTCATAGTGACGCAATTTCTGTGTTAATTCGCCAATGTGAGGTAGCGAGGGATGCAGTAAATAAGGAATAGTGCATCGGAAAGGAGATACTCGTATCCCAAAAGAAAAACCTGTCGTTTCAATAGAAACGTTACTCGATTTGGAATGAGAAGTTATAGAATACATAGTATTTCAAAGGGACGCAGTATCAGTGTTAATTCGTCAATGTGAGGGAGCAAGGGATGCAGTAGAAAAGGAAAAGTGTATCGGAAAGGAGATACTCGTATCCCATAAGAAAATCCTTTTGTTTCCTTAGAAACGTTACTCGATTTAGAAGGAGAAGTCACAGAACACATAGTATTCCAGGGAGTCGCAATTTCTTTGTTAATTCGTGAATGTGAGGGAGCCAGGGATGCAGTAAAGAAGGACTAGTGCGTCGGAAAGGAGACAGACGTATCCCAAGAGAAAATCCTGTCGCTTCCAAAGGAACGTTACTCGATTTAGAAAGAGAAGTTATAGAACCCATAGTATTTCATTTCGACGCAATCTCTGGGTCAATTCGTCAATGTGAGAGTGCGAGGGATGCAATAAAGAAGGAATAGTGCATCGTAAAGGAGATAGACGTATCCCATACGAAAATCCTCTCGTTTCCATAAAAACGTAACTCGATTTAGAAGGAGAAGTCATAGAACACATAGTATTCCATGGAGTCGCAATTTCTGTGTCAATTCGTGAATGTGAGGGTGCCAGGGATGCAGTAAAGAAGGACTAGTGCATCGGAAAGGAGATAGACGTATCCCAAAAGAAAATCCTGTCGTTTGCATAGGAACGTTACTCGATTTAGATGGAGAAGTCATGGAACACATAGAATTTCATGGCGTCGCAATTTCTGTGTTAATTCGTCAATGTGCGGGAGCGAGAGATGCAGTAAAGAGGGAACAGTGTATCGAAAAGGAGATACTCGTATCCCAAAAGAAAATCCTGTCGTTTCCACAGAAACGTTACTCGATTTAGAAGGAGAAGACATAGAATGCATCGGACTTCATAGCGACGAAATTTCATTGTTAATTCGTCAACGTGAGGGAGCGAGGGATGCAGTAAAGAAGAAATAATGCATCGGAAAGGAGATACTCGTATCCCAAAGGAAAAACCTGTCGTTTCAATAGAAACGTTACTCGATTTAGAAGGAGAAGTTATAGAACACACAGTATTTCATAGCGACGCAATATCAATGTTAATTCGTCAATGTGAGGGAGCGAGGGATGCAGTAAAGAAGGAATAGTGCATCGGAGATACTCGTATCCCATATGAAAATCCTGTTGATTCCTTAGAAACGTTACTCGATTTAGAAGGAGAAGTCATAGAGCACATAGTATTCCATGGAGTCGCAATTTCTGTGTTAATTCGTAAATGTGAGGGGGCCAGGGATGCAGTAAAGAAGGACTAGTGCATCGGAAGGGAGATAGACGTATCCCAAAAGAAAATCCTGTCGTTTGCATAGGATCGTTACTCGATTTAGAAGGAGAAGTCATAGAACACATAGTATTTCATAGCGTCGCAATTTCTGTGTTATTTCGTCAATATGAGTGAGCGGGAGATGCAGTAAAAAGGGAATAGTGCATCGGAAAAGAGGTACTCGTATCCCAAAAGAAAATCCTGTCGTTTCAATAGAAATGTTACTCGATTTAGAAAGAGAAGTTATAGAACCCATAGTATTTCATAGCGAAGCAATCTCTGTGTTAATTCGTCAATGTGAGGGTGCGTGGGATGCAATAAAGAAGGAATAGTGCATCGGAAAGGAGATACTCGGATCCGATAAGAAAATCCTGTCCTTTCCATAGAATCGATATTCGATTTAGAAGGAGAAGTCATAGAGCACATAGTATTCCATAGCGTCGCAATTTCTGTGTTAATTTGTCAATGTGATGGAGCCAGGGATGGAGTAAGGAAAGAATAGTGCATCGGAAAGGAGATAGTCGTATCCCAAAGGAAAATCCTGTCGTTTCCATAGAAACGTTACTCGATTTAAAAGGAGAAGTCATAGAACCCATAGGATTTCATAGCGACGCTTTTTCTGTGCTTATTCGTCAATGTTAGGGATCGAGGCAATCAGTAAAGTAGGAATAGTGCATCGGAAAGGAGATAGTCGTATCCCAAAAGAAAATCCTGTCGTTTCCATAGAAACGTTACTCGATTTAGAGGGAAAGGTCATAGAACAAATAGTCTTTCATAGAGACGCAATTTCATTGTTAATTCGTCAATGTGAGGGAGCGAGGGATGCAGTAAAGAAGGTATAGTGCATCGGAAAGGAGATACTCGTATCCCAAAAGAATAACTTGTCGTTTCAATAGAAACGTTACTCGATTTAGAAGGAGCAGTTATAGAACCCATAGTATTTCATAGCGACGCAATTTCAGTGTTAATTCGTGAATGTGAGTGATCGAGGGATGCAGTAGAGGAGGAATAGTGCATCGGAAAGGAGATACTCGTATCCCAAAAGAAAATTCTGTCGTTTCCATAGAAACGTAACTCGATTTTTAAGGAGAAATCAAAGAACCCATAGTATTTCATAGCGACGCAAATTCTATGTTAATTCAACAATGTGAAGGAGCGAGGGATGCAGTAAAGAAGGAATAGTGCATCGGAAAGAGATACTCGTATCCCATGAGAAAATCCTGTCGTTTCCTTAGAAACGTTACTCGATTTAGAAGGAGAAGTCATAGAACACATAGTATTCCATGGAGTAGCAATTACTGTGTTAATTCGTTAATGTGAGGGAGCCAGGGATGCAGTAAAGAAGGACTAGTGCATAGGAAAGGAGATAGACGTATCCCAAAAGAAAATCCTGACGTTTCCATAGAAACGTTACTCGATTTAGAAAGAGAAGTCACAGAACACATATTAAAGGATAGCGTCACAATATCTGTGTTAATTTGTCAATTTGAGGGAGCCAGGGATGCAGTAAAGAAGGAATTGCGCATCGGAAAGGAGATACTCGTATCCCGAAAGAAAAACCTGTCGTTTCCATAGAAACGTTTCTCGATATAGAAGGAGAAGTCATAGAACCCATAGTAATTCATAGCGACGCAAAATCTGTGTTAATTCGTCAATCTGAGTGAGCGAGGGATGCAGTAAAGAAGGAATAGTGAAGCGGAGTGGAGATACTCGTATCCCAAAAGAAAATCCTTTTGTTTCCATTGAAACGTTACTCGATTTAGAAGGAGATGTCATAGAACCAATGGTAATTCAGAGCGACGCAATTTTTGACTTAATTTGTCAATGTGAGGGAGCAAGGGATACAGTTAAGAGGGAATAGTGCGTCGGAAAGGAGATTCTCGTATCCCATAAGAAAATCCTGTTGTTTCCATAGAAACGTTACTCGATTTAGAAGGAGAAGTCATAGAACACATAGTATTCGATGGAGTCGCAATTTCTGTGTTAATTCGTGAAAGTGAGGGAGCCAGGGATGCAGGATAGAAGGAATAGTGCATCGGAAAGGCGATACTCGTATCCCAAACGGTAATCCTGTCGTTTCCATAGAAACGTTACTCGATTTAGAAGGAGAAGTCATAGAACACGTAGTATTTCATAGCGACGCAATTTCTGTGTTAATTCGTCAATGTGAGGGAGCGAGGGATGCAGGATAGAAGGAATAGTGCATCGGAAAGGAGATACTCGTATCCCAAACGAAAATCTTGTCGTTTCCATGGAAACGTTACTCGATTTAGAAGGAGAAGTCATAGAACACATATTATACCATAGCGTCACAATATCTGTGTTCATTCGTCAAAATGAGGGAGCCAGGGATGCAGTAGAGAAGGAATAGCGCATCGGAAAGGAGATACTCGTATCCCGAAAGAAAAACCTGTCGTTTCCATAGAAACGTTTCTCGATATAGAAGGAGAAGTCGTAGAACCCATAGTAATTCATAGCGACGCAATATCTGTGTTAATTCGTCAATCTGAGGGAGCGAGGGATGCAGTAAAGAAGGAATAGTGCATCGGAAAGGAGATAGTTGTATCCCGAAACGAAATCCTGTCGGTGCCATAGAATTGTTACACGATTTAGAAGGAGAAGTTATAGAACCCATAGTATTACATGGCGACGCAATTTCTCTGCTTATTCGTCAATGTGAGGGAGCGAGGGATGCAGTAAAGAACTAATAGTGCATCGGAAAGGAGGTACTCGTAACATAAAAGAAAATCCTGTCGTTTCCATAGAAACGTTACTCGATTTAGAATGAGAAGTCATGGAACCCATAGTATTTCATAGCGACGCAATTTCTGTGTTAATTCGTCAATGTGAGTGAGCGCGAGATGCTGTAAAGAGGGAATAGTGCATCGGAAAGGAGATACTCGTAACCCAAAAGAAAATCCTGTCTTTTCAATAGAAACGTTACTCGATTTAGAAAGAGAAGTTATAGAACCCATAGTATTTCATAGGGACGCAATCTCTGTGTTAATTCGCCAATGTGATGGTGCGAGGGATGCAATAAAGAAGGAATAGTGCATCGGAAAGGAGATACTCGGATCCAATAAGAAAATCCTGTCGTTTCCATAGAATCGATATTCGATTTAGAAGGAGATGTCATAGTGCAGATAGTATTCCATAGCGTCGCAATTTCTGTGTTCATTCGTCAATGTGATGGAGACAGGGATGGAGTCAGGAAGGAATAGTGCATCGGAAAGGAGATAGTCGTATCCCAAAAGAATAACCTGTCGTTTCAATAGAAACGTTACTCGATTTAGAAGGAGCAGTTATAGAACACATAGTATTTCATAGGGACGCAATTTTAGTGTTAATTCGTGAATGTGAGGAATCGAGGGATGCCGTAGAGGAGGAATAGTGCATCGGAAAGGAGATACTCGTATCCCAAAAGAAAATTCTGTCGTTTCCATAGAAACGTAACTCGATTTTTAAGGAGAAATCATAGACCCCATAGTATTTCATAGCGACGCAAATTCTATGTTAATTCAACAATGTGAAGGAGCGAGGGATGCAGTAAAGAGGGAATAGTTCATCGGAAAGGAGATACTCGTATCCCATGAGAAAATCCTGTCGTTTCCTTAGAAACGTTACTCGTTTTAGAAGGATAAGTCATAGAACACATAGTATTCCATGGAGCCGCAATTACTGTGTTTATTCGTGAATGTGAGGGAGCCAGGGATGCAGTAAAGAAGGACTAGTGCATAGGAAAGGAGATAGACGTATCCCAAAAGAAAATCCTGTCGTCTCCGTAGAAACGTTACTCGTTTTAAAAGGAGATGTCATAGAACCCATAGTATCTCATACTGACGCAATTTCTGTGTTAATTCGTCAATGTGAGGGAGCGAGGGATGCAGGATAGAAGGAATAGTGCATCGGAAAGGCGATACTCGTATCCCAAACGGTAATCCTGTCGTTTCCATAGAAACGTTACTCGATTTAGAAGGAGAAGTCATAGAACACATAGTATTTCATAGCGACGCAATTTCTGTGTTAATTCGTCAATGTGAGGGAGCGAGGGATGCAGGATAGAAGGAATAGTGCATCGGAAAGGAGATACTCGTATCCCAAACGAAAATCTTGTCGTTTCCATGGAAACGTTACTCGATTTAGAAGGAGAAGTCATAGAACACATATTATACCATAGCGTCACAATATCTGTGTTAATTCGTCAAAATGAGGGAGCCAGGGATGCAGTAGAGAAGGAATAGCGCATCGGAAAGGAGATACTCGTATCCCGAAAGAAAAACCTGTCGTTTCCATAGAAACGTTTCTCGATATAGAAGGAGGAGTCGTAGAACCCATAGTAATTCATAGCGACGCAATATCTGTGTTAATTCGTCAATCTGAGGGAGCGAGGGATGCAGTAAAGAAGGAATAGTGCAACGGAGTGGAGATACTCGTATCCCAAAAGAAAATACTACGGTATGTTGATGATTTTCACTTATGGACCGTCTGACAGCAACTGAATAAAACACAATTTTAGTGCCATACGCGTTTCGCCTTTATTTTCTGCAAGGCATCATCAGTTGCCTGTAATATGTACATATGTTAGCTATTTTATTTACATTTTTTGTCACTGTGCCTATAGGTTATAAACAGTTCTGGTGGTTGGTAATTCCTATTAAGTAGTAATGTTTTGAACTGTACTTACAGGTTGCGTAGACAGTTTCTTCCCTATTACGCTCCTCTTGCATTTTTGGGCTTGTTCTTCTTCCCATGAGCGCCAATTTGCTGTTTTTTCTGCATTCCACAGCACTATGCACTGAACGCTTTTTTTAATGCAATGTTTTGGTTTCTGTTGCCGACTGTCAAATGTTTTTGCCAAAGATCGAATCTTACTGCCAAACTTACGAGTGTAACTATCGAAGTATCAGTGGTCTGTTCGTGTATGCATTTGTGTGTGCGCTTGTGTGTGTGTGTGTGTGTGTGTGTGTGTGTTTTGGTGTCATATTATTTTATTTTATTTTATTGTATTTAATTATTAATTTTTGTTTATGTCCTGTGTATGTGTGTGTGTGTTTTGGTGTGAGATATATATATATATATATATATTTGTGCTGTGTATGTGTGTCTGTCTATATTTTGGTGTTATGCAATTTTTTTTATTTTTTTTTTTTGGGAGGGTTTGTGTGTGTGTGTGTGTGTGTGTGTGTGTGTGCGTGTGTATTTTGGTGTTATATACTTTTTTTATGTCATCATTTCCTTTATTTAGTGTAGTAAGGAGCCTGTGCTGATGTGTGTTTGTTCATTTATCACATGTTTGTTTTCTGCTATGGCTTTCTGGATGTGGAATTTCTCTTGCATTTGTATAAGATGTTTGTCATGGTTGCTTATTCTCATTATTTTCATTTCTTGTTCCATGTTTGTAGGATGATGGTTGTAGTGTTTTAAATGCTCTGCAAATGTGGAATGGTTTGTTTCATACTTCCAACATCTGATATGTTCTTTGTATCTTGTTTCAAAATTCCTGCATGTCATGCCTATGTATACTGCATCACAACTTTGACATTCAAGTTTATATATTCCTGATTGTTGGAATTTGTCCCTCTTGGTAGCTGGCTGGCTTAGGTGTGATTGAAGGGTTTGCCCAGGTTTATATGCTATTTTGAAGCCCTGTCTCTTTAGGCTGTTTGCAACTCTGTGTGTTAGTTTATGTGTGTAGGTCTTGGTGTACCATCTGGTTCTTTTCTGTGTGGTGTTGTCATTGTGTGTGTTTGTTGAGTGTGTTTGTAAGTTTTCAGCTTGTGAGTTCTTTTGTATTGTGGAAATGTTGTGTTTGTTTTTTATTTGTGTTTTTATTTTTTGATTGAGCCTGTGTACCACATGTGTGTCATACCTGTTGTTCCTAGCTATTTGTATGATCGTGTTCATTTCTTGTTCATAGTTTCTCTTACTGAGTGGGATTCTGTTTAATCTATGTAACATGTGCCTTAGTGCTGCAAATTTCTGGCTTTGGGGGTGGTTGGATGTGGAATGTATTATTGTGTCCGTGGCTGTTGGTTTTCTAAAGATGTTAAATGTATGTTTTCCATTTTCTTTTTTAATTGTAATGTCAAGAAAATTTATTTGATTTTCTTTTTCTTTTTCAAGTGTGAATTTTATGTTCTTATGAGCTTTGTTTATTTCTGAATGGAGTTCATCTATTTTTTCACTTGGCTCGTCTACCAAACATGTTACATAGATTAAACAGAATCCCACTCAGTAAGAGAAACTATGAACAAGAAATGAACACGATCATACAAATAGCTAGGAACAACGGGTATGACACACATGTGGTACAAAGGCTTAATCAAAAAATAAAAACACAAATAAAAAACAAACACATCATTTCCACAATACAAAAGAACTCACAAACTGAAAACTTACAAACACACTCAACAAACACACACAATGACAACACCACACAGAAAAGAACCAGATGGTACACCATGACCTACACACATAAACTAACACACAGAGTTGCAAACATCCTGAAGAGACAGGGCTTCAAAATAGCATATAAGCCTGGGCAAACCCTTCAATCACACCTAAGCCAGCCAGCTACCAAGAGGGACAAATTCCAACAATAAGGAATATATAAACTTGAATGTCAAAGTTGTGATGCAGTATACATAGGCATGACATGCAGGAATTTTGAAACAAGATACAAAGAACATATCAGATGTTGGAAGTATGAAACAAACCATTCCACATTTGCAGAGCATTTAAAACACTACAACCATCATCCTACAAACATGGAACAAGAAATGAAAATAATGAGAATAAGCAACCATGACAAACATCTTATACAAATGCAAGAGAAATTCCACATCCAGAAAGCCATAGCAGAAAACAAACATGTGATAAATGAACAAACACACATCAGCACAGGCTCCTTACTACACTTAATAAAGGAAATGATGACATAAAAAAAAGTATATAACACCAAAATACACACACACACACACACACACACACACACCCTCCCAAAAAAAAAAAAAAAAATTGCATAACACCATAATACAGACAGACACACATACACAGCACAAATATATATATATATCACACCAAAACACACACACGCATACACAGGACATAAACAAAAATAAATAATTAAATACAATAAAATAAAATAATATGACACCAAAACACACACACACACACACACACACACACACACACACACACACAAGCGCACACACAAATGCATACACGAACAGACCACTGATACATCGATAGTTACACTCGTAAGTTTGGCAGTAATATTCGATCTTTGGCAAAAACATTTGACAGTCGGCAACAGAAACCAAAACATTGCATTAAAAAAAGCGATCAGTGCATAGTGCTGTGGAATGCAGAATAAACAGCAAATTGGCGCTCATAGGAAGAAGAACAAGACCAAAAATGCAACAGGAGCGTAATATGTAAGAAACTGTCTACGCAACCTGTAAGTACAGTTCAAAACATTACTACTTAATAGGAAATACCAACCACCAGAACTGTTTATAACATACAGGCACAGTGACAAAAAATGTAAATAAAATAGCTAACATATGTACATATTACAGGCCACTGATGATGCCTTGCAGAAAATAAAGGCGAAACGCGTATGGCACTAAAATTGTGTTTTATTCAGTTGCTGTCAGACGGTCCATAAGTGAATATCATCAACATACCGTAGTATTACACGCAAATGAGGAGGACAGGACCAAAAATTGAAGATGTCAAAAGAAAATCCTTTTGTTTCCATTGAAACGTTACTCGATTTAGAAGGAGATGTCATAGAACCAATGGTATTTTAGAGCGACGCAATTTCTGAGTTAATTTGTCAATGTGAGGGAGCAAGGGATACAGTTAAGAGGGAATAGTGCATCGGAAAGGAGATTCTCGTATCCCATAAGAAAATCCTGTCGTCTCCTTAGAAACGTTACTCGATTTAGAAGGAGAAGTCATAGAACACATAGTATTCCATGGAGTCGCAATTTTTGTGTTAATTCGTGAATGTGAGGGAGCCAGGGATGCAGTAAAGAAGGACTAGTCCATCGGAAAGGAGATAGACGTATCCCAAAAGATAATCCTGTCGTTTCCATAAGAACGTTACTCGATCTAGAAGGAGAAGTCATAGAACACATAGTATTTCATAGCGACGCAATTTATGTGTTAATTCGTCAATGTGAGGGAGCGAGGGATGCAGGATAGAAGGAATAGTGCATCGGAAAGGAGATACTCGTATACCAGTATACCAAAAGAAAATCCTGTCGTTTCCGTAGAAACGTTAATCGATATAGAAGGAGAAGTCATAGAACCCATAGGATTTCATAGCGACGCATTTTCTGTGCTTATTCGTCAATGTTAGGGAACGAGACAATCAGTAAAGTAGGAATAGTGCATCGGAATGGAGATACTCGTATATCAAAGTAAAATCCTGTCGTTTCCATTGAAACGTTACTCGATTTAGAAGGAGAAGTCATAGAACCCATAGTATTTCATAGAGTCGCTATTTCATTGTTAATTCGTCAATGTGAGGGAGCGAGGGATGCAGTAAAGAAGGTATAGTGCATCGGAAAGGAGATAGTCGTATCCCAAAATAATAACCTGTCGTTTCATTAGAAACGTTACCCGATTTAGAAGGAGCAATTATAGAACACATACTATTTCATAGCGACGCAAATTCAGGGTTAATTCGTCAATGTGAGGGATCGAGGGATGCAGTAGAGGAGGAATAGTGCATCGGAATGGAGATACTCGTATCCCAAAAGAAAATTCTGTCGTTTCTATAGAAACGTAACTCGATTTCTAAGGAGAAATCATAGAACCCATAGTATTTCATAGCGACGCAAATTCTATGTTAATTCAACAATGTGAGGGAGCGAGGGATGCAGTAAAGAAAGAATAGTGCATCGGAATGGAGATACTCGTATCCCAAAAGAATATTCTGTCGTTTCCATAGAAACGTAACTCGATTTTTAGGAGAAATCATAGAACCCATAGTATTTCATAGCGACGCAATCTCTGTGTTAATTCGTCAATATGAGGGTGCGAGGGATGCAATAAAGAAGGAATAGTGCATCGGCAAGGAGATACTCGGATCCGATAAGAATATCCTTTTCCTTCCATAGAATCGATATTCGATTTAGAAGGAGATGTCATAGAGCACATAGTATTCCATAGCGTCGCAATTTCTGTGTTGATTCGTCAATGTGATGGAGCCAGGGATGGAGTAAGGAAGGAATACTGCATCGGAAAGGAGATAGTCGTATCCCAAAAGAAAATCCTGTCGTTACCATAGAAACGTAACTCGATTTAAGGGGGAAGTTATAGAACTCAATGTATTTCATACTGACGCAATTTCTGTGTTAATTCGTCAATGCGAGGGAGCGAGGGATGCGGGATAGAAGGAATAGTGCATCGGAAAGGTGATACTCGTATACCAGTATACCAAAAGAAAATCCTGTCGTTTCCATAGAAACGTTACTCGCTTTAGAAGGAGAAGTCATAGAACCCATAGGATTTCATAGCGACGCATTTTCTGTGGTTATTCGTCAATGTTAGGGAACGAGGCAATCAGTAAAGTAGGAATAGTGCATCGGTAAGGACATACTCGTATCTCAAAGTAAAATCCTGTCGTTTCCATTGAAACGTTACTCGATTTAGAAGGAGAAGTCATAGAACCCATAGTATTTCATAGAGTCGCTATTTCATTGTTAATTCGTCAATGTGAGGGAGCGAGGGATGCAGTAAAGAAGGTATAGTGCATCGGAAAGGAGATAGTCGTATCCCAAAATAATAACCTGTCGTTTCATTAGAAACGTTACTCGATTTAGAAGGAGCAATTATAGAACACATAGTATTTCATAGCGACGCAAATTCAGGGTTAATTCGTCAATGTGAGGGATCGAGGGATGCAGTAGAGGAGGAATAGTGCATCGGAAAGGAGATACTCGTATCCCAAAAGAAAATTCTGTCGTTTCTATAGAAACGTAACTCGATTTCTAAGGAGAAATCATAGAACCCATAGTATTTCATAGCGACGCAAATTCTATGTTAATTCAACAATGTGAGGGAGCGAGGGATGCAGTAAAGAAAGAATAGTGCATCGGAATGGAGATACTCGTATCCCAAAAGAATATTCTGTCGTTTCCATAGAAACGTAACTCGATTTTTAGGAGAAATCATAGAACCCATAGTATTTCATAGCGACGCAATCTCTGTGTTAATTCGTCAATATGAGGGTGCGAGGGATGCAATAAAGAAGGAATAGTGCATCGGCAAGGAGATACTCGGATCCGATAAGAATATCCTTTTCCTTCCATAGAATCGATATTCGATTTAGAAGGAGATGTCATAGAGCACATAGTATTCCATAGCGTCGCAATTTCTGTGTTGATTCGTCAATGTGATGGAGCCAGGGATGGAGTAAGGAAGGAATACTGCATCGGAAAGGAGATAGTCGTATCCCAAAAGAAAATCCTGTCGTTTCCATAGAAACGTAACTCGATTTAAGGGGGAAGTTATAGAACTCAATGTATTTCATACTGACGCAATTTCTGTGTTAATTCGTCAATGCGAGGGAGCGAGGGATGCGGGATAGAAGGAATAGTGCATCGGAAAGGTGATACTCGTATACCAGTATACCAAAAGAAAATCCTGTCGTTTCCATAGAAACGTTACTCGATTTAGAAGGAGAAGTCATAGAACCCATAGGATTGCATAGCGACGCATTTTCTGTGGTTATTCGTCAATGTTAGGGAACGAGGCAATCAGTAAAGTAGGAATAGTGCATCGGTAAGGACATACTCGTATCTCAAAGTAAAATCCTGTCGTTTCCATTGAAACGTTACTCGATTTAGAAGGAGAAGTCATAGAACCCATAGTATTTCATAGAGACGCAATTTCATTGTTAATTCGTCAATGTGAGGGATCGAGGGATGCACTAGAGGAGGAATAGTGCATCGGAAAGGAGATACTCGTATCCCAAAAGAATATTCTGTCGTTTCCATAGAAACGTAACTCGATTTTTAGGAGAAATCATAGAACCCATAGTATTTCATAGCGACGCAATCTCTGTGTTAATTCGTCAATGTGAGGGTGCGAGGGATGCAATAAAGAAGGAATAGCGCTTCGGAAAGGAGGTACTCGGAATCGACAAGAAAATCCTTTCCTTTCCATAGAATCGATATTCGATTTAGAAGGAGAAGTCATAGAGCACATAGTATTCCATAACGTCGCAATTTCTGTGTTAATTCGTCGATGTGATGGAGCCATGGATGGAGTCAGAAAGGGATAGTGCATCGGAAAGGAGACAGACGTATTCCAAAAGAAAATCCTGTCGTTTCCATAGAAACGTTACTCGATTTAGAAGGAGAAGTCATAGAACCCATAGGATATCATAGCGACGCATTTTCTGTGCTTATTCGTCAATGGTAGGGAACGAGGCAATCAGTAAAGTAGGAATAGTGCATCGGAAAGGAGATACTCGAATCCCATGAGAAAATCCTGTCGTTTCCCTAGAAACTATACTCGATTTAGAAGGTGAAGTCATAGAACACATAGTATTCCATGGAGTCGCAATTACTGTGTTAATTCGTGAATGTGAGGTAGCCAGGGATGCAGTAAAGATGGACTAGTGCGTAGGAAAGGAGATAGACGTATCCCAAATGAAAATCCTGTCGTTTCCATAGAAACGTAACTCGTTTTAAGAGGGAAGTCATAGAACTCATAGTATTTCATACTGACGTAATTTCTGTGTTAATTCGTCAATGTGAGGGAGCGAGGGATGCAGGATAGAAGGAATAGTGCATCGGAAAGGAGATACTCGTATCCCAAAAGAATATTCTGTCGTTTCCATAGAAACGTAACTCGATTTTTAGGAGAAATCATAGAACCCATAGTATTTCATAGCGACGCAATCTCTGTGTTAATTCGTCAATATGAGGGTGCGAGGGATGCAATAAAAAAGGAATAGTGCATCGGCAAGGAGATACTCGGATCCGATAAGAATATCCGTTTCCTTCCATAGAATCGATATTCGATTTAGAAGGAGATGTCATAGAGCACATAGTATTCCATAGCGTCGCAATTTCTGTGTTGATTCGTCAATGTGATGGAGCCAGGGATGGAGTAAGGAAGGAATACTGCATCGGAAAGGAGATAGTCGTATCCCAAAAGAAAATCATGTCGTTTCCATAGAAATGTTACTCAATTTAGAAGGGGAAGTCATAGAACCCATAGGATTTCATAGCGACTCATTATCTGTGCTTATTAGTCAATGTTAGGGAACGAGGCAATCAGTAAAGTGGGAATAGTGCATCGGTAAGGAGAAACTCGTATCTCAAAGTAAAATCCTGTCGTTTCCATTGAAACGTTTCTCGATTTAGAAGGAGAAGTCATAGAAACCATAGTATTTCATAGAGACGCAATTTCATTGTTAATTCGTCAATGTGAGGGATCGAGGTATGCAGTAGAGGAGGAATAGTGCATCGGAAAGGAGATACTCGTATCCCAAAAGAAAATTCTGTCGTTTCCATAGAAATGTAACTCGATTTTTAAAGAGAAATCAAAGAACCTATAGTATTTCATAGCGACGCAATCTCTGTGTTAATTCGTCAATGTGAGGGTGCGAGGGATGCAATAGAGAAGGAAAAGTGCATCGGAAGGGACATACTCGGATCCGATAAGAAAATCCTGTCCTTTCCATAGAATCGATATTCGATTTAGAAGGGAAGTCATAGAGTACATAGTAATCCATAGCGTCGCAATTTCTGTGTTAGTTCGTCAATGTGATGGAGCCACGGATGGAGTCAGGAAGGAATAGTGCATCGGAAAGGAGATAGTCGTATCCCAAAAGAAAATCCTGTCGTTTCCATAGAAAAGTTACTCGATTTAGAAGGAGAAGTCATAGAACCCATAGGACTTCATAGCGACGCATTTTCAGTGCTTATTCGTCAATGTTAGGGAACGAGGCAATCAGTAAAGTAGGAATAGTGCATCGGAAAGGAGATAGTCGTATCCCAAAAGAAAATCCAGTCGTTTCCATAGAAACGTTATTCGATTTAGAAGGAGAAGTCATAGAACCCATAGTATTTCATAGAGACGCAATGTCATTGTTAATTCGTCAATGTGAGGGAGCGAGGGATGCAAAAAAGAAGGTATAGTGCATCGAAAAGGAGATACTCGTATCCCAAAAGAATAACGTGTCGTTTCAATAGAAACGTTACCCGGTTTAGAAGGAGCAGTTATAGAACACATAGTATTTCATAGCGACGCAATTTCAGTGTTAATTCGTGAATGGGAGGGAGCCAGGGATGCAGTAAAGAAGGAGTAGTGCATAGGAAGGGAGATACTCGTATCCCAAAAGAAAATCCTTTTGTTTCCATTGAAACGTTTCTCGATTTAGAAGGACATGTCATCGAACAAATGGTATTTAATAGCGTCGCAATTTCTGAGTTAATTTGTCAATGTGAGGGAGCAAGGGATTCAGTTAAGTGGGAATAGTGCATAGGAAAGGATATTCTCGTATCCCATAAGAAAATCCTGTCGTTTCCTTAGAAACGTTACACGATTTAGAAGGAGAAGTCATAGAACACATAGTATATCATAGAGACGCAATTTCTGTGTTAATTCGTCAATGTGAGGGAGCGAGGGATAAAGTAAAGAAGGAATAGTGCACCGGAAGGGAGATAGTTGTATCCCATAAGAATAACCTGTCGTTTCAATAGAAACGTTACTCGATTTAGAAGGAGCAGTTATAGAACACATAGTATTTCATAGCGACGCAATTTCAGTGTTAATTCGTCAATGTGAGGGATCGAGGGATGCAGTAGAGGAGGAATAGTGCATCGGAAAGGAGATACTCGTATCCCAAAAGAAAATTCTGTCGTTTCCATAGAAACGTTACTCGATTTAGAAGGAGATGTCATAGAACCCATAGTATATCATAGAGACGCTATTTCATTGTTAATTTGTCAATGTGAGGGAGCGAGGGATGCAGTGTAGAAGGTATAGTGCATCGGAAAGGAGATACTCGTATCCCAAAAGAATAACCTTTCGTTTCAATAGAAACGTTACTCGATTTAAAAGGAGCAGTTATAGAACACATAGTATTTCATAGCGACGCAATTTCAGTGTTAATTCGTCAATGTGAGGGATCGAGGGATGCAGTAGAGGAGGAATAGTGCATCAGAAAGGAGATACTCGTATACCAGTATCCCAAAAGAGAATCCTTTCGTTTCCATAGAAACGTTACTCGATTTAGAATGAGAAGTCATTGAACCCATAGTATTTCATAGCGACGCAATTTCTGTGTTAATTCGTCAATGTGAGGTAGCGAGGGATGCAGTAAAGAAGGAATTATGCATCGGAAAGGAGGTACTCGTATACCAGTATCCCAAAAGAGAATCCTTTCGTTTCCATAGAAACGTTACTCGATTTAGAATGAGAAGTCATTGAACCCATAGTATTTCATAGCGACGCAATTTCTGTGTTAATTCGTCAATGTGAGGTAGCGAGGGATGCAGTAAAGAAGGAATTATGCATCGGAAAGGAGGTACTCGTATCCCAAAAGAAAATCCTGTCGTTTCCATAGGAACGGTACTCGATTTAGAAGGAGAAGTCATAGAACACGTAGTATATCATAGCGACGCAATTTCTGTGTTAATTCGTCAATGTGAGGGAGCGAGGGATGCAGGATAGAAAGAATAGTGCATCGGAAAGGAGATACTCGTATCCCAAACGAAAATCCTGTCGTTTCCATAGAAACGTTATTCGATTTAGAAGGAGAAGTCATAGAACACATATTATTCCATAGCGTCGCAATGTCTGTGTTAATTCGTCAATGTGAGGGAGCCAGGGTGAAGTAAAGAAGGAATAGTGCAGCGGATAGGAAATACTCGTATCCCAAAAGAAAAACCTGTTGTTACCATTGAAATGTTACTCAATTTAGAAGGAGATGTCATAGAACCAATGGTATTTCGGAGCGACGCAATTCCTGAGTTAATTTGTCAATGTGAGGGAGCAAGGGATGCAGTTAAGAGGGAATAGTGCATCGGAATGGAGATACTCGTATCGCAATAGAAAATCCTGACGTTTCCATAGTAATGTTACTCGATTTAGAAGGAGAAGTCATAGAACCCATAGTATTTTATAGCGACGCCATTTCTGTGTTAATTCGTCAATGTGAGGGAGCGAGGGATGGAGTTAAGGAGGAATGGTGCATTGGAAAGGAGATACTCGTATACCAAACGAAAATCTTTTCGTTTCCATAGAAACGTTAATCAATTTAGAGGGAGAAATCATGGAACCCATAGTATTTCATAGCGACGCTATTTCTGTGTTAAATCGTCAATGTGGGGTAGCGAGGAATGTAGTAAAGAAGGAATAGTGCATCGGAAAGGAGATACTCGTACCCAAAAAGAAATTCCAGTCGTTTCCATGGAAACGTTACACGATTTAGAAGGAGAAGTTATAGAACATAGTAGTTTATCATGGCGACGCAATTTCTGTGCTTATTCGTCAATGTGAGGGAGCGTGAGATGCTTTAAAGAGGGAATAGTGCATCGGAAAGGAGATACTCGTATCCCAAAAGAAAATCCTGTCGTTCCAATAGAAACGTTACTCGATTTAGAAAGAGAAGTTATAGAACCCATAGTATTTCATAGCGACGCAATCTCTGTGTTAATTCGTCAATGTGAGGGTGCGAGGGATGCAATAGAGAAGGAATAGTGCATCGGAATGGACGTACTCGGATCCCAAAAGGAAGTCCTGTCCTTTCTATAGAAACGTTACTCGATTTAGAGAGAGAAGTCATAGCGCACATAGTAAACCATAGCCTCGCTATTTCTGTGTTAATTCGTCAATGTGAGGGAGCGAGGGATGCAGTAAAGAAGGAATAGTGCATCGGAAAGGAGATACTCGTATCCCAAAAGAAAATCCTGTCGTTTCCATGGAGACGTTACACGATTTATAAGGAGAAGTCATAGAACCCATAGTATTTCATGGCGAAGCAATTTCTCTGCTTATTCGTCAATGTGAGGTAGCGAGGAATGCAGTAAAGAAGGAATAGTGCATCGGAAAAGAGACACTCGTATCGCAAATGAAATTTCTGTCGTTTCCATAAAAACGTTACTCGATTTAGAAGGAGAAGTCATAGAACCCATAGTATTTCATCCCGACGCAATTTCTGTGTTAATTAGTCAATGTGAGGGAGCGAGGGATGAAGAAAAGAGGGAATAGTGCATCGGAAAGGAGATAGTCGTATCCCAAAACGAAAATCTGTCGTTTCCATAGAAACGTTACTCGCTTTAGAAGGAGAAGTTATAGAACCCATAGTATTTCATAACGAACAATTTCTGTGTTAATTCGTCAATGTGAGGGAGCGAGGGATGCAGTAAAGAAGGAATAGTGCATCGGAAAGGAGATATTCGTATACCAAAAGAAAATCCAGTCGTTTCCATAGAAACGTTACTCGATTTAGAAGGAGAAGTCGTAGAACCAATAGTAATTCATAGCGACGCAATTTCTGCGTTAATTCGTCAATGTGAGGGAGCGAGGGATGAAGTAAAGAAGGAATAGTGCATCGGAAAGGAGATAGTTGTATCCCAAAACGAAATCCTGTCGTTTCCATAGAAACGTTACTCGATTTAGGAAGAGAAGTAATAGAACCCATAGTATTTCATGGCGACGCTTTTTCTCTGCTTATTCGTCAATGTGAGAGAGCGAGGGATGCAGTAAAGAACTAATAGTGCATCGGAGAGGAGATACTCCTATCATAAAAGAAAATCCTGTCGTTTTCATAGAAACTTTACTCGATTTAGAAGGAGAAGTCATAGAACCCATAGTATTTCATAGCGACGCAACTTCTGTGTTTATTCGTCAATGTGAGGGAGCCGGGGATGCAGTAAAGAACTAATAGTGCATCGGAAAGGAGATACTCGCATCATAATAGAAAATCCTGTCGCTTCCGTAGAAACGTTACTCGATTTAGAAGGAGAAGTAATGGAACCCATAGTATTTCATAGCGACACAATATCTGTGTTAATTCGTCAATGTCAGGGAGCGGGGGATGCAGTAAGGAAGGAATAGTGCATCGGAAAGGAGATACTCGTATCCCAAAAGAAAATCCTGTCATGTCAATAGAAACGCTAGTCGATTTAATAAGAGAAGTCATAACACCCATAGTATTTCATAGCGACGCAATTTCTGTGTTAATTCGTCAATGTGAGGGAGCGAGAGACGCAGTAAAGAAGGAATAGTGCATCAAAAAGGACATACGCGTATCACAAAAGAAAATCCTGTCGCTTCCATAGAAACGTTACTCGATTTAGAGGGTGAAGTCATAGAACCCATAGTATATCGTAGCGACCCAATTTCCGCGTTAGTTCGTCAATGTGAAGGACCGAGGGATGCAGTAAAGAAGGAATAGTGGATTGGAAAGGAGATGCTCGTATCCCAAAAGAAAATCCTGTCGTTTGCATAGAAACGTCACTCGATTTAGAAGGAGAAGTCATAGAACCCATAGTATTTCATAGAGACGCAATTTCATTGTTAATTCGTCAATGTGAGGGAGCGAGAGATGTAGTAAAAAAGGAATAATGCATCGGAAACGAGATAATCGTATCCCAAAAGAAAATCCTGTCGTTTCAATAGAAATGTTACTCTATTTAGAAGGAGAAGTTATAGAACACATAGTTTCATAGCGACGCAATTTCAGTGTTAATTCGTCAATGTGAGGGATCGAGGAATGCAGTAGTGGAGGAATAGTGCATCGGAAAGGAGATACCCGTATGCCAAGAGAAAATCCTGTCGTTTCCATAGAAACGTAACTCGATTTTGAAGGAGAAATCATAGAAAGCATAGTATTTCTTAACGACGCAATTTCTGTGTTAATTCGTCAATCTGAGGAAGCGAGGGATGCAGTAAATAAGGAATATTGCATCGGAAAGGAGATACTCGTATCCCAGAAGAAAATCCTGTTGATTCCATAGAAACGTTATTCGATTTAGAAGGAGGAGTCATAGAACCCATAGTATCATAGCGACGCAATATCTGTGTTAATTCATCAATGTGAGGGAGCGAGGGTGCAGTACAGAAGGAATAGTGCACCGGAAAGGAGATACTCCTATACCATAAGTAAATCCTATCGCTTCCATAGAAACATTAGTCGATTTAGAGGGAGAAGTCATGGGACACATAGTAATTCATAGCGACGCAATTTCTGTGTTAATTCCTCAATGTGAGGGAGCGAGTGATGCAGTAAAAAAGGAATAGTGCATCGGAAAGGAGATCGTCGTGTCCCAAAAAAAAACCTGTCCTTTCCATAGAAACGTTACTCGATTTAGAAGGAGAAGTCATAGAACCCATAGTAATTCGTAGCGACGCAATCTCTGCGTTAATTCGTCAATGTGAGGGAGCGAGGGATGAAGTTAAGAAGGAACAGTGCATCGGAAAGGCGATAGATGTATCCCAAAACGAAATCCTGTCGATTCCATAGAAACGTTACTCTATTTAAAAGGAGAAATTATAGAACAGACAGTATTTCATGGCGAAGCAGTGTCTCAGCTAATTCGTCAAAGTGAGGGAGCGAGGGATGCAGTAAAGAAGTAATAGTGCATCGGAAAGGAGATACTCGTATCATAAAAGAAAATCCTGTCGTATCCATAGGAACTTTACTCGATTTAGGAGGAGAAGTCATAGAACACATAGTATTTAATAGCGACGCAATTTTTGTGTTAATTCGTCAATGTGAGGGAGCGAGTGATGCGCTAAAGAAGGAACAGTGCATCGGAAAGGGGATACTCGTTTGCCAAAAGAAAATCCTGTCTTTTCCATGGAAACGATACTCGATTTAGAGGGAGAAGTCATAGAAACCATAATAACTCATAGCGACGCAATTTCTGCGTTAATTCGTCAATGTGAGGGAGCGAAGGATGCAGTTAAGAAGGAATAGTACATCGGAAAGGAGATACTCCTTTACCAAAAGAAAATCCAGTCGTTTCCAAAGAAACGTTACTTGATTTAGATGCAGATGTCATAGAACCCATAGTATTTCAAAGCGACGCAATTTCTGTGTTAATTCGTCAATGTGAGAGAGCGAGGGATGCAGTAAAGGAGGAATAGTGCATCGGAATGGAGATACTCGTATACCAAAAGAAAATCCTGTCGTTTCCATAGAAACGTTACTCGATTTAGAAGGAAAAGTCATAGAACCCATAGTATTTCATAGAGTCGCAATTTCTGTTTTAATTGGTTAATGTGAGGTAGCGGGGGATGCAGCAAAGACGGAATGGTGCATCAGAAAGGAGATACTCGTATACCAAAAGAAAATCCAGTCTTTTCCATAGGAACGTTACTCGATTTAGAAGGAGAAGTCATAGAACCCATAGTAATTCATAGCGACGCAATTTTTGTGTTAATTCGTCAATGTGAGATAGCGAGGGATGCAGCAAAGAAGGAATAGTGCATCGGAAAGGAGAAACTCGTATACCAGAAGAAAATCCAGTCTTTTCCATAGGAACGTTACTTGATTTAGAAGGAGAAGTCATAGAACACATAGTATTTCATAGCGACGCAATTTCTGTGTTAATTCGTCATTCTGAGGGAGCGAGGGATGCAGTAAAGAAGGAATAGTGAATCGGAATGGAGATACTCGTATCCCAAAAGAGAATCCTATCGTTTCCATAGAAACATTACTCGATTATGAAGGAGAGATAATAGAACACATAGAATTTAATAGCCACGCAATTTCTGTCTTAATTCGTCAATGCCAGGGGGCGAGGGATGCAGTAAAGAAGGAATAGTGCATCGGAATGGAGATACTCGTATCCCAAAAGAGAATCCTATCGTTTCCATAGAAACGTTACTCGATTTAGAAGGAGAGATAATAGAACCCATAGTATTTCATAGCGACGCCATTTCTGTGTTAATTTGTCAATGTGGGGGAGCGAGGGATGCAGTAAAAAAGGAATAGTGCATCAGAAAGGAGATACTCGTATCATAAAAGAAAATCCTGTTTTTTCCATAGGAACGTTACTCGATTTAGAAGAAGAAGTCATAGAACCCAGAGAATTTCATAGCGCCGCAATTTCTGTGTTAATTCGTCAATGTGATCGAGCGAGGGATGCAGTAAAGAAGGAATAGTGCATCGGAAAGGAGATACTCGTATCCCAAAAGAAAATCCTGTCGTTACCATGGAAACGTTACACGATTTAGAAGGAGAAGTCATAGAACCCATAGTAATTCGTAGCAACGCAATCTCTGCGTTAATTCGTCAATGTGAGGGAGCGAGGGATGAAGTTAAGAAGGAATAGTGCATCGGAAAGGCGATAGATGTATCCCAAAACGAAATCCTGTCGTTTCCATAGAAACGTTACTCTATTTAAAAGGAGAAGTTATAGAACAGATAGTATTTCATGGTGAAGCAGTGTCTCAGCTAATTCGTCAATGTGAGGGAGCGAGGGATGCAGTAAGGAAGTAATAGTGCATCGGAAAGGAGATACTCGTATCATAAAAGAAAATCCTGTCGTATCCATAGAAACTTTACTCGATTTAGAAGGAGAAGTCTTGAAACCCATAGTATTTCATAGCGACGCAATTTCTGTGTTAATTCGTCAATGTGAGGGAGCGAGAGATGCAGTAAAGAGGGAATAGTGCATTTGTAAGGAGATAGTCGTATCCCAAAAGAAAATCCTGTCGTTTCCATAGAAACGTTACACGATTTAGGAGGAGAAGTCATAGAACACATAGTATTTAATAGCGACGCAATTTCTGTGTTAATTCGTCGATGTGAGGGAGCGAGGGATGCATTAGAGATGGAATAGTGCATCGGAAAGGAGATACTCGTATGCCAGAAGAAAAACCTGTCGTTTCCATATAAACGTTTTTCGATTTAGAAGGAGATGTCATAGAACCCATAGTATCTGATAGCGACGCAATTTCTGTGTTAATTCGTCAATGTGAGGGAGCGAGAGACGCTGTAAAGAAGGAACAGTGCATCGAAAATGAGATACTCGTATCCCAAAAGTAAATCCTGCCCTTTCCATAGAAACGTTACTTGATTTAGAAGGAGAAGTCATAGAATCCATAGTATTTCATAGCGACGCAATTTCCGCGTTATTTCGTCAATGAGAGGGAGCGAGGGATGCAGTGAATACTGAATAGTGCATAGGAAAGGAGATACTCGTATCCAAAAGGAAATTACTGTCGTTTCCACAGAAACGTTACTCGATTTAGAAGGAGAAGTCATAGAACCCATAGCATTTCATAGCGACGCAATTTCTGTGTTAATTTGTCAATGTGGGGGAGCGATTGATGCAGTAAAAAAGGAATAGTGCATCGGAAAGGTGATACTCGTATCCCAAAAGAAAATCCTTTCTTTTCCATAGGAACGTTACTCGATTTAGAAGGAGAAGTCATAGAACCAAGAGAATTTCATAGCGCCGCAATTTCTCTGTTAATTCGTCAATACTATCCATAGAAACTTTACTCGATTTAGAAGGAGAAGTCTTGAACCCCATAGTATTTCATAGCGACGCAATTTGTGTGTTAATTCGTCAATGTGAGGGAGCGAGTGATGCAGTAAAAAGGGAATAGTGCATTGGTAAGAAAATCCTGTCGTTTCCATAGAAACGTTACACGATTTAGGAGGAGAAGTCATAGAACACATAGTATTTAATAGCAACGCAATTTCTGTGTTAATTCGTCGATGTGAGGGAGCGAGGGATGCATTAGAGATGGAATAGTGCATCGGAAAGGAGATACTCGTATGCCAGAAGAAAAACCTGTCGTTTCCATAGAAACGTTACTCGATTTAGAAGGAGATGTCATAGAACCCATGGTATCTGATAGCGACGCAATTTCTGTGTTAATTCGTCAATGTGAGGGAGCGAGAGACGCTGTAAAGAAGGAATAGTGCATCGAAAAGGAGATACTCGTATCCCAAAAGAAAATCCTGTCCTTTCCATAGAAACGTTACTTGATTTAGAAGGAGAAGTCATAGAATCCATAGTATTTCATAGCGACGCAATTTCCGCGTTATTTCGTCAATGAGAGGGATCGAGGGTTGCAGTGAAGAGGGAATAGTGCATAGGAAAGGAGATACTCGTATCCCAAAGGAAATTACTGTCGTTTCCACAGAAACGTTACTCGATTTAGAAGGAGAAGTCATAGAACCCAAAGCATTTCATAGCGACGCAATTTCTGTGTTAAATTGTCAATGCGAGGGAGCGAGTGATGCGCTAAAGAAGGAACAGTGCATCGGAAAGGAGATACTCGTTTGCCAAAAGAAAATCCTGTCTTTTCCATGGAAACGATACTCGATTTAGAGGGAGAAGTCATAGAAACCATAATAACTCATAGCGACACAATTTCTGCGTTAATTCGTCAATGTGAGTGAGCGAAGGATTCAGTTAAGAAGGAATAGTGCATCGGAAAGGAGATACTCCTTTACCAAAAGAAAATCCAGTCGTTTCCAAAGAAACGTTACTCGATTTTGAAGGAGAAGTCATGGTGCCCAAAGTATGTCATAGCGACGCAATTTCTGTGTTATTTCGTCAATGTGAGGGAGCGAGGGATGCAGTAAAGAAGGAATCGTGCATCGGAAATGAGATATTCGTATCCCAAAGGAAAATCCTGTCGTTTCCATAGAAACTTTACTCGATTTAGAAGGAGAAGTTATAGAACCCATACTTTTTCATAGCGACGCAATTTTTGTGTTAATTCGTCAATGTGAGGAAGTGAGGGATGCAGTAATGAACTAATAGTGCAGGGGAAAGGAGATACTCGTATCCCAAAAGAAAATTCTGTCGTTTCAATTGAAACGTTACTCGGTTTAGAAGGAGAAGTCATAGAACCCATAGTATTTTATAAACCACGCAATTTCTGTGTTAATTCGTGAATGTGAGGGAGCGAGGGATGCAGTAAAGATGGAATAGTGCATCGGAAAGGAGATACTCGTATCCCAAAGGAAAATCCTGTCGATTCAATACAATCGTTACCCGATTTAGAAGGAGGCGTCATGGAACCCATAATATTTCATAGCGACGATATCTCTGTGTTAATTCGGCAATGTGAGGGAAGCGACGGATGCAGTAAAGAAGGAATAGTCCATCGGAAAGGAGATACTCGTATCCCAAAAGGAAATCCTGTCGCTTCCATTGTAACGTTACTCGATTTAGAAGGAGGTGTCCTAGAACGAATAATATTTCATAGCGACGCAATTTCTGTGTTAATTCGTCAATGAGAGGGAGCGAGGAATGCAGTAAGGACGGAATAGTGCATCGGAAAAGAGAGACTCGTATCCTAAAACAAAATCCTGTCGTTTCCATAGAAACGTTACTCGGTTTAGATGGAGAAGTCATAGAACCCATAGTATTTCATATCCACGCAATTTCTGTGTTAATTCGTGAATGTGAGGGAGCGAGGGATGCAGTAAAGAAGGAATAGTGCATCGGAAAGGAGATACTCGTATCCCAAAAGAAAATCCAGTCGTTTCCGTAGAAACGTTACTCGATTTGAAAGGAGAAGTTACCGAACACATAGTATTTCACAGCGACGGAATTTCTGTGTTAATTCGCCAATGAGAGGGAGCGAGGTGTACCGTACAGACTGCATAGTGCATCGGAAAGGAGATACTCGTATCCCAAAAGAAAATCCTGTCGTTTCTATAGAAACAATACTCGATTCAGAAGGAGAAGTCCACGAACCCATAGTATTTAATAGCCACGCAATTTCAGTGTTATTTCGTCAATGTGAGGGAGCGAGGGATGCAGTAAAGACGGAATAGTGCAATGGAAAGGAGATACTCGTATCCCAAAAGAAAATCCTTTCTGTGTTAATTCGTCAATGTGAGAGAGCGAGAGATGCAGCAAAGACGGAATAGTGCTTCGCAAAGGAGATGCTCTTATCCCAAAAGAAAATGCTGTCGTTTCCATAGAAACGCTACTCGATTTAGAAGGGGATGTCATAGAACCCATAGTATTTCATAGCGACGCAATTTCTGTGTTAATTCGTCAATGTGAGGGAGCGAGGGGCGCAGTAAAGACGGAGTAGTGCATCGGAAAGGAGAGACTCCAATCCCAAAAGAAAATCCTGTCGTTTCCATAGAAACGTTTCTCGATTTGAAAAGAGAAGTTAAAGAACACATAGTATTTCATAGCGACGCGATTTCTGTGCTTATTCCTCAATGGGAGGGAGCGAGGGATGCAGTAAAGAACTAATAGTGCATCGGAAAGGGGATACTCGTATCCCAAAAGAAAATCCTGTCGTTTCCATTGAAACGTTACTCGATTTAGAAGGAGAAGTAATGGAACCCAAAGTATTTCATAGCGACGCAATTTCTGTGTTAATTCGTTAATGTGAGGGAGGGAGGGATGCAGTAAAGGAGGAATAGTGCATCGGAAAGGAGATACTAGTATGCCAAAAGCAAATCCTGTCGTTTCCATTGAAACGTTACTCGATTTAGAAGGAGAATTCATTGAAAACATAGGATTCCATAGCGATGCATTTTCTGTGATAATTCGTCAATGTGAGGGAGCCAGGGTGACAGTAAAGAAGGAATAGTGCATCGGAAAGGAGATATTCGTATACCAAAACAAAATCCTTTCGTTTCAGTAGAAACGTTACTCGATTTAGAAGGAGAAGTAATAGAACCCATAGTATTTGATAGCGACGCAATTTCTACATTAATTCGTCAATGAGAGGGAGCGAGAAATGCAGTAAAGAAGGAATCGTAAATCGGAAATGAGATACTCATATCCCAAAAGAAAATCCTGTCGTTTCCATAGAAACGTTACTCGATTTAGAAGGAGGGGTTATAGAACCCATACTATTTCGTAGCGACGCAATTTCTGTGTTTATTCGTCAATGTGAGGGAGCGAGAGATGCAGTAATGAACTAATATTGCATTGGCAAGGAGATAGTCGTATCCCAAAAGAAAATTCTGTCGTTTCCGTTGAAACGTTACTCCATTTAGTAGGACAAGACATAGAACGCATATAATTTCATAGCGACGCAATTTCTGTGTTAATTTTGTCAATGAGAGGGAGCGAGGGATGCAGTAAGGACGGAATAGTGCATCGGAAAGAAGAGACTCCTATCCCAAACGAAAATCCTGTCGATTCAATAGAACGTTACTCGGTTTAGAAGGAGAAGTAATGGAACCCACAGTATTTCATAGCGACTCAATATCTGTGTTATTTGGTCAATGTGAAAGAGCGAGGGATGCAGTAAAGACAGAATAGTGCATCGGAATGGAGATACTCGTGTCCCAAAAGAAAATCCTGTCGTTTCAACAGAAACGTTACTCGATTTAGAAGGAGAAGTCATAGAACCCATAGTATTTCATAGCGCCGCAATTTCCGTGTTAATTCGCCAATGAGAGGGAGCGAGGGGTGCAGTACAGAAGGCATAGTGCATCGGAAAGGGGATACTCGTATCCCAAAAGAAAATCCTGTCGTTTCCATAGAAACGTTACCCGATTTAGAAGGAGAAGTCATAGAACACATAGAATTTCACAGCGACGCAATATCTGTGTTAATTCGTCAATGTGAGGGAGCGAGGAATGCAGTAATGTAGGAATAGTGCTTCGGGAAGGAGATACTCGTATCCCAAAAGAAAATCTAGTCGTGTCCGTAGAAACGCTGCTCGATTTTAAAGGAGAAGTTATAAACCACATAGTATCTCAAAGTGACGCAATTTCTACGCTTATTCGTCAATGTGAGGGAGCAAGGGATGCAGTAAAGAGCTAATAGTGCATCAGAAAAGAGATACTCGTATCCCAAAAGATAATCCTGTCGTTTCCATATAAACGTTACTCGATTTAGAAGGAGAAGTCATGGAACCCATAGTATTTCATAGGGACGAAATTTCTGTGTTATTTCGTCAATGTGAGCGTGCGAGGGATGCAGTAAAGACGGAATAGTGCATCGGAAAGGAGAGACTCCTATCCCAAAAGAAAATCCTGTCGTTTCCATAGAAACCATTCTCGAATTGAAAAGAGAAGTTAAAGAACCCATAGTATTTCACAGCGACGCGATTTCTGTGCTTATTCTTCAATGTGAGGGAGCGAGGGATGCAGTAAAGAAGTAATAGTGCATCGGAAAGGAGATACTCGTATCGCAAAAGAAAATCCCGTCGTTTCCATAGAAATGTTACCGGATTTAGAAGGAGAAGTCATAGAACCCATAGAATTTCATAGCGACGCAATTTCTGTGTTAATTCGTCAAAGTGAGGGAGCGAGGGATGCAGTAAAGAAGGAGTAGTGCGTCGGAATGGAGATACTCGTATACCAAAAGAAAATCCTCACGTTTCCATAGAAACGTTACTCGATTTAGAAGGATGAGCCATAGAACCCACAGTATTTAATAACGACGCAATCTCTGTGTTACTTCGTCAATGTGAGGGAGCGAGGGATGCTGTATAGAAGGAATTGTGCAACGGAAAGGAGATACTCGTATCCCAAAAGAAAATCCTGTCGTTTACATTGAAACATTACTCGATTTAGAAGGAGAAGTGATAGAACACATAGTATTCCATAGCGATACAATTTCTGTGATAATTCGTCAATGTGAGGGAGCCAGGGAGGCAGTAAAGAAGGAATAGTGCATCGGAAAGGGGATACTCGTATCCCGAAAGAGAATCCTGTCGTTTCCATAGAAACGTTACTCGATTTAGAAGGAGAAGTCATAGAACACATAGTATTTAATAGCCACGCAATTTTTGTGTTAATTCGTCAACGTGAGTGAGCGAGGGATGCAGGAAAGAAGGAATAGTGCTGCGGAAAGGAGATACTCGAATCCTAAAAGAGAATCCTGCCGTTTCCATAGAAACGTTACTCGATTTAGAAGGAGAAATCATAGAAAACATAGTATATCATAGCGACGCAATTTATGTGTTAATTCGTCAATGTGAGGGAGCGAGGAATGCAGTAAAGTCGGAATAGTGCTTCGGGAAGGAGATACTCGTATCCCAAAAGAAAATCTAGTCGTGTCCGTAGAAACGTTGCCCGATTATAGAGGAGAAGTTATAAAGCACATAGTATCTCACAGTGAAGCAAGTTCTACGCTTATTCGTCAATGTGAGGGAGCCAGGGATGCAGTAAAGAGCTAATAGTGCATCAGAAAAGAGATACTCGTATCCCAAAAGATAATTCTGTCGTTTCCATATAAACGTTACTCGATTTAGAAGGAGAAGTAATGGAACTTATAGTATTTCATAGGGACGAAATTTCTGTGTTATTTCGTCAATGTGAGGGAGCGAGGGATGCAGTAAAGACGGAATAGTGCATCGGAAAGGAGAGACTCCTATCCCAAAAGAATATCCTGTCGTTTCCATAGAAACTATTCTGGATTTGAAAAGAGAAGTTAAAGAACCCATAGTATTTCACAGCGACGCGATTTCTGTGCTTATTCTTCAATGGGAGGGAGCGAAGGATGCATTAAAGAACTAATAGTGCATCGGAAAGGAGATACACGTATCCTAAAAGAAAATCCTGTCGTTTCCATATAAACGTTACTCGATTTAGAAGGAGAAGTCATGGGACCCATAGTATTTCATAGGGACGAAATTTCTGTGTTATTTCGTCAATGTGAGGGAGCGAGGGATGCAGTAAAGACGGAATAGTGCATCGGAAAGGAGAGACTCCTATCCCAAAAGAAAATCCTGTCGTTTCCATAGAAACTATTCTCGACTTGAAAAGAGAAGTTAAAGAACCTATAGTATTTCACAGCGACGCGATTTCTGTGCTTATTCTTCAATGTGAGGGAGCGAGGGATGCAGTAAAGAACTAATAGTGCATCGGAAAGGAGATACTCGTATCCCAAAAGAAAATCCCGTCGTTTCCATAGAAACGTTACCCGATTTAGAAGGAGAAGTCATAGAACCCATAGAATTTCATAGCGACGCAATTTCTGTGTTAATTCGTCAATGTGAGGGAGCGAGGGATGCAGTAAAGAAGGAATAGTGCGTCGGAAAGGATATACTCGTATACCAAAAGAAAATCCTCACGTTTCCATAGAAACGTTACTCGATTTAGAAGGATGAGCCATAGAACCCACAGTATTTAATAACGACGCAATCTCTGTGTTACTTCGTCAATGTGAGGGAGCGAGGGATGCAGTATAGAAGGAATTGTGCATCGGAAAGGAGATACTCGTATACCAAAACAAAATCCTTTCGTTTCAATAGAAACGTTACTCGATTTAGAAGGAGAAGTCATAGAACCCATAGTATTTTATAGCGACGCAATTTCTGCGTTAATTCGTCAATGTGAGGGAGCGAGAGATGCAGTAAAGAAGGAATCGTGCATCGGAAATGAGATACTCATATCCCAAAAGAAAATCCTGTCGTTTCCATAAAAACGTTACTCGATTTAGAAGGAGAAGTAATAGAACCCATACTATTTCATAGCGACGCAATTACTGTGTGTATTCGTCAATGTGAGGGAGGGAGGAATGCAGTAATGAACTAATAGTGCATCGGAAAGGAGATACTCCTATCCCAAAAGAAAATCCTGTCGTTTCCATATAAACGTTACTCGATTTAGAAGGAGAAGTCATGGAACCCATTGTATTTCATAGCGACGAAATTTCCGTGTTAATTCGCCAACGAGAGGGAGCGAGGGGTGCAGTACAGAAGGCATAGTGCATCGGAAAGGAGGTAGTCGTATCCCAAAAGATAATCTTGTCGTTTCCATAGAAACGTTAATCGATTTAGAAGGAGATGTCATAGAACCGATAGTATTTCATAGCGACGCAATTTCAGTGTTAATTCGTCAATGTGAGGGAGCGAAGGATGCAGTAAAGAAGGAATAGTGCATCGGAAAGGGGATACTCGTATCCCAAAAGAGAATCCTGTCGTTTCTATAGAAACGTTACTCGCTTTAGAAGGAGAAGTCATCGAACCCATAGTATTTAATAGCCACGCAATTTCAGTGTTAATTCGTCAACGTGAGTGAGCGAGGGATGCAGTAAAGAAGGAATAGTGCAGCGGAAAGGAGATACTCGAATCCCAAAAGAAAATCCTGTCGTTTCCATAGAAACGTTAATCGATTTAGAGGGAGAAGTCATAGATCACATAGTATTTCATACCGACGCAATTTCTGTGTTAATTCGTCAATGTGAGGGAGCGAGGAATGCAGTAAAGTCGGGATAGTGCTTCGGGAAGGAGATACTCGTATCCCAAAAGAAAATCTAGTCGTGTCCGTAGAAACGTTGCTCGATTGTAAAGAAGATGTTATGGAGCACATAGGCTCTCACAGTGACGCAATTTCTACGCTTATTCGTCAATGTGAGGGAGCGAGGGATGCAGTACAGAAGGAATAGTGCATCGGAAAGGAGAGACTCCTATCCCAAAAGAAAATTCTGTCGTTTCAACAGAAATGTTACTCGGTTTAGAAGGAGAAGTCATATAACCCATAGTATTTCATAGCCACGCAATTTCTGTGTTAATTCGTTAATGTGAGGGAGGGAGGGATACAGTAAAGGAGGAATAGTGCATCGGAAAGGAGATAGTCGTATACCAAAACAAAATCCTTCGTTTCAATAGAAACGTGGCTCGATTTACAAGGAGAAGTCATAGAACCCATAGTATTTCATAGCGACGCATTTTCTGCGTTAATTCGACAATGTGAGGGAGCGAGAGATGCGGTAAAGAAGGAGTCGTGCATCGGAAGTGTGATACTCGTATCCCAAAAGATAATCCTCTCGTTTCCATAGAAATATTACTCGATTTAGAAGGAGAATTCATGGAACCCATAGTATTTCGTAGCGACGCTATTTCTGTGTTAATTCGTCAATGTGAGGGAGCAAGGGATGCAGTAAAGACGGAATAGTGCATCGGAAAGGAGAGACTCCTATCCCAAAAGAAAATCCTGTCGTTTCAACAGATACGTTACTCGGTTTAGAAGGAGAAGTCATAGAACCCATAGTATTTCATAGCCACGCAATTTCTGTGTTAATTAGTCAATGTGAGGGAGCGAGGGGCGCAGTTAAGACGGAGTAGTGCATCGGAAAGGAGAGACTCCAATCCCAAAAGAAAATCCTGTCGTTTCCATAGAAACGTTTCTCGATTTGAAAAGAGAAGTTAAAGAACCCATAGTATTTCATAGCGACGCGATTTCTGTGCTTATTCCTCAATGGGAGGGAGCGAGGGATGCAGTAAAGAACTAATAGTGCATCAGAAACGAGATACTCGTATCCCAAAAGAAAATCCCGTCGTCTCCATAGAAACGTTACCCGACTTAGAAGGAGAAGTCATAGAACCCATAGTAATTCATAGCGGCGCAATTTCTGTGTTAATTTGTCAATGTGAGAGAGCGAGGGTTGCAGTACAGAAGGAATAGTGCATCGGAAAGGAGAGACTCCTATCCCAAAAGAAAATTCTGTCGTTTCAACAGAAATGTTACTCGGTTTAGAAGGAGAAGTCATATAACCCATAGTATTTCATAGCCACGCAATTTCTGTGTTAATTCGTTAATGTGAGGGAGGGAGGGATACAGTAAAGGAGGAATAGTGCATCGGAAAGGAGATAGTCGTATACCAAAAGAAAATCCTCTCGTTTCCATAGAAACGTTACTCGATTTAGAAGGATGAGCCATAGAACCCACAGTATTTCATAGCGACACAATCTCTGTGTTAATTCGTCAATGTGAGTGAGCGAGGGATGCAGTAAAGAAGGAATTGTGCAACGGAAAGGTGATACTAGTATGCCAAAAGCAAATCCTGTCGTTTCCATTGAAACGTTACTCGATTTAGAAGGAGAAGTCATTGAAAACATAGTATTCCATAGCGACGCAATTTCTACATTAATTCGTCAATGAGAGGGAGCGAGAGATGCAGTAAAGAAGGAATCGTGAATCGGAAATAAGATACTCATATCCCAAAAGAAAATCCTGTCATTTCCATAGAAACGTTACTCGATTTAGAAGGAGAAGTCATAGAACCCATAGTATTTCATAGCGACGCAATTTCCGTGTTAATTCGCCAATGAGAGGGAGCGAGGGGTGCAGTACAGAAGGCATAGTGCATCGGAAAGGGGATACTCGTATCCCAAAAGAAAATCCTGTCGTTTCCATAGAAACGTTACTCGATTTAGAAGGAGAAGTCACAGAACACATTGTATATCATAGCGACGCAATTTATGTGTTAAATCGTCAATGTGAGGGAGCGAGGAATGCAGTAAAGTCGGAATAGTGCTTCGGGAAGGAGATACTCGTATCCCAAAAGAAAATTCCGTCGATCCATAGAAACGTTACTCGATTTAGAAGGATGAGCAACAGAACCCACAGTATTTAATAACGACGCATTCTCTGTCTTACTTCGTCAATGTGAGGGAGCGAGGGATGCTGTATAGAAGGAATTGTGCAACGGAAAGGAGATACTCGTATCCCAAAAGAAAATCCTTTCGTTTACATTGAAACATTACTCGATTTAGAAGGAGAAGTGATTGAACACATGGTATTCCATAGCGATACAATTTCTGTGATAATTCGTCAATGTGAGGGAGCCAGGGAGGCAGTAATGAAAGGAATAGTGCATCGGAAAGGGGATACTCGTATCCCAAAAGAGAATCCTGTCGTTTCCATAGAAACGTTACTCGATTTAGAAGGAGAAGTCATAGAACACATTGTATATCATAGCTACGCAATTTATGTGTTAATTCGTCAATGTGAGGGAGCGAGGAATGCAGTAAAGTCGGAATAGTGCTTCGGGAAGGAGATACTCGTATCCCAAAAGAAAATCTAGTCGTGTCCGTAGATACGTTGCTCGATTTTAAAAGAGAAGTTATAAAGCACATAGTATCTCACAGTGAAGCAATTTCTACGCTTATTCGTCAATGTGAGGGAGCAAGGGATGCAGTAAAGAGCTAATAGTGCATCAGAAAAGAGATACTCGTATCCCAAAAGATAATTCTGTCGTTTCCATATAAACGTTACTCGATTTAGAAGGAGAAGTCATGGAACTTATAGTATTTCATAGGGACGAAATTTCTGTGTTATTTCGTCAATGTGAGGGAGCGAGGGATGCAGTAAAGACGGAATAGTGCATCTGAAAGGAGAGACTCCTATCCCAAAAGAAAATCCTGTCGTTTCCATAGAAACTATTCTCGATTTGAAAAGAGAAGTTAAAGAACCCATAGTATTTCACAGCGACGCGATATCTGTGCTTATTCTTCAATGGGAGGGAGCGAGGGATGCAGTAAAGAACTAATAGTGCATCGGAAAGGAGATACTCGTATCCCAAAAGAAAATCCTGTCGTTTCCATATAAACGTTACTCGATTTAGAAGGAGAAGTCATGGGACCCATAGTATTTCATAGGGACGAAATTTCTGTGTTATTTCGTCAATGTGAGGGAGCGAGGGATGCAGTAAAGACGGAATAGTGCATCGGAAAGGAGAGACTCCTATCCCAAAAGAAAATCCCGTCGTTTCCATAGAAACTATTCTCGACTTGAAAAGAGAAGTTAAAGAACCTATAGTATTTCACAGCGACGCGATTTCTGTGCTTATTCTTCAATGTGAGGGAGCGAGGGATGCAGTAAAGGACTAATAGTGCATCGGAAAGGGGATACTTGTATCCCAAAAGAAAATCGCGTCGTTTCCATAGAAACGTTACTCGATTTAGAAGGAGAAGTCATAGAACACATAGTATATCATAGCGACGCAATTTATGTGTTAATTCGGCAATGTGAAGGAGCGAGGGATGCAGTAAAGAAGGAATAGTGCGTCGGAAAGGATATACTCGTATACCAAAAGAAAATCCTCACGTTTCCATAGAAACGTTACTCGATTTAGAAGGATGAGCCATAGAACCCACAGTATTTAATAACGACGCAATCTCTGTGTTACTTCGTCAATGTGAGGGAGCGAGGGATGCAGTATAGAAGGAATTGTGCATCGGAAAGGAGATACTCGTATACCAAAACAAAATCCTTTCGTTTCAATAGAAACGTTACTCGATTTGGAAGGAGAAGTCATAGAACCCATAGTATTTCATAGCGACGCAATTTCTGCGTTAATTCGTCAATGTGAGGGAGCGAGAGATGCAGTAAAGAAGGAATCGTGCATCGGAAATGAGATACTCATATCCCAAAAGAAAATCCTGTCGTTTCCATAGAAACGTTACTCGATTTAGAAGGAGAAGTAATAGAACCCATACTATTTCATAGCGACGCAATTACTGTGTTTATTCGTCAATGTGAGGGAGCGAGGAATGCAGTAACGAACTAATAGTGCGTCGGAAAGGAGATAGTCGTATCCCAAAAGATAATCCTCTAGTTTCCACAGAAATATAACTCGATTTAGAAGGAGAATTCATGGAACCCATAGTATTTCGTAGCGACGCGATTTCTGTGTTAATTCGTCAATGTGAGGGAGCGAGGGATGCAGTAAAGACGGAATAGTGCTTCGGAAAGGAGATACTCGTATCCCAAAAGAAAATCCTGTCGTTTCCATAGAAACATTACACGATTTAGAAATGGATGTCATAGAACCCATAGTATTTCATAGCGACGCAATTTCTATGTTAATTCGTCAATGTGAGGGAGCGAGGGGCGCAGTAAAGACGGAATAGTGCATCGGAAAGGAGAGACTCCTATCCCAAAAGAAAATCCTGTCGTATCCATAGAAACGGTCCTCGATTTGAGAGGAGAAGTTAAAGAACCCATAGTATTTGACAGCGACGCGATTTCTGTGCTTATTCTTCAATAGGAGGGAGCGGGGGGTATGCAGTAAAGAACTAATAGTGCATGGGAAAGGAGATACTCGTATCCGAAAAGAAAATCCTGTCGTTTCCATTGAAACGTTACTCGATTTAGAAGGAGAAGTCATGGAACACATAGTATTTCATAGCGGCGCAATTTCTATGTTGTTTCGTCAATGTGAAGAAGCGAGGGATGCAGTATAGACGGAATAGTGCAAGGAAAAGAGATACACGTATCCCAAAAGAAAATCCTGTCGTTTCAATAGAAACGTTACTCGATTTAGAAGGAGATGTCATAGAACCCATAGTATTTCATAGCGACGCAATTTCTGTGTTAATTCGTCAATGTGGGGGAGCGAGGGATGCAGGAAAGAAGGAATAGTGCATCGGAAAGGGGATACTCGTATCCCAAAAGAAATTCCTGTCGTTTCCATAGAAACATTACTCGATTTAGAAGGAGAAGTCATAGAACACATAGTATTTAATAGCCACGCAATTTCTGTGTGAATTCGTCAACGTGAGTGAGCGAGGGATGCAGGAAAGAAGGAATAGTGCAGCGGAAAGGAGATACTCGAATCCCAAAAGAAAATCCTGTAGTTTCAATAGAAACGTTACTCGATTTAGAAGGAGAAGTCATAGAACCCACAGTATTTCATAGCGACGCAATCTCTGTGTTGATTCGTCAATGTGAGGGAGCGAGGATGCAGTAAAGAAGGAATAGTGCATCGGAAAGGAGATACTCGTATCCCAAAAGAAAATTCTGTCGTTTCCATAGAAACGTTAATCGATTTAGAAGGAGAAGACATAGAACCCATAGAATTTCATAGCGACGCAATTTCTGTGATAATGCGTCAATGTGAGGGAGCGAGGGATGCAGTAAAGAAGGCATAGTGCATCGGAAAGGAGATAGTCGTATCCCAAAAGAAAATCGTGTCGTTTCCATAGAAACGTTACTCGATTTAGAAGGAGGCGTCATGGAACCCATAATATTTCATAGCGACGCAATTGCTGTGTTAATTCGTCAATGTGAGGGAGCGAGGGATGCAGAAAAATGACGGAATAGTGCTTCAGAAATGAGATACTCGTATCCCAAAAGGAAATCCTGTCGTTTCCATAGAAACGATACTCGATTTAGAAGGAGAATCATAGAACCCATAGTATTTCATAGCGACGCAGTTTCTGCGTTAATTTGTCAATGTGAGGGAGCGAGGGATGCACTAAAGAAGGAATAGTGCATCGGAAAGGAAATACTCGTATCCCAAAAGAAAATCCTGTGGTTTCCATAGAAACATTATTTGATTAAGAAGGAGAAAATATAGAACCCATAGTATTTCACAGCGACGCAATGTCTGTGCTTATTCGTCAATGTGAGGGAGCGAGGGATGCAGTAAAGACGGAATTGTGCATCGGAAATTAGAAACTCGAAACCCAAAAGAAAATTCTGTAGTTTCAATAGAAACGTTACTCAGTTTGGAAGGAGAAGTCATAGAACCCAAAGTATTTCATAGCCACGCAATTTCTGTGTTAACTCTTGAATGTGAGAGAACGAGGGATGCAGTAAAGAAGGAATAGTCCATCGGAAAGGAGATTCTCGTATCCCAAAAGAAAATCCTATCGTCTCCATAGAAACGTTACTCGATATGGAAGGAGAAGTCATAGAACCCATGGTATTTCATCGCGACGCAATTTCTGTGTTAATTCGTCAATGTGAGGGAGTGAGAGATGCAGCAAAGACGGAATAGTGCTTCGGAAAGGAGATACTCGTATCCCAAAAGAAAATCCTCTTATTTCCATAGAAACGTTTCTCGATTTAGAAGGAGAGGTCATAGAACCCATAGTATTTCATAGCGACGCAATTTCTGCGTTAATTCGACAATGAGAGGGAGCGAGGGATGCAGTAATGAAAGAATAGTGCATCGGAAAGGAGATACTCGTATCCCAAAAGAAAATCCTGTCGTTTCCATAGAAACGTTACTCGATTTGAAAAGAGAAGTTATAGAACGCATAGTATTTCACAGCGGCGCAATTTATGTGCTTATTCTTCAATGTGAGGAAGCGAGGGATGCATTACAGAACTAATAGTGCATCGGAAAGGAGATACTCGTATCCCAAAACAAAATCCTGTCGTTTCCATAGAAACGTTACTCGATGTAAAAGGAGAAGTCATGGAACCCATAGTATTTCATGGCGACGCAAGTTCTGTGTTATTTCGTCAATATGAGGGAGCGAGGGATGCAGTAAAGACGGAATAGTGCATCGGAAGGAGGTACTCGTATCCCAAAAGAAAATCCTGTCGTTTCAATAGAAACGTTACTCGATTTACAAAGAGAAGTCATAGAACCCATAGTATTTCATAGCGACGCAATTTTCGTGTTAATTCGCCAATGTGAGGGAGCGAGGGATGCAGTACAGAAGGCATAGTGCATCGGAAAGAAGATAGTCGTATCCCAAAAGAAAATCCTGTCCTTTCCATAAAAACGTTACTCGATGTAGAAGGAGAAGTCATGGAACCCAAATTATTTCATAGCGACGCAATTTCTGTGTTAATTCGTTAATATGATTGAGCGAGTGATGCAGTAAAGAAGGAATAGTTCATCGGAAAGGAGATACTCGTATACCAAAAGAAAATCCTGTCGTTTCCATTGAAACGTTACTCGATTTAGATGGATAAGTCATAGAGCCCACAGTATATCATAGCGACGCAATTTCTGTGTTAATTCGTTAATGTGATTGAGCGAGTGATGCAGTAAAGAAGGAATAGTGCAACGGAAAGGAGATACTCGAATCCCAAAAGAGAATCCTGTCGTTTCCGTAGAAACGTTACTCGATTTAGAAGGAGAAGTCATAGAACACATAGTACATCATAGCGACGCAATTTATGTGTTAATTCGTCAATGTGAGGGAGCGAGGAATGCAGTAAAGTCGGAATAGTGCCTCGGGAAGGAGATACTCGTATCCCAAAAGAAAATCCTGTCGTTTCCATAGAAACTATTCTCGACTTGAAAAGAGAAGTTAAAGAACCTATAGTATTTCACAGCGACGCGATTTCTGTGCTTATTCTTCAATGTGAGGGAGCGAGGGATGCAGTAAAGAACTAATAGTGCATCGGAAAGGAGATACTCGTATCCCAAAAGAAAATCCCGTCGTTTCCATAGAAACGTTACCCGATTTAGATGGAGAAGTCATAGAACCCATAGAATTTCATAGCGACGCAAATTCTGTGTTAATTCGTCAATGTGAGGGAGCGAGGAATGCAGTAAAGAAGGAATATTGCGTCGGAAAGGATATACTCGTATACCAAAAGAAAATCCTCATGTTTCCATAGAAACGTTACTCGATTTAGAAGGATGAGCCATAGAACCCACAGTATTTAATAACGACGCAATCTCTGTGTTACTTCGTCAATGTGAGGGAGCGAGGGATGCAGTATAGAAGGAATTGTGCATCGGAAAGGAGATACTCGTATACCAAAACAAAATCCTATCGTTTCAATAGAAACGGTACTCGACTTAGAAGGAGAAGTCATAGAACCCATAGTATTTCATAGCGACGCAATTTCTCCGTTAATTCGTCAATGTGAGGGAGCGAGAGGTGCAGTAAACAAGGAATCGTGCATCGGAAATGAGATACTCATATCCCAAAAGAAAATCCTGTCGTTTCCATAGAAACGCTACTCGATTTAGAAGGAGAAGTAATAGAACCCATACTAGTTCATAGCGACGCAATTACTGTGTTTATTCGTCAATGTGAGGGAGCGAGGAATGCAGTAATGAACTAATAGTGCATCGGAAAGGAGATAGTCGTATCCCAAAAGATAATCCTCTAGTTTCCACAGAAATATAACTCGATTTAGAAGGAGAATTCATGGAACCCATAGTATTTCGTAGCGACGCGATTTCTGTGTTAATTCGTCAATGTGAGGGGGCGAGGGATGCAGTAAAGACGGAATAGTGCTTCGGAAAGGAGATACTCGTATCCCAAAAGAAAATCCTGTCGTATCCATAGAAACGTTTCTCGATTTGAGAGGAGAAGTTAAAGAACCCATAGTATTTCACAGTGACGCGATTTCTGTGCTTATTCTTCAATAGGAGGGAGCGGGGGGTATGCTGTAAAGAAGTAATAGTGCATGGGAAAGGAGATACTCGTATCCGAAAAGAAAATCCTGTCATTTCCATTGAAACGTTACTGGATTTAGAAGGAGAAGTCATGGAACACATAGTATTTCATAGCGGCGCAATTTCTATGTTGTTTCGTCAATGTGAAGAAGCGAGGGATGCAGTATAGACGGAATAGTGCATCGGAAAAGAGATACTCGTATCCCAAAAGAAAATCCTGTCGTTTCAATAGAAACGTTACTCTATTTAGAAGGAGATGTCATAGAACCCATAGTATTTCATAGCGACGCGATTTCTGTGTTAATTCGTCAAATGGGAGGGAGCGAGGGATGCAGTAAAGACGGAATAGTGTATCGGAAAGGAGAGACTCCTATCCCAAAAGGAAATCCTGTCGTATCTATGGAAACGTTACTTGGTTTAGAAGGAGAAGTCATAGAACCCATAGTATTTCAAGCGACGCGATTTCTGTGTTATTTCGTCAATGTGAGGGAGCGAGAGATGCAGCAAAGACGGAATAGTACTTGGGAAAGGAGATACTCGTATCCCAAAAAAAAATCCTGTCGTTTCCATAGAAACATTACTCGATTTAGAAATGGATGTCATAGAACCCATAGTATTTTATAGCGACGCAATTTCTAAGTTAATTTGTCAATGTGTGGGAGCGAGTGGCGCAGTAAAGACGGAATAGTGCATCGGAAAGGAGAGACTCCTATCCCAAAAGAAAATCCTGTCGTATCCATAGAAACGTTTCTCGATTTGAGAGGTGAAGTTAAAGTACCCATAGTATTTCACAGCGACGCGATTTCTGTGCTTATTCTTCAATGGGAGGGAGCGAGGGATGCAGTGAAGAACTAATAGTGCATACGAAAGGAGATACTCGTATCCGAAAAGAAATTCCTGTCGTTTCCATTGAAACGTTACTCGATTTAGAAGGAGAAGTCATGGAACACATAGTATTTCATAGCGACGCAATTTCTATGTTGTTTCGTCAATGTGAAAGAGCGAGGGATGCAGTATAGACGGAATAGTGCATCGGAAAAGAGATACTCGTATCCCAAAAGAAAATCCTGTCGTTTCAATAAAAACGTTACTCGATATAGAAGGAGAAGTCATAGAAACCATGGTATTTCATAGCGACGCAATTTCTTTTTTAATTCACCAATGTTAGGGAGCGAGGGATGCAGTAAAGACGGAATAGTGCATCGGAAAGGAGATACTCGTATCCCAAAAGAAAATCCTGTAGATTCAATAGAAACGTTACTCGATTTAGAAGGATAAGTCATAGAACCCACAGTATTTGATTGCGACGCAATCTCTGTATTGATTCGTCAATGTGAGGGAGCGAGGATGCAGTAAAGAAGGAATAGTGCATCGGAAAGGAGATACTCGTATCCCAAAAGAAAATTCTGTCGTTTCCATTGAAACGTTACTCGATTTACAAGGAGAAGACATAGAACCCATAGAATTTCATAGCGACGCAATTTCTGTGATAATGCGTCAATGTGAGGGAGCGAGGGATGCAGTAAAGAAGGCATAGTGCATCGGAAAGGAGATAGTCGTATCCCAAAAGAAAATCTTGTCGTTTCCATAGAAACGTTACTCGATTTAGAAGGAGGCGTCATGGAACCCATAATATTTCATAGCGACGCAATTGCTGTGTTAATTCGTCAATGTGAGGGAGCGAGGGATGCAGAAAAATGACGGAATAGTGCTTCAGAAATGAGATACTCGTATCCCAAAAGAAAATCCTGTCGTTTCCATAGAAACGTTACTCGATTTAGAAGGAGAATCATAGAACCCATAGTATTTCATAGCGACGCAGTTTCTGCGTTAATTTGTCAATGTGAGGGAGCGAGGGATGCACTAAAGAAGGAATAGTGCATCGGAAAGGAAATACTCGTATCCCAAAATAAAATCCTGTGGTTTCCATAGAAACGTTATTTGTTTAGAAGGAGAAGTTATAGAACCCATAGTATTTCACAGCGACGCAATGTCTGTGCTTATTCGTCAATGTGAGGGAGCGAGGGATGCAGTAAAGACGGAATTGTGCATCGGAAATTAGAAACTGGAATCCCAAAAGAAAATTCTGTCGTTCCAATAGAAACGTTACTCAGTTTGGAAGGAGAAGTCATAGAACCCAAAGTATTTCATAGCCACGCAATTTCTATGTTAACTCTTGAATGTGAGGGAGCGAGGGATGCAGTAAAGAAGGAATAGTCCATCGGAAAGGAGATACTCGTATCCCAAAGGAAAATCCTATCGTCTCCATAGAAACGTTACTCGATATGGAAGGAGAAGTCATAGAACCCATAGTATTTCATAGCGACGCAATTTCTGCGTTAATTCGACAATGTGAGGGAGCGAGGGATGCAGTAAAGAAGGAATAGTGCATCGGAAAGGAGATACTCGTATCCCAAAAGAAAATCCTGTCGTTTCCATAGAAACATTATTTGATTTAGAAGGAGAAAATATAGAACCCATAGTATTTCACAGCGACGCAATGTCTGTGCTTATTCGTCAATGTGATGGAGCGAGGGATGCAGTAAAGACGGAATTGTGCATCGGAAATTAGAAACTCGAAACCCAAAAGAAAATTCTGTCGTTTCAATAGAAACGTTACTCAGTTTGGAAGGAGAAGTCATAGAACCCAAAGTATTTCATAGCCACGCAATTTCTGTGTTAACTCTTGAATGTGAGAGAACGAGGGATGCAGTAAAGAAGGAATAGTCCATCGGAAAGGAGATACTCGTATCCCAAAAGAAAATCCTATCGTCTCCATAGAAACGTTACTCGATATGGAAGGAGAAGTCATAGAACCCATGGTATTTCATCGGGACGCAATTTCTGTGTTATTTCGTCAATGTGAGGGAGTGAGAGATGCAGTAAAGAAGGAATAGTGCTTCGGAAAGGAGATACTCGTATCCCAAAAGAAAATCTTCTCGTTTCCATAGAAAGGTTTCTCGATTTAGAAGGACAGGTCATAGAACCCATAGTATTTCATAGCGTCGCAATTTCTGCGTTAATTCGACAATGTGAGGGAGCGAGGGATGCAGTAAAGAAGGAATAGTGCATCGGAAAGGGGATACTCGTATCCCAAAAGAAAATCCTGTCGTTTCTATAGAAACGTTACTCGATTTGAAAAGAGAAGTTATAGAACGCATAGTATTTCACAGCGGCGCAATTTCTGTGCTTATTCTTCAATGTGAGGAAGCGAGGGATGCAGTACAGAACTAATAGTGCATCGGAAAGGAGATACTCGTATCCCAAAAGAAAATCCTGTCGATTCCCTAGAAACGTTACTCGATTTAGAAGGAGAAGTCATGGAACCCATAGTATTTCATGGCGACGCAAGTTCTGTGTTTTTTCGTCAATATGAGGGAGCGAGGGATGCAGTAAAGACGGAATAGTGCATCGGAAGGAGGTACTCCTATCCCAAAAGAAAATCCTGTCGTTTCAATAGAAACGTTACTCGATTTACAAAGAGAAGTCATAGAACCCATAGTATTTCATAGCGACGCAATATTCGTGTTAATTCGCCAATGTGGGGGAGCGAGGGATGCAGTACAGAAGGCATAGTGCATCGGAAAGAAGATAGTCGTATCCCAAAAGAAAATCCTGTCGTTTCAAAAGGAACGTTACTCGATTTAGATGGATAAGTCATAGAGCCCACAGTATATCATAGCGACGCAATCTCTGTGTTAATTCGTTAATGTGATTGAGCGAGTGATGCAGTAAAGAAGGAATAGTGCAACGGAAAGGAGATACTCGTATCCCAAAAGAAAATCCTGTCGTTTCCATAGAAACGTTACTCGATATAGAAGGAGAAGTCATAGAATCAATAGTATTTCATCGCGACGCAATTTCTTTGTTAATTAGTCAATGTGAGGGAGCGAGAGATGCATCAAAGACGGAATAGTGCTTCGGAAAGGAGAAACTCGTATCCCAAAAGAAAATCCTGTCGTTTCCATAGAAAAGTTACTCGATTTAGAAGGGGATGTCATAGAACCCATAGTATTTCATAGCGACGCAATTTCTGTGTTAATTCGTCAATGTGAGGGAGCGAGATGCGCAGTAAAGACGGAATAGTGCATCGGAAAGGAGAGACTCCTATCCCAAAAGGAAATCCTGTCGCTTCCATAGAAACGTTTCTCGAATTGAAAGGAGAAGTTAAAGAACCCATAATATGTCACAGCGACGCGATTTCTTTGCTTATTCTTCAATGGGAGGGAGCGAGGGATGCAGTGAAGAACTAATAGTGCATCGGAAAGGAGATACTCGTATCCCAAAAGAAAATCCTGTCGATTCCATTGAAACGTTACTCGATTTAGAAGGAGAAGTCATGGAACCCATAGTATTTCATAGCGACGCAATTTCTGTATTATATCGTCAATGTGAGGGAGTGAGGGATGCAGTAAAGAACTAATAGTGCATCAGAAAGGAGATACTCGTATCCCAAAAGAAAATTCTGTAGTTTCCATGGAAACGTTACTCGATTTAGAAGGAGATGTCATGGAACCCATAGTATTTCATAGCGACGCAATTTCTCCATTATTTCGTCAATGTGAGGCAGGGAGGGATGCAGTAAGGACGCAACAGTGCATCGGAAAGGAGATACTCGTATCCCAAAAGAATATCCAGTCGTTTCAATTGAAACGTTACTCGATTTAGAAGGAGAAGTCATAGAACACAAAGTACTTCATAGCGACACAATTTCTGTGTTAATTCGCCAATGTGAGGAAGCGAGGGATGCAGTACAGAAGGAATAGTGCATCGGAAAGGCGATAGTCGTATCCCAAAAGAAAATCCCGTCGTTTCCATAGAAACGTTACTCGATTTAGAAGGAGAAGTCATTGAACACATAGTATTCCATAGCGATGCAATTTCTGTGATAATTAGTCAATGTGAGGGAGCCAGGGAGGCAGTAAGGAAAGAATAGTGGATCGGAAAGGAGTTACTCGTACACCAAAACAAAATCCTTTCGTTTCAATAGAAACGTTACTCGATTTAGAAGTAGAAGTCATAGAACCTATAGTATTTCATAGCGTTGCAATTTCGGCGTTAATTCGTCAATGTGAGGGAGCGAGAGATGCAGTAAAGAAGGAGTCGTGCATCGGAAATTAGATACTCATATCCCAAAAGAAAATCCTGTCGTTTCCATAGAAACGTTACTCGATTTAGAAGGAGAAGTAACAGAACCCATACTATTTCATAGCGACGTAATTTCTGTGTTCATTCGTCAATGTGAGGGTGCGAGGGATGCAGTACAGAAGGCATAGTGCATCGGAAGGGAGATACTCGCATCTCAAAAGAAAATCCTGTCGTTTCCAAAGAATCGTTACTCGATGTAGAAGGAGAGGTCATGGAACACATAGTATTTCATAGCGACGCAATTTCTATGTTAATTCGTTAATGTGATTGAGCGAGTGATGCAGTAAAGAAGGAATAGTTCATCGGAAAGAAGATACTCGTATACCAAAAGAAAATCCTGTCGTTTCCATAGAAACGTTACTCGATTTAGATGGAGTGTCATAGAGCCCACAGTATATCATAGCGACGCAATCTCTGTGTTAATTCGTTAATGTGATTTAGCGAGAGATGCAGTAAAGAAGGAATAGTGCAACGGAAAGGAGATACTCGTTTCCCAAAAGAAAATCCTGTGGTTTTAATAGAAACGTTGCTCGATTTACAAGGAGAAGTTTTAGAACAACGTAGTATTTCATAGCGACGCAATTTCCTTGTTAATTCGCCAATGTGAGGAAGCGAGGAATGCAGTACAGAAGGAATAGTGCATCGGAAAGGCGATAGTCGTATCCCAAAAGACAATCCTCTCGTTTCCATAGAAATATTAATCGATTTAGAAGGAGAATTCATGGAACCCACAGTATTTCGTAGCGACGCAATTTCTTTGTTACTTCGTCAATGTGAGGGAGCCAAGGATGCAGTAAAGACGGAATAGTGCATCGGAAGGAGAGACTTCTATCCCAAAAGAAAATCCTGTCGTTTCCTTAGAAACGTTACTCGATATAGAAGGAGAAGTCATAGAACCAATGGTATTTCATCGCGACGCAATTGCTGTGCTGATTCGTCAATGTAAGGGAGCGAGAGATGCATCAAAGACGGAATAGTGCTTCGGAAAGGAGATACTCGTATCCCAAAAGAAAATCCTGTCGTTTCAATAGAAACGTTACTCGATTTAGAAGGAGAAGTCATGGAACACATAGCATTCATAGCGACGCAATGTCTGTGTTAATTCGCCAATGTGAGGAATCGAAGGATGCAGTACAGAATGAATAGAGCATCGGAAAGGCGATAGTCGTATCCCAAAAGAAAATCCCGTCGTTTCCATAGAAACGTTGCCCGATTTAGAAGGAGAAATCATAGAACCCATAGTATTTCATAGCGACGCAATTTCTGTGTTAATTCGTCAATGTGAGTGAGCGAGGGATGCAGTAAAGACGGAATTGTGCATCGGAAATTAGAAACTCGTATCCCAGAAGAAAATTCTGTCGTTTCAATAGAAACGTTACTCGGTTTGGAAGGAGAAGTCATAGAACCCATAGTATTTCATAGCCACGCAATTTCTGTGTTAACTCGAGAATGTGAGGGAGCGAGGGATGCAGTAAAGAAGGAATAGTCCATCGGAAAGGAGATACTCGTATCCCAAAAGAAAATCCTGTCGTTTCCATAGAAACGTTACTCGATTTAGAGGGAGAAGTCATCGAACCCATAGTATTTCATAGCGACGCAATTTCCGCGTTAATTCGTTAATGTGAGGGAGCGAGGGATGCAGTAAAGATGAACTAGTGCATCGGAAAGGAGATACACGTATCCCAAAAGAAAATCCTGTCGTTTCCATAGAAACGTTACTCGATTTGGAAGGAGAATTTATAGAACACATAGTATTTCACAGCGCGCAATTTCTGTGCTTATTCATCAATGTGAGGAAACGAGGGATGCAGTAAAGAACTAATAGTGCATCGGAAAGGAGATACTCGTATCCCAAAAGATAATCCTTTCGTTTCAATAGAAACGTAACTCGATTTAGAAGGAGAAGTCATCGAACCCATAGTATTTCATAGCGACGCAAATTCTGCGTTAATTCGTCAAAGTGAGGGAGCGAGAGATGCAGTAAACAAGCAGACGTGCATCGGAAATGAGGTACTCATATCCCAAAGGAAAATCCTGTCGTTTCCATAGAAACGTTACTCGATTTAGAAGGAGAAGTAATAGAACCCATACAATTACATGGCGACGTAATTTCTGTGTTTATTCGTCAATGTGAGGGAGCGAGGGATGCAGTACAGAAGGCATAGTGCATCGGAAAGGAGATAGTCGTATCCCAAAAGAAAATCCAGTCGTTTCCATAGAAAAGTTACTCGATTTAGAAGGGGATGTCATAGAATCAATAGTATTTCATCGCGACGCAACTTCTGTGTTAATTAGTCAATGTGAGGGAGCGAGAGATGCATCAAAGACGGAATAGTGCTTCGGAAAGGAGATACTCGTATCCCAAAAGAAAATCCTGCCGTTTCCATAGAAAAGTTACTCGATTTAGAAGGGGATGTCATAGAACCCATGGTATTTCATAGCGACGCAATTTCTGTGTTAATTCGTCAATGTGAGGGAGCGAGATGCGCAGTAAAGACGGAATAGTGCATCGGAAAGGAGAGACTCCTATCCCAAAAGGAAATCCTGTCGCATCCATAGAAACGTTTCTCGAATTGAAAGGAGAAGTTAAAGAACCCATAGTATTTCACAGCGACGCGATTTCTTTGCTTATTCTTCAATGGAAGGGAGCGAGGGATGCAGTAAAGAACTAATAGTGCATCAGAAAGGAGATACTCGTATCCCAAAAGAAAATCCTGTCGTTTCCATGGAAACGTTACTCGATTTAGAAGGAGATGTCATGGAACCCATAGTATTTCATAGCGACGCAATTTCTCTATTATTTCGTCAATGTGAGGGAGCGAGGGATGCAGTAAGGACGCAACAGTGCATCGGAAAGGAGATACTCGTATCCCAAAAGAAAATCCTGTCGTTTCAATTGAAACATTACTCGATTTAGAAGGAGAAGTCATAGAACACATAGTACTTCATAGCGACGCAATTTCTGTGTTAATTCGCCAATGTGAGGAAGCGAGGGATGCAGTACAGAAGGAATAGTGCATCGGAAAGGCTATAGTCGTATCCCAAAAGAAAATCCCGTCGTTTCCATAGAAACGTTACTCGATTTAGAAGGAGAAGCCATTGAACACATAGTATTCCTTAGCGATGCAATTGCTGTGATAATTCGTCAATGTGAGGGAGCCAGGGAAGCAGTAAAGAAGGAATAGAGCATCGGAAATGAGATACTCGTATACCAAAACGAAATCCTTTCGTTTCAATAGAAACGTTACTCGATTTAGAAGGAGAAGTCATAGAACCTATAGTATTTCATAGCGTCGCAATTTCGGCGTTAATTCGTCAATGTGAGGGAGCGAGAGATGCAGTAAAGAAGGAGTCGTGCATCGGAAATGAGATACTCATATCCCAAAAGAAAATCCTGTCGTTTCCATGGAAACGATACTCGATTTAAAAGGAGAAGTAACAGAACCCATACTATTTCATAGCGACGTAATTTCTGTGTTCATTCGTCAATGTGAGGGTGCGAGGGATGCAGTACAGATGGCATAGTGCATCGGAATGGAGATACTCGCATCCCAAAAGAAAATCCTGTCGTTTCCATAGAATCGTTACTCGATGTAGAAGGAGAAGTCATGGAACACATAGTATTTCATAGCGACGCAATTTCTGTGTTAATTCGTTACTGTGATTGAGCGAGTGATGCAGTAAAGAAGGAATAGTTCATCGGAAAGAAGATACTCGTATACCAAAAGAAAATCCTGTCCTTTGCATAGAAACGTTACTCGATTTAGATGGAGTGTCATAGAGCCCACAGTATATCATAGCGACGCAATCTCTGTGTTAATTCGTTAATGTGATTTAGCGAGAGATGCAGTAAAGAAGGAATAGTGCAACGGAAATAGATACTCGTTTCCCAAAAGAAAATCCTGTGGTTTTAATAGAAACGTTGCTCGATTTACAAGGAGAAGTCATACAACAACATATTATTTCATAGCGACGCAATTTTTTTGTTAATTCGCCAATGTGAGGAAGCGAGGAATGCAGTACAGAAGGAATAGTGCATCGGAAAGGCGATACTCGTATCCCAAAAGACAATCCTCTCGTTTCCATAGAAATATTACTCGATTTAGAAGGAGAATTCATGGAACCCACAGTATTTCGTAGCGACGCAATTTCTTTGTTACTTCGTCAATGTGAGGGAGCCAGGGATGCAGTAAAGACGGAATAGTGCATCGGAAGGAGAGACTCCTATCCCAAAAGAAAATCCTGTCGTTTCCATAGAAACGTTACTCGATTTAGAATGAGAAGTCATGGAACACATAGTATTCATAGCGACGCAATGTCTGTGTTAATTCGCCATTGTGAGGAGGCGAAGGATGCAGTACAGAACGAATAGTGCATCGGAAAGGCAATAGTCGTATCCCAAAAGAAAATCCCGTCGTTTCCATAAAAACGTTGCCCGATTTAGAAGGAGAAGTCATAGAACCCATAGTACTTCATAGCGACGCAATTTCTGTGTTAATTCGTCAATGTGAGTGAGCGAGGGATGCAGTAAAGACGGAATTGTGCATCGGAAATTAGAAACTCGTATCCCAGAAGAAAATTCTGTCGTTTCAATAGAAACGTTACTCGGTTTGGAAGGAGAAGTCATAGAACCCATAGTATTTCATAGCCACGCAATTTCTGTGTTAACTCAGAATGTGAGGGAGCGAGGGATGCTGTAAAGAAGGAATAGTCCATCGGAAAGGAGATACTCGTATCCCAAAAGAAAATCCTGTCGTTTCCATAGAAACGTTACTCGATTTAGAGGGAGAAGTCATAGAACCCATAGTATTTCATAGCGACGCAATTTCCGCGTTAATTCGTCAATGTGAGGGAGCGAGGGATGCAGTAAAGATGGAATAGTGCATCGGAAAGGAGATACACGTATCCCAAAAGAAAATCCTGTCGTTTCCATAGAAACGTTTCTCGATTTGAAAGGAGAATTTATAGAACACATAGTATTTCACAGCGCGCAATTTCTAAGCTTATTCATCAATGTGAGGAAGCGAGGGATGCAGTAAAGAACTAATAGTGCATCGGAAAGGAGATACTCGTATCCCAAAAGAGAATCCTTTCGTTTCAATAGAAACGTAACTCGATTTAGAAGGAGAAGTCATAGAACCCATTGTATTTCATAGCGACGCAATTTCTGCGTTAATTCATCAAAGTGAGGGAGCGAGAGATGCAGTAAACAAGCAGACGTGCATCGGAAATGAGATACTCATATCCCAAAGGAAAATCCTGTCGTTTCCATAGAAACGTTACTCGATTTAGAAGGAGAAGTAATAGAACCCATACTATTTCATAGCGACGCAATTTCTGTGTTTATTCGTCAATGTGAGGGAGCGAGGGATGCAGTACAGAAGGCATAGTGCATCGGAAAGGAGATAGTCGTATCCCAAAAGAAGATCCAGTCGTTTCCATAGAAACGTTACTCGATGTAGAAAGAGAAGTCATGGAACCCACAGTATTTCATAGCGACGCAATTTCTGAGTTAATTCGTTAATGTGATTGAGCGAGTGATGCAGTAAAGAAGGAATAGTTCATCGGAATGGAGATACTCGTATACCAAAAGAAAATCCTGTCGTTTCCATAGAAACGTTACTCGATTTAGATGGATAAGTCATAGAGCCCACAGTATATCATAGCGACGCAATCTCTGTGTTAATTCGTTAATGTGATTTAGCGAGTGATGCAGTAAAGAAGGAATAGTGCAACGGAAAGCAGATACTCGTATCCCAAAAGAAAAACCTGTCGTTTTAATAGAAACGTTACTCGATTTAGAAGGAGAAGTCATCGAACACATAGTATTTCATAGCGACGCAATTTCTGTGTTAATTCGCCAATTTGAGGAAGCGAGGGATGCAGTACAGAAGGAATAGTGCATCGGAAAGGAGACAGTCGTATCCCAGAAGATAATCCTCTCGTTTCCATAGAAATATTACACGATTTAGAAGGAGAATTCATGGAACCCATAGTATTTCGTAGCGACGCAGTTTCTGTGTTAATTCGTCAATGTGAGGGAGCGAGGGATGCAGTAATGACGGAATAGTGCATCGGAAAGGAGAGACTCCTATCCCAAAAGAAAATCCTGTCGTTTCAATAGAAACGTTACTCGGTTTAGAAAGAGAAGTCATAGAACCCATAGTATTTCATAGCCACGCAATTTCTGTGTTAATTAGTGAATGTGAGGGAGGGAGGGATGCAGTAAAGGAGGAATAGTGCATCGGAAAGGAGATACTCGTATCCCAAAAGAAAATCCTGTCGTTTCAATAGAAATGTTACTCGATATAGTCGGAGAAGTCTTAGAACCAATAGTATTTCATCGCGACGCAATTTCTGTGTCAATTCGTCAATGTGAGGGAGCGAGGGATGCAGTAAAGAAGGAATAGTGCAGCGGAAAGGAAATACTCGTATCCCAAAAGAAAATCCTCTCGTTTCCATTGAAACGTTACTCGATTAAGAAGGAGAAGACATTGAACACATAGTATTTCATAGCGACGCAATTTCTGTGTTAAGTCGTCAATGTGAGGGAGCGAGGGGCGCAGTAAAGACGGAATAGTGCATCGGAAAGGTTAGACTCACATCCCAAAAGAAAATCCTGTCGTTTCCATAGAAACGCTACTCGATTTAGAAGGAGAAGTCATGGAACCCATAGTATTTCATAGCGACGCAATTTCTGTGCTTATTCTTCAATGGGAGGGAGCGAGGTGTGCATTAAAGAACTAATACTGCATCGGAAAGGAGATACTCGTATCCCAAAAGAAAATCCTGTCGTTTCCACAGAAACGCTACTCGATTTAGAAGGAGAAGTCATGGAACCCATAGTATTTCATAGCGACGCAATTTCTGTGATATTTCGTCAATGTGAGGGAGCGTGGGGCGCAGTAAAGACGGAATAGTGCATCGGAAAGGAGAGACTCCTATCCCAAAATAAAATCCTGTCGTTTCTATAGAAACGTCTCTCGATTTGAAAGGATAAGTTAAAGAACCCATAGTATTTCACAGCGACGCGATTTCTGTGCTTATTCTTCAATGGGAGGGAGCGAGGTGTGCATTAAAGAATTAGTAGTGCATCGGAAAGGAGATACTCGTATCCCAAAAGGATATCCTGTCGTTTCCATTTAAACGTTACTCGATTTAGACGGAGGTGTTCTAGAACCAATAGTTTTTCATAGCGACGCAATTTCTGTGTTAATTCGTCAATGTGAGGGAGCGAGGGATGCAGTAAAGAAGGAATAGTCCATCGGAAAGGAGATACTCGTATCCCAAAAGAAAATCCTGTCGTTTCCATAGGAACGTTACTCGATTTGAAAGGACAATTTATAGAACACATAGTATTTCACAGCGCGCAATTTCTGTGCTTATTCATCAATGTGAGGAAGCGAGGGATGCAGTAAAGAACTAATAGTGCATCGGAAAGGAGATACTCGTGTCCCAAAAGATAATCCTGCCGTTTCCATAGAAACGTTACTCGATGTAAAAGGAGATGTCATGGAACCCATAGTATTTCATAGCGACGCAATTTCTGTGTTAATTCATCAATGTGAGGGAGCGAGGGATGCAGTAAAGAAGGAATTGTGCAACGAAAAGGAGATACTCGTACATCAATAGAAAATCCTGTCGTTTCCATTGAAACGTTACTCGATTAAGACGGAGAAGTCATTGAACACATAGTATTTCATAGCGACGCAATTTCTGTGTTAATTCGTCAATGTGAGGGAGCGAGGGGCGCAGTAAAGACGGAATTGTGCATCGGAAAGGAGAGACTCCTATCCCAAAAGAAAATACTGTCGTTTCCATAGATACGTATCTCGATTTGAAAGGAGAAATTAAAGAACCCATAGTATTTCACAGCCACGCGATTTCTGTGCTTATTCTTCAAAGGGAGGGAGCGAGGTGTGCATTAAAGAATTAGTAGTGCATCGAAAAGGAGATACTCGTATCCCAAAAGGATATCCTGTCGTTTCCATTGAAACGTTACTCGATTTAGACGGAGGTGTTCTAGAATCAATAGTTTTTCATAGCGACGCAATTTCTGTGCTAATTAGTCAATGTGAGGGAGTGAGGGATGCAGTAGAGAAGGAATAGTGCATTGGAAAGGAGATAGGCGTATCCCAAAAGAAAATCCTGTCGTTTCCATAGAAACGTAACTCGATTTAGAAGGAGGCGTCATGGAACATATAATATTTCATAGCGACGCAATTGCTGTGTTAAATCGTCAATGTGAGGGAGCGAGGGATGCAGAAAAAAGACGGAATAGTGCATCGGAAAGGAGATACTCGTATCCCAAAAGATAATCCTGTCGTTTCCATAGAAACGTTACTCGATTAAGAAGGAGAAGTCATTGAACACATAGTATTTCATAGCGACGCAATTTCTGTGTTAATTCGTCAATGTGAGGGAGCGAGGGGCGCAGTAAAGACGGAATTGTGCATCGGAAAGGAGATACTCGTATCCCGAAAGAAAATCCTGTCGATTCCATAGAAACGTTATTTGATTTAGAAGGATAAGTTATAGGAACCATAGTATTTCACATCGACGCAATGTCTGTGCTTATTCGTCAATGTGAGGGAGCGAGGGTTGCAGTAAAAAACTAATAGTGCATCGGAAAGGAGATTCTCGTAACCCAAAAGAAAATCCTGTCGTTTCCCTACAAACGTTACTCGATTTAGAAGGAGAGGTCATAGAACCCATAGTATTTCATAGCGACGCAATTTCTGCGGTAATTCGTCAATGTGAGGGAGCGAGGGATGCAGTAAAGACGGAATTGTGCATCGGAAATTAGAAACTCGTATCCAAAAAGAAAATCCTGTCGTTTCCCTAGAAACGTTACTCGATGTAGAAGGAGAGGTCATAGAAACTTGACTCGATTTAGAAGGAGAAGACATAGTACCCATAGTATTTCATAGCGACGCAATTTCTGTGTTATTTCGTCAATGTGAGGGAGCGAGGGAAGCAGTATAGCAGGAATAGTGCATTGGAAAGGAGATACTCGAATACCAAAAGAAAGTCCTGTCGTTTCCATAGAAACGTTACACGATTTAGAAGGAGAAGTCATAGAACCCATAGTATTTCATAGCGACGAAATTTCTGTGTTAATTCGTCAATGTGAGCGAGCGAGGAACACAGTAAAGAAGGAATTGTGCATTGGAAAGGAGATACTCGTATCCAAAAAGAAAATCTTGTTTTTTCCATAGAAGTGTTCCTCGACTTGGAAGGGGATGTCATAGACCAATAGGATTTCATAGCGACGCAATTTCTGTGTTAATTTGTCAATTTGAGGGAGCGAGGGATGCAGTAAAGACGGAATATTGCATCGAAAGGGAGATCTTCGTATCCCAAAAGGAAATCCTGTCGTTTCCATAGAAGCGTTACTCGATTTAGAAGGAGCAGTTATAGAACCAGTAGTATTTCGTAGCGACGAAGTTTCTGTGCTTATTCGTCAATGTGATGGAGCGAGGGATGCAGTAAAGAAGGAATAGTGCATCGGGAAGGAAATACTCGTATCCCAAAAGAAAATCCTGTCGTTTCCATAGAAAAGTTACTCAATTTAGTAGGATACGTCATAGAACCCATAGTATTTCATAGCGACGCAATTTCTGTGTTAATTCGTTAATGTGATTGAGCGAGTGATGCAGTAAAGAAGGAATAGTTCATTAGAAAGGAGATACACGTATCCCAAAAGAAAATTCCTTCGTTTCCGTAGAAACGTTACTCGATTTAGAAGGAGAAGTATTTGAACCCATAGTTTTTCATAGCCACGCAATTTCTGTGTTAATTCGTCAATGCGATCGAGCGAGGGATGCAGTAAAGAAGGAATAGTGCAGCGGAAAGGAGGTACTCGTATCCCAAAAGAAAATCCTGTCGTTTCCATAGAATCGTTTCTCGATTTAGAAGGAGAAGTCATAGAACCCATGGTATTTCATCGCGACGCAATTTCTGTGTTAATTCGTCAATGTGAGGGAGCGAGAGATGCAGTAACGACTGTATAGTGCATCGGAAGGAGATACTCGTATCCCAAAAGAAAATCCTGTCGTTTCCATAGAAACGTTACTCGATTTGAAAGGAGAAGTTATAGAAACCTTAGTATTTCACAGCGGCGCAATTTCTGAGCTTATCCTTCAGTGTGAGGAAGCGAGGGATGCAGTAAAGAACTAATAGTGCATCGGAATGGAGATACTCGTATACCAAAGGAAAATCCTGTCGTTTCCATAGAAACGTTACTCGATTTAGAAGGATAAGTCATAGAGCCCACAGTATATCATAGCGACGCAATCTCTGTGTTAATTCGTCAATGTGAGGGAGCGAGGGATGCAGTAAAGAAGGAATAGTGCATCGGAAAGGAGATACTCGTATACCAAAAGAAAATCCTCTCGTTTCCATAGAAACGTTACTCGATATAGAAGGAGAAGTCATAGAGCATACAGTATATCATAGCGACGCAAGCTCTGTGTTAATTCGTCAATGTGAGGGAGCGAGGGATGCAGTAAAGGAGGAATAGTGCATCGGAAAGGAGAAATTCGTATCCCAAAAGAAAATCCTGTCTTTTCCACAGAAACTTGACTCGATTTAGAAGGAGAAGTCATAGTACCCATAGTATTTCATAGCGACGGAATTTCTGTGTTATTTCGTCAATGTGAGGGAGCGAGGGAAGCAGTATAGCAGGAATAGTGCATTGGAAAGGAGATACTCGTATCCAAAAAGAAAATCCTGTTTTTTCCATAGATGTGTTACTCGACTTGGAAGGGGATGTCGTAGAACCAATAGTATTTCATAGCGACGCAATTTCTGTGTTAATTTGTCAATTTGAGGGAGCGAGGGATGCGGTAAAGACGGAATATTGCATCGGAAGGGAAATATTCGTATCCCAAAAGGAAATCCTGTCGTTTCCAAAGAAACGTTACTCGATTTAGAAGGAGCAGTTATAGAACCAATAGTATTTCGTAGCGACGCAATTTCTGTGCTTATTCGTCAATGTGATGGAGCGAGGGATGCAGTAAAGAAGGAATAGTGCATCGGGAAGGAAATACTCGTATCCCAAAAGAAAATCCTGTCGTTTCCAGAGAAAAGTTACTCAATTTAGTAGGATAAGTCACAGAACCCATAGTATTTCATAGCGACGCAATTTCTGTGTTAATTCGTCAATGTGAGGGAGCGAGAGATGCAGTAAAGAAGGAATAGTGCATCGGAAATTATATAGTCGTATCTCAAAAGAAAATCCTGTCGTCTCAATCGAAACGTTACTCGATTTAGAAGGAGAAGACATAGAACCCATAGAATTTCCTAGCGACGCAATTTCTGTGTTAATTCGTCAATGTGAGGCAGCGAGGGATGCAGTAAAGAAGGAGTAGGGCGTCGAAAAGGAGATACTCGTATCCCAAAAGAAAATTCCTTCGTTTCCGTGGAAACGTTACTCGATTTAAAAGGAGAAGTATTGGAACCCATAGTTTTTCATAGCCACGCAATTTCTGTGTTAATTCGTCAATGCGATGGAGCGAGGGATGCAGTAAAGAAGGAATAGTGCAGCGGAAAGGAGATACTCGTATCCCAAAAGAAAATCCCGTCGTTGCCATAGAATCGTTTCTCGATTTAGAAGGAGAAGTCATAGAACCCATAGTATTTCATCGCGAAGCAATTTCTGTGTTAATTCGTCAATGTGAGGGAGCGAGAGATGCAGTAAAGACGGTATAGTGCATCGGAAGGAGATACTCGTATCCCAAAAGAAAATCCTGTCGTTTCCATAGAAACGTTACTCGATTTGAAAGGAGAAGTTGAAGAAACCTTAGTATTTCACAGCGGTGCAATTTCTGAGCTTATCCTTCAGTGTGAGGAAGCGAGGGATGCAGTAAAGAACTAATAGTGCATCGGAATGGAGATACTCGTATACCAAAAGAAAATCCTGTCGTTTCCATAGAAACGTTACTAGATTTAGAAGGATAAGTCATAGAGCCCACAGTATATCATAGCGACGCAATCTCTGTGTTAATTCGTCAATGTGAGGGAGCGAGGGATGCAGTAAAGAAGGAATAGTGCATGGGAAAGGAGATACTCGTATACCAAAAGAAAATCCTCTCGTTTCCATAGAAACGTTACTCGATATAGAACGAGAAGTCATAGAGCATACAGTATATCATAGCGACGCAAGCTCTGTGTTAATTCGTCAAGGGGGGGGGGGGGGCGCGAGGGATGCAGTAAAGAAGGAATAGTGCATCGGAAGGGAAATACTCGTATTACAAAAAGAACATCCTGTCGTTTCCATAGAAACGTTACTCGATTTAGAAGGAGATGTTATAGAACCCATAGTAATTCATAGCGACGCAATGTCTGTGCTTATTCGTCAATGTGAGGGAGCGAGGGATGGAGTAAAGAAGGAATAGCGCATCGGAAAGGTGATAGTTGTATCTTAAAAGAAAATCCTCTCTTTTCTATAGAAACGTTACACGATTTAGACGGAGAAGTCATTGAATCCATTGAATTCCATAGCGACGAAATATCTGTGATAAATCGTCAATGTGAGGGAGCGAGGTATGCAGTAAAAACGGAATAGTGCATCGGAAAGGAGATACTCGTATCCCAAAAGAAAATACTGTCGTTCAATAGATACGTTACTCGATTTAGAAGGGGAAGTCATTGAACCAATAGTATTTCATAGCGACGCAATTCCTGTGTTAATTCGTCAATGTGAGGGAGCGAGGGATGCAGTAAAGAAGGAATAGTGCATCGGATAGGTGAAAGTTGTATCTTAAAAGAAAACCTTCTCTTTTCTATAGAAACGTTACACGATTTAGAAGGAGAAGTCATTGAAACCATTGAATTCCATAGCGACGAAATTTCTGTGATAAATCGTCAATGTGAGGGAGCGAGGTATGCAGTAAAAACGGAATAAAGCATCGGAAAGGAGGTACTCGTATCCCAAAAGAAAATCCTCTCTTTTCCATAGAAACGTTACTCGATTTAGAAGGAGAAGTTATAGTATCTATAGTATTTCATAGCGACGCAATATCTGTGTTAATTCGTCAATGTGAGGGAGCGAGGGATGCAGTAAGGACGGAATAGTGCTTTGGAAAGGAGATACTCGTATACCAAAAGGAAATCCTGTCGTTTCCATAGAAAAGTTACACGATTTAGAAGGAGAAGTCATAGAACCCATAGTAATTCATAGCGACGAATTTTCTATGTTAATTCGTCAATGTGAGGGAGCGAGCGATGCAGTAAAGAAGGAATAGTGCATCAAGAAGGAGATACTCGCATCCCAAAAGCAAATCCTGCCGTTTCCATAGAAACGTTACTCGATTTAGAAGGAGAAGTTATAGAACCCATAGTATTTCATAGCGACGCAATTTCTGCGTTAATTTGTTAATGTGAGCGTGCGAGGGATGCAGTAAAGAAGGAATAGTGCATCGGAAAGGAGATAGTCGTATCCCAAAAGAAAATCCTGTCGTTTCCATAGAAACGTTACTCGATTTAGAAGGAGAAGTCATTGAACCCACAGAATTCCATAGCGACGCAATTTCTGTGTTAATTCGCAAATGTGAGAGAGCGAGGGATGCAGTACAGAAGGAATAGTGCAGCGGAAAGGAGATGCTCGTATCCCAAAAGACAATTCTGTCTTTTCCATAGAAACGTTACTCGATTTTGAAGGAGAAGCCATAGAACCCATAGAATTACATAGCGACGCCATTTCTGTGTTAATTCGTCAATGTGAGGGAACGAGGGATGCAGTAAAGAAGGAATAGTGCATCGGAAAGGAGATACCCGTATCCCAAAAGAAAATCCTGTTGTTTCCATAGAAACGTTAATCGATTTATAAGGGGATGTCATAGAACCGATACTATTTCATAGCGACGCAATTTCTGTGTTAATTTGTGATTTTGAGGGAGCGAGGGATGCAGTAAAGAAGGAATTGTACATCGGAAAGGAGATACTCGTATCGCAAAAGAAAATCCTGATGTTACCATAGAAACGTTACTCGATTAAGATGGAGGAGTCATAGAACCCTTAGTATATCATGGGGACGCCCTTTCTGTGTTAATTCGTCAATGTGGTGGAGCGAGGGATGCAGTAAAGAAGGAATAGTGCATCGGAAAGGAGGTACTCGTATCCCAAAAGGAAATACCGACGTTTCCATAGAAACGTTACTCGAATTAGAAGGAGAAGCCATAGAACACATAGTATTTCATAGCGACGCAATTTCTGGGTTAATTCGTCAATGTGAGGTAGCGAGGGATGCAGTAAAGAAGGAATAGTGCATCGGAATTGAGATACTCGTATACCAAAAGAAAATCCTTTCGTTTCCGTAGAAACGTTACTCGATTTAGAGGGAGAAGTCATAGGACCCATAGTATTTCATAGCGACAGAATTTCTGTGTTAGTTCGTCAATGTGAGGGAGCGAGGGATGCAGTAAAGAAAGAATAGTGCATCGGAAAGGAGATACTCGTGTTTCAAAAGAACATCCAGTCGTTTCCATAGAAACGTTACTCGATTTAGAAGGAAAAGTTATAGAACCCATAGTAATTCATAGCGACGCAATGTCTGTGCTTATTCGTCAAAGTGAGGGAGCGAGGGATGCAGTAAAGAAGGAATAGTGCATCGGAAAGGAGATACTCGTATACCAAAAGAAAATCCTGCCGTTTCAATATAAACGTTACTCGATTTAGAAGGAGGAGTCATAGAACACATAATATTCCATAGCGTCACAATTTCTGTGTTAATTCGTCAATGTGAGGGGGCCAGGGATGCAGTAAAGAAATAATAGTGCATGGGAAAGGAGAAATTCGTATCCCAAAAGAAAATCCTGTCTTTTCCATAGAAACTTGACTCGATTTAGAAGGAGAAGTCATAGAACCCATAGTATTTGATAGCGACGGAATTTCTGTGCTTATTCCTCAATGTGGGGGAACGATGGGATGCAGTAAAGAAAGAATAGTGCATCGGAAAGGAGAAACTCGTATCCCAAAAGAAAATCCTGTCGTTTCAATAGAATCGTTACTCAATTTAGAAGGAGAAGTCATAGGACCCATAGCTTTTTATAGCGGCGCAATTTCTGTGTTAATTCGTCAATGTGAGGGAGCGAGGGATGCAGTAAAGAAAAAATATTGCATCGTAAAGGAAATACTCGTATTCCCAAAGAAAATCCTCTCGTTTCCATAGAAACGTTACTCGATTTAGAAGGAGAAGTCATTGAACACATAGTATAGCATAGCGACGCAAATTCTGTGATAATTCGTCAATGTGAGGGAGCCAGGGATGCAGTAAAGACGGAATAATGCATCGGATAGGAGATATTCGTATCCGAAAAGAAAATCCTGACGTTTCCATAGAAACGGTACTCGATGAAGATGGAGAAGTCTTAGGTCACATTGTACTCCATAGCGACGCCATTTCTGTGTTAATTCGTAAATGTTAGGGAGCGAGGGATGCAGTAAAGAAGGAGAAGTGCATCGGAAAGGAGATACTCGTTTCCCAAAAGAAAATCCTGTCGTTTCCGTGGTAACGTTACTCGAATTAGTAGGAGAAGTTATAGAACATATAGTATTTCATGGCGACGCAATTTCTGTGTTAATTCGTCATTGTGAGGGAGCGAGGGATGCAGAAAGAGGGAATTGAGCATCGGAAAGGAAATACTCGTACCCCAACAGAAAATCCTTTCGTTTCCGTAGAAATGTTACTCGATTTAGAAAGAGAAGTCATTGAACCCATAGTATTCCATAGCGACGCAATTTCTGTGATAAATCGTCAATGTGAGGGAGCGAGGGATGCAGTAAAGAAGGAATAGTGCATCGGAAAGGAGATACTCGTGTTTCAAAAGAACATCCTGTCGTTTCCTTAGAAACGTTACTCGATTTAGAAGGAGGCAATTGTAGAACCCATAGTAATTCATAGCGACGCAATGTCTGTGCTTATTCGTCAATGTGAGGGAGCGAGCGATGCAGTAAAGAAGGAATAGCGCATCGGAAAGGAGATACTCGTATCCCAAAAGAAGTTCCTGTTGTTTCCATAGAAACGTTACTCGATTTAGAAGGAGAAGTCATAGAAGCCATAGTATTTCATTGCGATGCCATTTATGTGTTAATTCGTCAATGTGAGGGAGCGAGGGATGCAGTAAAGAAGGAATAGTGCATGGGAAAGGAGATACTCGTATACCAAAAGAAAATCCTCTCGTTTCCATAGAAACGTTACTCGATATAGAACGAGAAGTCATAGAGCATACAGTATATCATAGCGACGCAAGCTCTGTGTTAATTCGTCAAGGGGGGGGGGGGGGGCGCGAGGGATGCAGTAAAGAAGGAATAGTGCATCGGAAGGGAAATACTCGTATTACAAAAAGAACATCCTGTCGTTTCCATAGAAACGTTACTCGATTTAGAAGGAGATGTTATAGAACCCATAGTAATTCATAGCGACGCAATGTCTGTGCTTATTCGTCAATGTGAGGGAGCGAGGGATGGAGTAAAGAAGGAATAGCGCATCGGAAAGGTGATAGTTGTATCTTAAAAGAAAATCCTCTCTTTTCTATAGAAACGTTACACGATTTAGACGGAGAAGTCATTGAATCCATTGAATTCCATAGCGACGAAATATCTGTGATAAATCGTCAATGTGAGGGAGCGAGGTATGCAGTAAAAACGGAATAGTGCATCGGAAAGGAGATACTCGTATCCCAAAAGAAAATACTGTCGTTCAATAGATACGTTACTCGATTTAGAAGGGGAAGTCATTGAACCAATAGTATTTCATAGCGACGCAATTCCTGTGTTAATTCGTCAATGTGAGGGAGCGAGGGATGCAGTAAAGAAGGAATAGTGCATCGGATAGGTGAAAGTTGTATCTTAAAAGAAAACCTTCTCTTTTCTATAGAAACGTTACACGATTTAGAAGGAGAAGTCATTGAAACCATTGAATTCCATAGCGACGAAATTTCTGAGATAAATCGTCAATGTGAGGGAGCGAGGTATGCAGTAAAAACGGAATAAAGCATCGGAAAGGAGGTACTCGTATCCCAAAAGAAAATCCTCTCTTTTCCATAGAAACGTTACTCGATTTAGAAGGAGAAGTTATAGTACCTATAGTATTTCATAGCGACGCAATATCTGTGTTAATTCGTCAATGTGAGGTAGCGAGGGATGCAGTAAGGACGGAATAGTGCTTTGGAAAGGAGATACTCGTATACCAAAAGGAAATCCTGTCGTTTCCATAGAAAAGTTACACGATTTAGAAGGAGAAGTCATAGAACCCATAGTAATTCATAGCGACGAATTTTCTATGTTAATTCGTCAATGTGAGGGAGCGAGCGATGCAGTAAAGAAGGAATAGTGCATCAAGAAGGAGATACTCGCATCCCAAAAGCAAATCCTGCCGTTTCCATAGAAACGTTACTCGATTTAGAAGGAGAAGTTATAGAACCCATAGTATTTCACAGCGACGCAATTTCTGCGTTAATTTGTTAATGTGAGCGTGCGAGGGATGCAGTAAAGAAGGAATAGTGCATCGGAAAGGAGATAGTCGTATCCCAAAAGAAAATCCTGTCGTTTCCATAGAAACGTTACTCGATTTAGAAGGAGAAGTCATTGAACCCACAGAATTCCATAGCGACGCAATTTCTGTGTTAATTCGCAAATGTGAGAGAGCGAGGGATGCAGTACAGAAGGAATAGTGCAGCGGAAAGGAGATGCTCGTATCCCAAAAGACAATTCTGTCTTTTCCATAGAAACGTTACTCGATTTAGAAGGAGAAGCCATAGAACCCATAGAATTACATAGCGACGCCATTTCTGTGTTAATTCGTCAATGTGAGGGAACGAGGGATGCAGTAAAGAAGGAATAGTGCATCGGAAAGGAGATACCCGTATCCCAAAAGAAAATCCTGTTGTTTCCATAGAAACGTTAATCGATTTATAAGGGGATGTCATAGAACCGATACTATTTCATAGCGACGCAATTTCTGTGTTAATTTGTGATTTTGAGGGAGCGAGGGATGCAGTAAAGAAGGAATTGTACATCGGAAAGGAGATACTCGTATCGCAAAAGAAAATCCTGATGTTACCATAGAAACGTTACTCGATTAAGATGGAGGAGTCATAGAACCCTTAGTATATCATGGGGACGCCCTTTCTGTGTTAATTCGTCAATGTGGTGGAGCGAGGGATGCAGTAAAGAAGGAATAGTGCATCGGAAAGGAGGTACTCGTATCCCAAAAGGAAATACCGACGTTTCCATAGAAACGTTACTCGAATTAGAAGGAGAAGCCATAGAACACATAGTATTTCATAGCGACGCAATTTCTGGGTTAATTCGTCAATGTGAGGTAGCGAGGGATGCAGTAAAGAAGGAATAGTGCATCGGAATTGAGATACTCGTATACCAAAAGAAAATCCTTTCGTTTCCGTAGAAACGTTACTCGATTTAGAGGGAGAAGTCATAGGACCCATAGTATTTCATAGCGACAGAATTTCTGTGTTAGTTCGTCAATGTGAGGGAGCGAGGGATGCAGTAAAGAAAGAATAGTGCATCGGAAAGGAGATACTCGTGTTTCAAAAGAACATCCAGTCGTTTCCATAGAAACGTTACTCGATTTAGAAGGAAAAGTTATAGAACCCATAGTAATTCATAGCGACGCAATGTCTGTGCTTATTCGTCAAAGTGAGGGAGCGAGGGATGCAGTAAAGAAGGAATAGTGCATCGGAAAGGAGATACTCGTATACCAAAAGAAAATCCTGCCGTTTCAATATAAACGTTACTCGATTTAGAAGGAGGAGTCATAGAACACATAATATTCCATAGCGTCACAATTTCTGTGTTAATTCGTCAATGTGAGGGGGCCAGGGATGCAGTAAAGAAATAATAGTGCATGGGAAAGGAGAAATTCGTATCCCAAAAGAAAATCCTGTCTTTTCCATAGAAACTTGACTCGATTTAGAAGGAGAAGTCATAGAACCCATAGTATTTGATAGCGACGGAATTTCTGTGCTTATTCCTCAATGTGGGGGAACGATGGGATGCAGTAAAGAAAGAATAGTGCATCGGAAAGGAGAAACTCGTATCCCAAAAGAAAATCCTGTCGTTTCAATAGAATCGTTACTCAATTTAGAAGGAGAAGTCATAGGACCCATAGCTTTTTATAGCGGCGCAATTTCTGTGTTAATTCGTCAATGTGAGGGAGCGAGGGATGCAGTAAAGAAAAAATATTGCATCGTAAAGGAAATACTCGTATTCCCAAAGAAAATCCTCTCGTTTCCATAGAAACGTTACTCGATTTAGAAGGAGAAGTCATTGAACACATAGTATAGCATAGCGACGCAAATTCTGTGATAATTCGTCAATGTGAGGGAGCCAGGGATGCAGTAAAGACGGAATAATGCATCGGATAGGAGATATTCGTATCCGAAAAGAAAATCCTGACGTTTCCATAGAAACGGTACTCGATGAAGATGGAGAAGTCTTAGGTCACATTGTACTCCATAGCGACGCCATTTCTGTGTTAATTCGTAAATGTTAGGGAGCGAGGGATGCAGTAAAGAAGGAGAAGTGCATCGGAAAGGAGATACTCGTTTCCCAAAAGAAAATCCTGTCGTTTCCGTGGTAACGTTACTCGAATTAGTAGGAGAAGTTATAGAACATATAGTATTTCATGGCGACGCAATTTCTGTGTTAATTCGTCATTGTGAGGGAGCGAGGGATGCAGAAAGAGGGAATTGAGCATCGGAAAGGAAATACTCGTACCCCAACAGAAAATCCTTTCGTTTCCGTAGAAATGTTACTCGATTTAGAAAGAGAAGTCATTGAACCCATAGTATTCCATAGCGACGCAATTTCTGTGATAAATCGTCAATGTGAGGGAGCGAGGGATGCAGTAAAGAAGGAATAGTGCATCGGAAAGGAGATACTCGTGTTTCAAAAGAACATCCTGTCGTTTCCTTAGAAACGTTACTCGATTTAGAAGGAGGCAATTGTAGAACCCATAGTAATTCATAGCGACGCAATGTCTGTGCTTATTCGTCAATGTGAGGGAGCGAGCGATGCAGTAAAGAAGGAATAGCGCATCGGAAAGGAGATACTCGTATCCCAAAAGAAGTTCCTGTTGTTTCCATAGAAACGTTACTCGATTTAGAAGGAGAAGTCATAGAAGCCATAGTATTTCATTGCGATGCCATTTATGTGTTAATTCGTCAATGTGAGGGAGCGAGGGATGCAGTAAAGAAGGAATAGTGCATCAGAAAGGAGATACTCGTATCCCAAAAGAAAATAATGTCGTTTCCATTGAAACGGTACTTGATTTAGAAGGATAAGTCATAGAACCCATGGTATTTCATAGCGACGCAATTTCTGTGCTTATTCCTCAATGTGAGGGAACGATGGGATGCAGTAAAAAAGGAATAGTGCATCGGAATGGAGATGGTCGTATCTCAAAAGAAAATCCTGGCGCCTCCATAGAAACGTTACTCGATTTAGGAAATGTCACAGAACCCATAGTATTTCATAGCGACGCAATTTCATTGTTAATTCGTCAATGTGAGGGAGCGAGGGATGCAGTAAAGAAGGAATAGTGCATCAGGAGGGAGATACTCGTATCCCAAAATAAAATCCTGTCGTTTCAATAGAAACGTTTTTCGCTTTAGCTTTAGAACTTATAGATTACATAGTACTTCATAGCGACGCATTTTCTGTGTTAATTCGTCAATATGAGGGACCGAGAGATACAGTCAGGAAGGAATGGTGCTTCGGAAAGGAGATCCTCGTATCATAAAAGAAACTACTGTCGTTTCCATAGACACGTTACTCGATTTAGAAGGAGAAGTCACAGAACACATATTATTTCATAGCGACGCAATTTGTGCGTTAATTCGTCAATGTGTGAGAGCGAGTGATGCAGTAAAGAAATAATAGTGCAACGGAAAGGAGATAGTCGTATCAAAAAGAAAATCCCGTCGTATCAATAGAAACGATACTCGATGTAGAAGGAGAAATTTTAGAACCCATAGTCTCCCATAGCGACGCAATTTCTGTGAATATTCGTCGATGTGACGGAGCTAGGGATGCAGTAAAGAACTAATAGAGCATCGGAAAGGAGATACTCGTATCCCAAAAGCAAAATCCTGTCGTTTCCATAGAAACGTTACTCGGTTTAAAAGGAGAAGTCATGGAACCCATAGTATTTGATAGCGAAGTAATTTCTGTGTTAATTCGTCAATGTGATCGAGCTAGGGATGCAGTAAAGAGGGAATAGTGCATCGGAATGGAGATACTCGTATCCCAAAAGAAAGTCCTGTCGTTTCAATAGAAACGTTACTCGTTTTAGAAGGAGAAATCATAGAACCCTTAGTATTTCATAGCGACGCAATTTCTGTGTTAATTCGCGAATGTGAGGGAGCGAGGGATGCAGTCCAGAAGGAGTAGTGCATTGGAAAGGAGATAGTCGTATCCCAAAAGAAAATCCTGTCGTTTCCGTGGAAATGTTACTTGATTTAGAAGGAGAAGTCATAGAACGCATAGTATGTCATTGCGACGCAAGTTCTGAGGTAATTCCTCAATGTAAGGGAGCGAGGGATGCAGTAAAGAAGGAATAGTGCATCGGAAAGGAAATACTCGTATACCAAAAGAAAATCCTGTCGATATCATTCAAACGTTACTCGATTTAGAAGGAGATGTCATAGAACCCATAGTATTCCATAGCGACGCAATTTCTGTGTTAATTCGGCAATGTGAGGGAGCCAGGGATGCAGTAAAGAAGGTATAGTGCATCGGAAAGGAGATACTCGTATCCCAAAAGAAAATCCTGTCGTTTCGATAGAAACGTTTCTCGATTTAGAAGGAGAAGTCATAGAACCCATAGTATTCCTTAGGGACTCAATTTCAGTGTTCATTCTTCAATGTGACTGAGCCAGGGATACAGTAAAGAAGGAATAGTGCATCGGAAATGAGATACTCGTATCCCAAAAGAAAATCCTTTCGTTTTAACAGAAACGTTACTCGATTTAGAAAGAGATGTCATAGAACGCATAGTATTTCAAGACAACGCAATTTCTGTGTTAATTCGTCAATGTGAGGGCGCGAGGGATGCAGTAAAAAAGGAATAGTGAATCTGAAAGGAGATAGTCGTATCCCAAAGGAAAATCCAGTCGTTTCCAAAGAAACGTTACTCGATTTAGAAGGAGAAGTCAATGTACCCATAGTATTCCATAGAGACGCAATTGCTGTGACAATTCGTCCATGTGAGAGAGCCAGGGATGCAGTAAAGAAGGACTAGTGCACCGGAAAAGAGAAACTCGTATCAGGAAAGAAAATCCTGTCGTTTCAATAGAAACGTTACTCGATTTAGGAGGAGAAGGCATAGAACCCATAGTATTTCATAGCGACGCAATTTCTGTGTTAATTCGTCAATGTGAGGGAGCGAGGGATGCAGTAAAGAAGGAGTAGTGCATCGCAATGGAGATACTCGTATCCCAAAAAAAAACCCTGTCGTTTCTATAGAAACGTTACTCGATTTAGAAGGAGCGGTCATATAACCCATAGTATGTCATAGCGACGAAATTTCTGCGATCATTCGTCAATGTGAGGGAGCGAGGGATGCAGTAAAGAAGGAATAGTGCACCGGAAAGGAGATACTCGTATACCAAAAGAAAATCCTGTCGTTTTAATAGAAACGTTACTCGATTTAGAAAGAGATGTCATAGAACGCATAGTATTTCAAGCGACGCAATTTCTGTGTTAATTCGTCAATGTGAGGGAGCGAGGGATGCAGTAAAGAATGAATAGAGCATCGGAAAGGAGATACTCGTATCCCAAAAAGAAAATCTTGTCGTTTCCATAGAAACGATACTCGATTCAGAAAGAAAAGTCATAGAACACATAGTATTCCATTGCGTCCCAGTTTCTGTGTTGATACGTCAATGTGAGGGAGCCAGGGATGCTGTAAAGAAGGAATTGTGCATCGGAAAGGAGATAGTCGTATCCAAAAAGAAAATCCTGACGCCTCCATAGAAACGTTACTCGATTTAGAAGGAGAAGACATAGAACCCATAGTATTTGATAGTGACGAAATTTCTGATATTATTCGTCAATGTGAGGGTGCGAGGGATGCAGTAAAGAAGGAATAGTGCATCGGAAAGGAGATACTCGTATACCAAAAGAAAATCCTGTCGTTTTAATAGAAACGTTACTCGATTTAGAAAGAGATGTCATAGAACGCATAGTATTTCAAAGCGACGCAATTTCTGTGTTAATTCGTCAATGTGAGGGAGCTAGGGATGCATTAAAGAAGTAATAGAGCATCGGAAAGGAGATACTCGCATACCAAAAGAAAATCCTGTCGTTTTAATAGAAACTTTACTCGATTTTGAAAGAGATGTCATAGAACGCATATTATTTCAAGGCGACGCAATTGCTGTGTTAATTCGTCAATGTGAGGGAGCGAGGGAAGCAGTACAGAAGGAATACCGCAGCGGAAAGGAGATAGTCGTATCCCACAAGAAAATCCTGAAGTTTCCATGGAAATGTTACTCGATTTAGAAGGAGAAGTCATAGAACACATTGTATTCCGTAGCGACGCAAGTTCTGTGGTAATTTGTCAATGTAAGGGAGCGTGAGATGCAGTAAAGTAGGAAGCGTGAATCGGAAAGTAGATATTCCTATACCAAAGGAAAATCCTGTCGTATGGATTGAAACGTCACTCGATTTAGAAGGTGAAGTCATAGAACCCATACTATTCCATAGCGACGCAATTTCTGTGTCAATTCGTCAATGTGAGTAAGCCAGGGATGCAGTAAAGAAGGAATAGTGCATCGGAAAGGAGGTACTCGTATCCCACAAGAAAATCCTGTCGTTTCTATAAAAATGTTGCTCGATTTAGAGTGAGAAGTCATAGAACACATAATATTTCATAGCGACGAAACTTCTGCGTTAATTCGTCAATGGGAGGGAGCGAGGGATGCAGTAAAGAAGGAATAGTGAATCTGAAAGGAGATAGTCGTATCCCAAAAGAAAATCCAGTCGTTTCCAAAGAAACGTTACTCGATTTAGAATGAGAAGTCAATGAAACCATAGTATTCCATAGCGACGCAATTGCTGTGACAATTCGTCCATGTGTGAGAGCCAGGGTAGCAGTAAAGTAGGAATAGTGCATCGGAAAGGAGAAACTCGTATCCCAAAAGAAAATCCTGTCGTTTCAATAGAAACGTTACTCGATTTAGAAGGAGAAGGCATAGAACCCATAGTATTTCATAGCGACGCAATTTCTGTGTTAATTTGTCAATGTAATGGAGCGAGGGATGCAGTAAAGATGGAATAGTGCATCGGAAAGGAGTTACTCATATCCCAAAAGAAAATCCGGACGTTTTAATAGGAACGTTACTCGATTAAGAAGGAGATGTCATAGAACACACAGGATTTCATAGCGACGCCATTTCTGTGTTAATTTTTCAATGTGAGGGATCGAGGGATGCAGTAAAGAGGGAATAGTGCATCGGAAAGGAGATAATCGTATCCCAAAAGAAAATCCTGTCGTTTCAATAGAAATGTTACTCGATTTAGAAGGAGAAGTCATAGAACCCATAGTATTTCATAGCGATGCATTTTCTGTGTCAATTCGTCAATGTGAGGGAGCGAGGGATGCAGTAAAGAAGGAATAGTGCATCGGAAAGGAGATACACGTATCCCATAAGAAAATCCTGTCGTTTCAATTGACAAGTTACTCGATTTAGAAGGGGAAGTCATGGAACACATAGTATTAAATAGCGACGCAATATCTGTGTTAATTCGTCAGTGTGAGGTAGCCATGGATGCATTAAAGAAGGAATAGTGCATCGGAAAGGAGATACTCGTATCCCAAAAGAGAACCCTGTCGTTTCCATAGAAACGTTTCTCGACTTAGAAGGAGAGGTCATAGAACCCATAGTATTTCATAGCGAAGCCATTTCTGTGTTAATTTGTCAATGTGAGGGATCGAGGGATGCAGTAAAGAGTGAATAGTGCATCGGAAAGGAGATAATCGTATCCCAAAAGAAAATCTCGTCGTTTCAATAGAAATGTTACTCGATTTAGAAGGAGAAGTCATAGAACCCATAGTATTTCATAGCGACGCAATTTCTGTGTTAATTCGTCAATGTGAGGGAGCGCGGGATGCAGTAAAGAAGGGGTAGTGCATCGGAAACGGGATAGTCAGTCGTATCCCAAAAGAAAACCCCTTCGTATCCATAGAAACGTTACTCGATTTAGAAGGAGAAGTTCTAGAACCCATAGTATTTCATAGCGACGCAATTTCTGTGTTAATTCGTCAATGTGAGAGAGCGACGGATGCAGTAGAGAAGGAATAGTACATCGGAAAGGAGATACTCGTATCCGAAAAGATAATCCTGTCGTTTCCATGGAAACGTTACTCGATTTAGAAGGAGAAGTCATTGAACCCATAGTATTCCATAGGGACGCAATGCCAGTGTTGATTCGTCAATGTGAGTGAGCCAGGAATACAGTAAAGAAGGAATAGTGTATCGGAAATAAGATACTCGTATCCCAAGAGAAAATCCTGTCGTTTTAGTAGAAACGTTACTCGATTTAGAAGGAGATGTCATAGAACGCATAGTATTTCAAGTCGAGGCAATTTCTGTGTTAGTTCGTCAATGTGAGGGAGCGAGGGATGCAGTACAGAAGGAATACCGCATCGGAAGGGAGATAGTCGTATCCCAAAAGAAAATCCTGTCGTTTCCATCGAAACGTTACTCGATTTAGAAGGAGAAGTCATAGAACCCATTGTATTTCATAGCGACGCAAGATCTGTGGTAATTCGTCAATGTAAGGGAGCGAGGGTTGCAGTAAAGAAGGAATAGTGCATCGGAAAGTAGATAATCCTATACCAAAAGAATATCCTGTCGTTTCCATTGAAACATTACTCGATTTAGAAGGAAAAGTCATAGAACTCATAGTATTTCATAGCGACGCAATTTCTGTGCTAATTCGTCAATGTGAGTGAGTGAGGGATGCAGTAAAGAAGGAGTAGTGCATCGGAAAGGAGATACTCGTATCCCAAAAGAAAATCCTGTCGTTTCCATAGAAACGTTACTCGATTTAGAAGGAGAAGCCATAGAACCCATAGTATTTCATAATGACGCAATTTCTGTGTTAATTCGCCAATGTGAGGGAGCGAGGGATGCAGTACAGAAGGAATAGTGCATCGGAAAGGAGATAGTCGTATCCCAAATGAAAATTCTGTTGTTTCCATAGAAACGTTACTCGATTTAGAAGGAGAAGTCATAGAACCCATAGTATTTCTTAGCGACGCAATTTCTGTGGTAATTCGTCAATGTGAGGTAGCCAGGGATACATTAGAGAAAGAATAGTGCATCGGAAAGGAGATACTCGTATCCCCAATGAAAACCCTGTCGTTTCCATAGAAACGTTTCTCGATTTAGAAGGAGAGGTCATAGAACCCATACTATTTTATAGCTACGCAATCTCTGTGTCATTTCGTCAATGTGAGGGAGCGAGGGATGCAGTAAAGTATTAATAGTGCATCGGAAGGAGAAACTCGTATACCAAAAGAAAATCCTGTCGTTTCCATAGAAACGTTACTCGATTTAGAAGGAGAAGTCATAGAACCAATAGTATTTTATAGCGACGCAATTTCTGTGTCAATTCGTCAATGTGAGGTAGCCAGTAATTCATTAAAGAAGGAATAGTGCATCGGAAAGGAGATACTCGTATCCCAAATGAAAACCCTGTCCTTTCTATAGAAACGTTACTCGATTTAGAAGGAGAAGTCATAGAACCCATAGTAATCCATAGGGACGCAATTTCAGTGTTAATTCGTCAATGTGACTGAGCCAGGGATGCAGTATAGAAGGAATAGTGCATCGGTAATGAGATACTCGTATCCCAAAAGAAAATCCTGTCGTTTCAAAAGAAACGTTACTCGATTTAGAAAGAGGTGTCATAGAAGGCATAGTATTTCAAGGCGACGCAATTTCTGTGTTAATTCGGCAATGTGAGGGAGCGAGGGATGCAGTACAGAAGGAATAGTGCATCGGAAAGGAGATAGTCGTATTCCAAAAGAAAAACCCGTCGTTTCCGTGGAAATGTTACTCGATTTGGAAGGAGAAGTCATAGAACTCATAGTATTTCATAACGACGCTATTTCTGTGTTAATTTGTCAATGTAATGGAGCGAGGGATGCAGTAAAGATGGAATAGTGCATCGGAAAGGAGATACTCACATTCCAAAAGAAAATCCTGACGTTTGAATAGGAACGTTACTCGATTTAGAAGGAGATGTCATAGAACACACAGGATTTCATAGCGATGCCATTTCTGTGTTAATTTGTCAATGTGAGGCATCGAGGTATGCAGTAAAGAAGGAATAGTGCATCGGAAAGGACATAATCGTATCCCAAAAGAAAATCCTGTCGTTTCCATAGAAACGTTACTCGACTTAGAAGGAGAAGTCATGGAACCCATAGAATTTCATAGCGACGCAATTTCTGTGTCAATTCGTCAATGTGAGGGAGCGAGGGATGCATTAAAGATGGAATAGTGCATCGGAAAGGAGATATTCGTATCCCAGAGAAAATCCAGTTGTTTCCGTAGAAACGTTAATCGATTTTGCGGGAGATGTCATAGAACCAATAGTGTTTCATAGCGACGCAATTTCTGTGATAATTTGTCAATGTAATGGAGCGATGGATGCAGTAAAGATGGAATAATGCATCGGACAGGAGATACTCATATTCTATTAGAAAACCCTGACGTTTCCATAGAAACGTTACTCGATTTAGAAGGAGAAGTCGTAGAACACATAGTATTTCATAGCGACGCAATTTCTGCGATAATTCGTCAATGTGAGGGAGCGAGGGATGCAGTAAAGAAGGAATGGTGCATCGGAAAGGAGATACTCGTATCCCAAAAGAAAATCCTGTCGTTTCCATAGAAACGTTACTCGATTTGGAAGGAGAAGTCATAGAACCCATAGTATTTCATTGCGACGCAATTTCTATGTTAATTCGTCAATGTGAGGGAGTGAGGGATGCACTAAAGAAGGAATAGTGCATCGGAAAGGAGATATCGTAACCCAAAAGAAAATCCTGTCTTTCCATTGAAACTTTACTCGATTTAGAATTAGAAGTCATAGAACACATAGTACTCCATAGCGTCGCAATTTCTGTGTAATTTCGTCAATGTGAGGGAGCGAGGGATGCAGTACAGAAGGAATAGTGCATCGGAAAGGAGATAGTTGAATCCCGATACGAAATCCTGTCGTTTCCATAGAAACGTTACTCGATTTAGAAGGAGAAGTTATAGAACCCATAGTATTTCATAGCGACGCAAGTTCGGTGGTAATTCGTCAATGTAAGGGAGCGAGGTATGCAGTAAAGAAATAATAGTGCATCGGAAAGGAGATACTCCTATACCAAAAGAAAATCCTGTCGTTTCCATTGAAACGTTTCTCGATTTAGAAGGAGAAGAAATAGAACCATAGTACACCATAGGGACGCAATTTCAGTGTTAATTCGTCAATGTGACTGAGTCAGGGATACAGTAAAGAAGGAATAGTGCATCGGAAATGAGATACTCGTATCCAAAAAGAAATTCCTGTCGTTTTAATAGAAACGTTACTCGATTTAGAAAGAGATGTCATAGAACGCATAGCATTTCAAGGCGACGCAATTTCTGTGTTAATTCGTCAATGTGAGGGAGCGAAGAATGCGGTAAAGAGGGAATAGTGCATCGGAAAGGAGATACTCGTATCCCAAAAGAAAATCCTGTCGGTTCCATTGAAACGTTACTCGATTAAGAAGGAGAAGCCGTAGAACCCATAGTATATCATAGCGACGCAATTTCTGTGTTAATTAGACAATATGAGGGAGCGAGGGATGCAGTAAAGAAGAAATAGTGCATCGGAAAATAGATACTCGTTACCCAAAAGAAAATCCTGTCGTATCAATAGAAACGTAACTCGATATAGAAAAAGAAGTTATAGAACCCATAGTATTTCATTTTGACGCAATCTCTGAGTTAATTGGTCAATGTGAGAGTGCGAGGGATGCAATAAAGAAGGAATAGTGCATCGTAAAGGAGATAGACGTATCCCAAAAGAAAATCCTCTCGTTTCCATACAAACGTAAATCGATTTAGAATTAGAAGTCATAGAATCCATAGTATTTCATAGAGACGCAATTTCATTGTTAATTCGTCAATGTGAGGGAGCGAGGGATGCAGTAAAGAAGAAATAATGCATCGGAAAGGAGATACTCGTATCCCAAAAAAAGACCTGTCGTTTCAATAGCATCGTTACCCGATTTAGAAGGAGAAGTTATAGAACACATAGTATTTCATAGCGACGCAATATAAGTGTTAATTCGCGAATGTGAGGGAGCCAGGGATTCAGTAAAGAAGGACTAGTGCATCGGAAAGGAGATAGACGTATCCCAAAAGAAAATCCTGTCGTTTCCATAGAAACGTTACTCGATTTAGAAGGAGAAGTCATAGAACACATAGTATTTCATAGCGTCGCAATTTATTTGTTAATTCGTCAATGTGTGGGAGCGATTGATGCAATAAAGAAAGAATAGCGCTTCGGAAAGGAGATACTCGTATCCCGAATGAAAAACCTGTCGTTTCCATAGAAATGTTTCTCGATATAGAAGGAGAAGTCATAGAACCCATAGTAATTCATGGCGACGCAAAATCTGTGCTAACTCGTCAATCTAAGGGAGCGAGGGATGCAGTAAAGAAGGAATAGTGCAGCGGAGTGGAGATACTCGTATCCCAAAAGAAAATCCTTTTGTTTCCATTGAAACGTTACTCGATGTAGAAGGAGATGTCATTGAACCAATGGTATTTCAGAATGACGCTATTTCTGAGTTAATTTGTCAATGTGAGGGAGCAAGGGATACAGTTAAGAAGGAATAGTGCATCGGAAAGGAGATACTCGTATCCCATAACAAAATCCTGTCGTTTCCTTAGTAACGTTACTCGATTTAGAAGGAGAAGTCATAGAACACATAGTATTCCATGGAGTCGCAATTTTGTGTTAATTCGTGAATGTGAGGGAGCCAGGGATGCAGTAAAGAAGTACTAGTGCGTCGGAAAGGAGACAGACGTATCCCAAGAGAAAATCCTGTCGCTTCCATAGGAACGTTACTCGATTTAGAAAGAGGAGTTATAGATCCCATAGTATTTCATTTCGACGCAATCTCTGGGTTAATTCGTCAATGTGAGAGTGCGAGGGATGCAATAAAGAAGGAATAGTGCATCGTAAAGGAGATAGACGTATCCCATAAGAAAATCCTCTCGTTTCCATAAAAACGTAACTCGATTTAGCAGGAGAAGTCATAGAACACATAGTATTCCATGGAGTCGCAATTTCTGTGTTAATTCGTGAATGTGAGGGTGCCAGGTATGCAGTAAAGAAGGACTAGTGCATGGGAAAGGAGATAGACGTATCCCAAACGAAAAGACTGTCGTTTCCATAGTAACGTTACTCGATTTAGAAGGAGAAGACATAGAATCCATCGGATTTCATAGCGACGCAATTTCTGAGCTTATTCGTCAATGTTAGGGAACGAGGGATGCAGTAAAGTAGGAATAGTGCATCGGAAAGGAGATACCCGTATCTCAAAGGAAAATCCTGTCGTTTCCATAGAAACGTTACTCGATTTAGTAGGGGAAGTCATAGCACACATATTATTTCATAGCGACGCAATTTCTGTGTTAATTCGTCAATGTGAGGGAGCGAGGGATGCAGGATAGAGGGAATAGTGCATCGGAAAGGAGATACTCGCATCCCAAACAAAAATCCTGTCGTTTCCATAGAAACGTTACTCGATTTAGAAGGAGAAGTCATAGAATCCATAGTATATCATAGAGACGCAATTTCATTGTTAGGTCGTCAATGTGAGGGAGCGAGGGATGCAGTAAAGAAGGAATAGTGCATCGGAGATACTCGTATGCCATAAGAAAATCCTGTCGTTTCCTTAGAAACGTTACTCGATTTAGAAGGAGAAGTCATAGAACACATAGTATTCCACGGAGTCGCAATTTCTGTGTTAATTCGTGAAAGTGAGGGAGCCAGGGATGCAGTAAAGAAGGACTAGTGCATCGGAAAGGAGATAGACGTATCCCAAAAGATAATCCTGTCGTTTCCATAGGAACGTTACACGATTCAGAAGGAGAAGTCGTAGAACACATAGTATTTCATAGCGACGCAATTTGTGTGTTAATTCGTCAATGTGAGGGAGCGAGGGATGCAGGGTAGAAGGAATAGTGCATCGGAAAGGAGATACTCGTATACCAGTATACCAAAAGAAAATCCTGTCGTTTCCATAGAAACGTTACTCGATTTAGAAGGAGAAGTCATAGAACCCATAGTATTTCATACTGACGCTATTTCTGTGTTAATTCGTCAATGTGAGGTAACGAGGGATGCATTAAAGAAGGAATAGTGCATCGGAAAGGAGATACTCGTATCCCAAAAGAAAATCCTGTCGTTACCATGGAAACGTTACTCGATTTAGACGGAGAAATCACAGAACCCATAGGATTTCATAGCGACACAATATCTGTGTTAATTCGTCAATGTGAGGGTGCGAGGGATGCAATAAAGAAGGAATAGTGCATCGGAAAGGAGATACTCGGATCCGATAAGAAAATCCTGTCCTTTCCATAGAATCGATATTCGATTTAGAAGGAGAAGTCATAGAGCACATAGTATTCCATAGCGTCGCAATTTCTGTGTTAATTCGTTAATGTGATGGAGCCAGGGATGGAGTAGGGAAGGAATAGTGCATCGGAAAGCAGATAGTCGTATCCCAAAAGAAAATCCTGTCGTTTCCATAGAAACGATACTCGATTTAAAAGGAGAAGTCATAGAACCCATAGGGTTTCATAGCGACGCATTTTCTGTGCTTATTCGTCAGTGTTATGGAACGAGGCAATCAGTAACGTAGGAATAATGCATCGGAAAGGAGATAGTCGTATCCCAAAAGAAAATCCTGTCGTTTCCATAGAAACGTTACTCGATTTAGAAGGAGAAGTCATAGAACCCATAGTATTTCATAGAGACGCAATTTCATTGTTAATTCGTCAATGTGAGGAAGCGAGGAAAGCAGTAAAGATGTTATAGTGCATCGGAAAGGAGATACTCGTATCCCAAATGAATAACCTGTCGTTTCAATAGAAACGTTACTCGATTTAGAAGGAGCAGTTATAGAACACATAGTATTTCATAGCGACGCAATTTCAGTGTTAATTCATGAATGTGAGGGATCGAGGGATGCAGTAGAGGAGGAATAGTGCATCGGAAATGAGGTACTCGTATCCCAACAGATAATTCTGTCGTTTCCATAGAAACGTGACTCGATTTTTAAGGACAAGTCATAGAACCCATAGTATTTCACACTGACGCAATTTCTGTGTTAATTCGACAATGTGAGAGAGCGAGGGCTGCAGGATAGAGGTAATAATGCATCGGAAAGGAGATACTCGTATCCAAAACGAAAATCCTGTCGTTTGCATAGAAACGTTACTCGATTTAGAGGGAGAAGTCATAGAACACATAGTATTTCATAGCGACGCAATATCTGTGTTACTTCGTCAATCTGAGGGAGCGAATGATGCAGTGAAGAAGGACTAGTGCATCGGAAAGGAGATAGACGTATCCCAAAAGAAAAACCTATCGTTTGCATAGGAACGTTACTCGATTTAGAAGGAGAAGTCATAGAACACATAGTATTTCATAGCGACGCAATTTATGTGTTAATTCGTCACTGTGAGGGTGCGAGGAATGCAGGATAGAAGGAATAGTGCATCGGAATGGAGATACTCGTATACCAGTATGCCCAAAGAAAATCCTGTCGCTTCCATAGAAACGTTACTCGATTTAGAAGGAGAAGTCATAGAACACATAGTATTCCATGGAGTCGCAATTTCTGTGTTAATTCGTGAATGTGAGGGAGCTAAGGATGCAGTAAAGAAAACTAGTGCATCGGAAAGGAGATACTCGTATTCCAAAAGAAAATCCATTTGTTTCCATTGAAACGTTACTCGATTTAGAAGGAGATGTCCTAGAACCAATGGTATTTAAGAGCGACGCAATTTCTGAGTTAATTTATCAATGTGAGGGAGCAAGGGATACAGTTAAGAGGGAATAGTGCATCGGAAAGGAGATTCTCGTATCCCATAAGAAAATCCTGTCGTTTCCTTAGAAAAGTTACTCGATTTAGAAGGAGAAGTCATAGAACACATAGTACTCCATGGAGTCGCAATTTGTGTGTTAATTCGTGAATGTGAGGGGGCCAGGGATGCAGTAAAGAAGGACTAGTGCATCGGAAAGGAGATAGACGTATCCCAAAAGATAATCCTGTCGTTTTCATAGGAACGTTACTCGATTTAGAAGGAGAAGTCATAGAACACATAGTATTTCATGGCGACGCAATTTATGTGTTAATTCGTCACTGTGAGGGTGCGAGGAATGCAGGATAGAAGGAATAGTGCATCGGAATGGAGATACTCGTATACCAGTATGCCAAAAGAAAATCCTGTCGCTTCCATAGAAACGTTACTCGATTTAGAAGGAGAAGTCATAGAACCCATAGTATTTCATAGCGACGCAATTTCTGTGTTAATTCGTCAATGTGAGGTAGCGAGGGAATCATTAAAGAAGGAATAGTGCATCGGAAAGGAGATACTCGTATCCCAAGTGAATAACCTGTCGTTTCAATAGAAACGTTACTCGATTTAGAAGGAGCAGTTATAGAACACACAGTATTTCATAGCGACGCAATTTCAGTGTTAATTCGTGAATGTGAGGGATCGAGGGATGCAGTAGAGGAGGAATAGTGCATCGGAAAGGAGATACTCGTATCCCAACAGCAAATTCTGTCGTTTCCATAGAAACGTGACTCGATTTTTAAGGACAAGTCATAGAACCCATAGTATTTCATACTGACGCAATTTCTGTGTTAATTCGTCAATGTGAGAGAGCGAGGGCTGCAGGATAGAGGGAATAATGCATCGGAAAGGAGATACTCGTATCCAAAACGAAAATGCTGTCGTTTGCATAGAAACGTTACTCGATTTAGAAGGAGAAGTCATAGAACACATAGTATTTCATAGCGACGCAATTTCTGTGTTAATTCGTCAATGTGAGGGAGCGTGTGATGCAGGATAGAAGGAATAGTGCATCGGAAAGGAGATACTCGTATCCCAAACGAAAATCCAGTCGTTTCCATAGAAACGTTACTCGATTTAGATGGAGAAGTCATAGAACACATACTTTACCATAGCGTCACAATACCTGTGTTAATTCGTCAATGTGAGGGAGCCAGGGATGCAGTAAAGAAGGAATAGCGCATCGGAAAGGAGATACACGTATCCCGAAAGAAAAACCTGTCGTTTCCATAGAAACGTATCTCGATATAGAAGGAGAAGTCATAGAACCCATAGTAATTCATAGCGACGCAATATCTGTGTTAATTCGTCAATCTGAGGGAGCGAATGATGCAGTGAAGAAGGACTAGTGCATCGGAAAGGAGATAGACGTATCTCAAAAGAAAATCCTGTCGTTTCCTTAGACACGTTACTCGATTTAGAAGGAGAAGTCATAGAACACATAGTATTCCATGGAGTCGCAATTTCTGTGTTAATTCGTGAATGTGAGGGAGCCAAGGATGCAGTAAAGAAGGACTAGTGCATCGGAAAGGAGATAGACGTATCCCAAAAGAAAATCCTGTCGTTACCATAGAAACGTTACTCGATTTAGAAGGATATGTCATAGAACCCATAGTGTTTCATAGCGACGCAATTTCTGTGTTAATTCGTCAATGTGAGGTAGCGAGGGATGCATTAAAGAAGGAATAGTGCATCGGAAAGGAGATACTCGTATCCCAAAAGAAAATCCCGTCGTTACCATGGAAACGTCACTCGATTTAGAAGGAAAAGTCATAGAACCCGTAGTAATTCCTAGAGCGGCAATTTCTGTGTTACTTCGTCAATGTGAGGGAGCGAGGTATGAAGTAAGAATGAATAATGCATCGGGAAGGAGATAGATGTATCCCGAAACGAAATCCTGTCGTTTAGATAGAATTGTTTCTCGTTTTTGAAGGAGAAGTTATAGAACCCATAGTATTACATGGCGACGCAATTTCTCTGCTTATTCGTCACTGTGAGGGAACGAGGGATGCAGTAAAGAACTAATTCTGCATCGGAAAGGAGGTACTCGTAACATAAAAGAAAATCCTGTCGTTTCCATAGAAACGTTACTCGATTTAGAAGGAGAAGTCATGGAACCCATAGTATTTCATAGCGACGCAATTTCTGTGTTAATTCGTCAATGTGAGTAAGCGAGAGATGCAGTAAAGAGGGAATAGTGCATCGGAAAGGAGATACTCGTATCCCAAAAAAAAATCCTGTCGTTTCAATAGAAACGTTACTCGATTTAGAAAGAGAAGTTATAGAACCCATAGAATTTCGTAGCGACGCAATCTCTGTGTTAATTCGTCAATGTGAGCTAGCGAGGAATGCAATAAAGAATGGATAGTCCATCGGAAAGGAGATACTCGGATCCGATAAGCAAATCCTGTCCTTTCATTAGAATCGATATTCGATTTAGATGGAGAAGACGTAGAGCACGTAGTATTCCATAGCGTCGCAATTTCTGTGTTAATTCGTCAATGTGATTGAGCCAGGGATGGAGTAAGGAAGGAATAGTCAATCGGAAAGGAGATAGTCGAATCCCATGGAAAATCCTGTCGTTTCCATAGAGACGTTACTCGATTTAGAAGGAGAAGTCATAGAATCCATACGATTTCATAGCGACGCTTTTTTGTGCTTATTCGTCAATGTTAGGGAACGAGGCAATCAGTAAAGTTGGAATAGTGCATCGGTAAGGAGATACTCGTATCTCAAAGTAAAATCCCGTCGCTTCCATAGAAACGTTACTCTATTTAGAAGGAGAAGTCATAGAACACATAGTATTTCATAGGGACGCAATTTCATTGTTAATTCGTCAATGTGAGGGATCGAGGGATGCAGTAGAGGAGGAATAGTGCATCGGAAAGGAGATACTCGTATCCCAAAAGAAAATTCTGTGGTTTCCATAGAAACGTTACTCGATTTAGAAGGAGAAGTCATAGATCCCATAGTATTTCAGAGAGACCCAATTTCATTGTTTATTCGTCAATGTGAGGGAGCTAGGGATGCAGTAAAGAAGGTATAGTGCATCGGAAAGGAGAGACTCGTATACCAAAGAATAACCTGTCGTTTCAATAGAAACGTTACTCGATTTAGAAGGAGAAGTCATAGAACACATAGTATTTCATAGCGACGCCATTTCTGTGTTAATTCGTCAATCTGAGGGAGCGAGGTATGCAGTAAAGAAGGAATAGTGCAGCGGAGTGGAGATACTCGTGTCCCAGAAGAAAATCCTTTTGTTTCCGTTGAAACGTTACTCGATTTAGAAGGAGAAGTTATAGAACACATAGTATTTCATAGCGACGCAATATCAGTGTTAATTCGTCAATGTGAGGAAGCGAGGGATGCAGTGAAGAAGGAATAGTGCATCGGAAAGGAGATACTCGTATCCCATAAGAAAATCCTGACGTTTCCTTAGAAACGTTACTCAATTTAGAAGGAGAAGTCATAGAGCACATTGTATTCCATTTAGTCGCAATTTCTGTGTTAATTCGTGAATCTGAGGGAGCCAGGGATGCAGTAAAGAAGGACTAGTGCTTCGGAAAGGAGATAGACGTGTCCCAAAAGAAAATCCTGTCGTTACCATAGAAACGTTACTCGATTTAGGGGGAGAAATCATAGAACCCACAGTATCTCATAGCGACGCAATTTCTGTATTAATTCGTCAATGTGAGGGAGCGAGGGGGGCAGTAAAGAAGGAATAGTGCATCGGAAAGTAGATTCTCGTATCCCAAAAGAAAATCCAGTCGTCTCCATGGAAACGTTACGCGATTTAGAAGGAGAAGTCATAGAACCCGTAGTAATTCCTAGAGAGGCAATATCTGTGTTAATTCGTCAATGTGAGGGAGCGAGAGATGAAGTAAAGAAGGAATAGTGCATCGGAAAGGAGATAGTTGTATCCCGAAACGAAATCCTGTCGTTTCCATAGAATTGTTACTCGATTTAGAAGGAGAAGTTATAGAACCCATAGTATTACATGGCGACGCAATTTCTCTGCTTATTCGTCAATGTGAGGGAGCGAGGGACGCAGTAAAGAACTAATATTGCATCGGAGAGGAGGTAGTCGTATCATAAAAGAAAATCCTGTCGTTTCCATAGAAACGTTACTCGATTTAGAAGGAGAAGTCATGGAACACATAGTATTTCATTGCGACGCAATTTCTGTGTTAATTCGTCAATGTGTGGGAGCGAGAGATGCAGTAAAGAGGGAATAGTGCACCGGAAAGGAGATACTCGTATCCCAAAAGAAAATCGTGTCGTTTCCATTGAAACTTCACTCGATTTATAAGGAGAAGTCGTATAACCCATAGTATATCATAGCAACGCAATTTCTGTAATAATTAGCCAATATGAGGGAGCGAGGGATGCAGTAAAGAAGAAATATTGCATCGGAAAGGAGATACTCGTATCCCAAAAGAAAATCCTGTCGTTTCAACAGAAACACAACTCAATTTAGAAGGAGAAGTCATAGAACACATAGTATTCCATGGAGTCGAATTTCTGTGTCAATCCGTGAATGTGAGGGAGCCAGGGATGCAGTAAAGAAGGAATAGTGCATCGGAAAGGAGATAGACGTATCCCAAACGAAAATCCTGTCGTTTCCATAGAAATGTTTTACGATTTAGGAAGAGAAGTTATAGAACCTATTGTATTTCATTTCGACGCAATCTCTGGATTAATTCGTCAATGTGAGAGTGCGAGGGATGCAATAAAGAAGGAATAGTGCATCGTAAAGGAGATAGACGTATCCCAAACGAAAATCCTGTCGTTTCCATAGAAACGTTACTCGATTTAGAAGCAGAAGTCATAGAACCCATAGTATTTCATACTGACGCTATTTCTGTGTTAATTCGTCAATGTCATGTAACGAGGGATGCATTAAAGAAGGAATAGTGCATCGGAAAGGAGATACTCGTATCCCAAAAGAAAATCCTGTCGTTACCATGGAAACGTTACGCGATTTAGAGGGAGAAATCACAGAACCCATAGGATTTCATAGCGACACAATATCTGTGTTAATTCGTCAATGTGAGGGAGCGAGGAATGCAGTAAAGAAGGAATAGTGCATCGGAAAGGAGATACTCGTATCCCAAAAGAAAATCAAGTCGTCTCCATGGAAACGTTACTCGATTTAGAAGGAGATGTCATAGAACCCGTAGTAATTCCTAGAGAGGCAATTTCTGTGTTAATTCGTCAATGTGAGGGAGCGAGGGATGCAGTGAAGAACTAACAGTGCATCGGAATGGAGGTACTCGCATCATAAAAGAAAATCTTGTCGTTTCCATAGAAACGTTACTCGATTTAGAAGGAGAAGTCATGGAACCCATAGTATTTCATAGCGACGCAATTTCTGTGTTAATTCGTCAATGTGAGTGAGCGCGAAATGCAGTAACGAGGGAATAGTGCATCGGAAAGGAGATACTCGGATCCAATAAGAAAATCCTGTGCTTTCCATAGAATCGATATCCGATTTAGAAGGAGATGTCATAGAGCACATAGTATTCCATAGCGTCGCAATTTCTGTGTTAATTGGTCGATGTGATGGAGCCATGGTTGGAGTCAGAAAGGGATAGTGCATCGGAAAGGAGATAGTCGTATTCCAAAAGAAAATCCTGTCGTTTCCACAGAAACGTTACTCGATTTAGAAGGAGAAGTCATAGAACCCATAGTATTTCATAGCGACGCAATCTCTGTGTTAATTCGTCAATGTGAGGGTGCGAGGGATGCAATAAAGAAGGAATAGTGCTTCGGAAAGGAGATACTCGGAATCGACAAGAAAATCCTGTCCTTTCAATAGAAACGATATTCGATTTAGAAGGTGAAGTCATAGAACACATAGTATTCCATGGAGTCGCAATTACTGTGTTAATTCGTGAATGTGAGATAGCCAGGGATGCAGTAAAGATGGACTAGTGCGTAGGAAAGGAGATAGACGTATCCCAAATGAAAATCCTGACGTTTCCATAGAAACGTAACTCGTTTTAAGAGGGAAGTCATAGAACTCATAGTATTTCATACTGACGCAATTTCTGTGTTAATTTGTCAATGTGAGGGAGCGAGGGATGCAGGATAGAAGGAATAGTGCATAGGAAAGGAGATACTCGTATCCCAAACGAAAATCCTGTCGTTTCCATTGAAACGTAACTCGATTTTTAAGGAGAAATCATAGAACCCATAGTATTTCATAGCGACGCAAATTCTATGTTAATTCAACAATGTGAGGGTGCGAGGGATGCAGTAAAGAAGCAATAGTGCATCGGAAAGGAGATACTCGTATCCCATAAGAAAATCCTGTCGTTTCCTTAGAAACGTTACTCGATTTAGAAGGAGAAGTCATAGAACACATAGTATTCCATGGAGTCGCAATTTCTGTGTTAATTCGTGAATGTGAGGGAGCCAGGGATGCAGTAAAGAAGGACTGGTGCATCGGAAAGGAGATAGACGTATCCCAAAAGAAAATCCTGTCGTTTCCATAGGAACGTTACTCGATTTAGAAGAAGAAGTCATAGAACACATAGTATTTCATAGCGACGCAATTTATGTGGTAATTCGTCAATGTGAGGGAGCGAGGGATGCAGGATATAATTAATAGTGCATCGGAAAGGAGATACTCGTATACCAGTATACCAAAAGAAAATCTTGTCGTTTCCATAGAATCGTTACTCGATTTAGAAGGAGAAGTCATAGTTCCCATAGTATTTCAAGGCGACGCAATTTCTATGTTAATTCGCCAATGTGAGGTAGCGAGAGATGCAGTAAAGAAGGAATAGTGCATCGGAAAGCAGATACTTGTATCCCAAAAGAAAAGCCAGTCGTCTCCATGGAAACGTTACTCGATTTAGAAGGAGATGTCATAGAACCCATAGTAATTCCTAGAGACGCAAATTCTGTGTTAATTCGTCAATGTGAGGGAGCGAGGGATGAAGTAAAGAAGGAATAGTGCACCGGAAAGGAGATAGTTGTATCCCGAAACGAACTCCTGTCGTTTCCATAGAAACGTTACTCGATTTAGAAGGAGTAGTTATAGAACCCATAGTATTACATGGCGACGCAATTTCTCTGCTTATTCGTCAATGTGAGGGAGCGAGGGATGCAGTGAAGAACTAACAGTGCATCGGAATGGAGGTACTCGCATCATAAAATAAAATCTTGTCGTTTCCATAGAAACGTTACTCGATTTAGAAGGAGAAGTCATGGAACCCATAGTATTTCGTAGCGACGCAATTTCTGTGTTAATTCGTCAATGTGAGTGAGCGAGAGATGCAGTAAAGAGCGAATAGAGCATCGGAAAGGAGATACTCGTGTCCCAAAAGAAAATCCTGCCGTTTCCATAGACGCGTTACTCGATTTAGGAAGAGAAGTTATAGAACCCATAGTATTTCATAGCGACTGCAATCTCTGTGTTAATTCGTCAATATGAGGGTGCGAGGGATACAATAAAGAAGGAATAGTGCATCGGCAAGGAGATACTCGGATCCGATAAGAATATCCTTTCCCTTCCATAGAATCGATATTCGATTTAGAAGGAGATGTCATAGAGCACATAGTATTCCATAGCATCGCAATTTCTGTGTTGATTCGTCAATGTGATGGAGCCAGGGATGGAGTAAGGAAGGAATACTGCATCGGAAAGGAGATAGTCGTATCCCAAATGAAAATCATGTCGTTTCCATAGAAAAGTTACTCAATTTAGAAGGAGAAGTCATAGAACCCATAGGATTTCATAGCGACTCATTTTCTGTGCTTATTAGTCGATGTTAGGGAACGAGGCAATTAGTAAAGTGGGAATAGTGCATCGGTAAGGAGATACTCGTATCTCAAAGTAAATTCCTGTCGTTTCCATTGAAACGTTACTCGATTTAGAAGGAGAAGTCATAGAACCCATAGTATTTCATAGAGACGCAATTTCATTGTTAATTCGTCAATGTGAGGGATCGAGGGATGCAGTAGAGGAGGAATAGTGCATCGGAAAGGAGATACTCGTATCCCAAAAGAAAATTCTGTCGTTTCCATAGAGACGTAACTCGATTTTTAAAGAGAAATCAAAGAACCTATAGTATTTCATAGCGACGCAATCTCTGTGTTAATTCGTCAATGTGAGGGAGCGAGGGATGCAGTAAAGAAGGGATAATGCATCGGAAAGGAGATACTCGTATCCCAAAAGAATAACCTGTCGTTTCAATAGAAACGTTACTCGGTTTAGAAGGAGCAGTTATAGAACACATAGTATTTCATAGCGACGCAATTTCAGTGTTAATTCGTGAATGTGAGGGATCGAGGGATGCTGTAGAGGAGGAATAGTGCATCGGAAAGGAGATACTCGTATCCCAAAAGAAAATTCTGTCGTTTCCATAGAAACGTAACTCGATTTTTAAGGAGAAATCATAGAACCCATAGTATTTCATAGCGGCGCAAATTCTATGTTAATTCAACAATGTGGAGGAGCGAGGGATGCAGTAAAGAGGGAATAGTGCATCGGAAAGGAGATACTCGTATCCCATGAGAAAATCCTGTCGTTTCCTTAGTAACGTTACTCGATTTAGAAGGAGAAGTCATAGAACACATAGTATTCCATGGAGTCGCAATTACTGTGTTAATTCATGAATGTGAGGGAGCGAGGGATGCAGTAAAGAAGGAGTAGTGCATAGGAAAGGAGACAGACGTATCCCAAAAGAAAATCCTGTCTTCTCCATAGAAACGTAACTCGTTTTAAAAAGAGATGTCATAGAACCCATAGTATTTCATACTTACGCAATTTCTGTGTTAATTCGTCAATGTGAGGGAGCGAGGGATGCAGGATAGAAGGAATAGTTCATCGGAAAGGAGATACTCGTATCCCAAACGAAAATCCTGTCGTTTCCATGGAAACGTTACTCGATCTAGAAGGAGAAGTCATACAACACATATCATACCATAGCGTCACAATATCTGTGTTAATTCGTCAATGTGAGGGAGCCAGGAATGCAGTAAAGAAGGAATAGCGCATCGGAAAGGAGATACTCGTATCCCGAAAGAAAAAAATGTCGTTTCCATAGAAACGTTTCTCGATATAGTAGGAGAAGTCATAGAACCCATAGTAATTCATAGCGACGCAATATCTGTGTTAATTCGTCAATCTGAGGGAGCGAGAGATGCAGTAAAGAAGGAATAGTGCAGCGGAGTGGAGATACTCGTATCCCAAAAGAAAATCCTTTTGTTTCCATTGAAACGTTACTCGATTTAGAAGGACATGTCATCGAACCAATGGTATTTTAGAGCGACGCAATTTCTGAGTTAATTTGGCAATGTGAGGGAGCAAGGGATACAGTTAAGAGGGAATAGTGCATCGGAAGGGAGATTCTCGTATCCCATAAGAAAATCCTGTCGTTTCCTTAGAAACGTTACTCTATTTAGAAGGAGAAGTCATAGAACACATAGTATATTATAGAGACGCAATTTCTGTGTTAATTCGTCAATGTGAGGGAGCGAGGGATGAAGTAAAGAAGGAATAGTGCACCGGAAAGGAGATAGTTGTATCCCAAAAGAATAACCTGTCGTTTCAATAGAAACGTTACTCGATTTAGAAGGAGCAGTTATAGAATACATAGTATTTCGTAGCGACGCAATTTCAGTGTTAATTCGTCAATGTGAGGGATCGAGGGATGCAGTAGAGGAGGAATAGTGCATCGGAAAGGAGATACTCGTATCCCAAAAGAAAATTCTGTCGTTTCCATAGAAACGTTACTCGATTTAGAAGGAGATGTCATAGAACCCATAGTATATCATAGAGACGCTATTTCATTGTTAATTTGTCAATGTGAGTGAGCGAGGGATGCAGTGTAGAAGGTATAGTGCATCGGAAAGGAGATACTCGTATCCCAAAAGAAAATTCTGTCGTTTCTATAGAAATGTAACTCGAATTTTAAGGAGAAATCATAGAACCCATAGTATTTCATAGCGACACAAATTCTATGTTAATTCAACAATGTGAGGGAGCGAGGGATGCAGTAAAGAAGGAATAGTGCATCGGAAAGGAGATACTCGTATACCAGTATACCAAAAGAAAATCCTGTCGTTTCCATTGAATCGTTACTCGATTTAGAAGGAGAAGTCATAGAACCCATAGGATTTCATAGCGACGCATTTTCTGTGCTTATTCGTCAATCTTAGGGAACGAGGCAATCAGTAAAGTAGGAATAGTGCATCGTTAAGGAGATACTCGTTTCTCAAAGTAAAATCCTGTCGTTTCCACTGAAACGTTACTCGATTTAGAAGGAGAAGTTATAGAACCCATAGTATTACATGGCGACGCAATTTCCCTGCTTATTCGTCAATGTGAGGGAGCGAGGGATGCAGTGAAGAACTAATAGTGCATCGGAAAGGAAATACTCGTGTCCCAAAAGAAAATCCGGTCGTTTCCATGGACACGTTACTCGATTTAGAAAGAGAAGTTATAGAACCCATAGTATTTCATAGCGACGCAATCTCTGTGTTAATTCGTGAATATGAGGGTGCGAGGGATGCAATAAAAAAGGAAAAGTGCATCGGAAAGGACATACTCGGATTTGATAAGAAAATCCTTTCCTTTCCATAGAATCTATATTCGATTTAAAAGGAGAAGTCATACAGCACATAGTAATCCATAGCGTCGCAATTTCTGTGTTAATTCGTCAATGTGATGGAGCCAGTGATGGAGTCAGGAAGGAATAGTGCATCGGAAAGGAGATAGTCGTATCCCAAAAGAAAATCCTGTCGTTTCCATAGAAAAGTTACTAGATTTAGAAGGAGAAGTCATAGAACCCATAGGATTTCATAGCGACGCATTTTCTGTGCTTATTCGTCAATGTTAGGGAACGAGGCAATCAGTAAATTAGGAATAGTGCATCGGAAAGGAGATAATCGTATCCCAAAAGAAAATCCTGTCGTTTCCATAGAAACGTTACTTGATTTAGAAGGAGAAGTCATGGAACCAATAGTATTTCATAGCGACGCAATTTCTATGTTAATTAAACAATGTGAGGGAGCGAGGGATGCAGTCAAGAAGGAATAGTGCATCGGAAAGGAGATACTCGTATCCCATGAGAAAATCCTGTCGTTTCCTTAGAAACGTTACTCGATTTAGAAGGAGGAGTCATAGAACACATAGTATTCCATGGTGTCGCAATTACTGTGTTAATTCGTGAATGTGAGGGAGCCAGGGATGCAGTAAAGAAGGACTAGTGCATTGGAAAGGAGATAGACGTATCTCAAAAGAAAGTCCTGTCGTTTCCATAGAAACGTATCTCGTTTTAAAAGGTGAAGTCATAGAACACATATCATACCATAGCGTCACAATAACTGTGTTAATTCGTCAATGTGAGGGAGCCAGGGATGCAGTACAGAAGGAATAGTGCATCGGAAAGGAGATACTCGTATCCCGAAAGAAAAACCTGTAGTTCCCATAGAAACGTTTCTCGATATAGAAGGAGAAGTCATAGAACCCATAGTAATTCATAGCGACGCAATATCTGTGTTAATTCGTCATTCTGAGGGAGCGAGGGAATCAGTAAAGAAGGAATAGTGCAGAGGAGTGGAGATACTCGTAACCCAAAAGAAAATCCTTTTGTTTCCATTGAAACGTTACTCGATTTAGAAGGAGATGTCATAGAACCAATGGTATTTCAGAGCGATGCAATTTCTGAGTTAATTTGTCAATGTGAGGGAGCAAGGGATACAGTTAAGAGGGAATAGTGCATCGGAATGGAGATACTCGTATCGCAAAAGAAAATCCTGACGTTTCCACAGAAACGTTACTCGATTTAGAAGGAGAAGTCATGGAACCCATAGTATTTCATAGCGACGCAATTTCTGTGTTAATTCGGCAATGTGAGGGAGCGAGGGATGCAGTAAAGAAGGAATAGTGCTTCGGAAAGGAGATACTCGTATACCAAAAGAAAATCCTTCCGTTTCCATAGAAACGATACTCGATTTAGAAAGAGAAGCTTTAGAACCCATAGTATTTCATAGCGACGCAATCTCTGTGTTAATTCGTCAATGTGAGGGTGCGAGGGATGCAATAAAGAAGGAATAGTGCATCGGAATGGACATACTCGGATCCCAAAAGGATATCCTGTCCTTTCAATAGAAATGTTACTCGATTTAGAAGGAGAAGTCATAGCGCACATAGTAATCCATAGCCTCGCTATTTCTGTGTTAATTCGTCAATGTGATGGAGCCAGGGATGCAGTAAGTGAGGAATATTGCATCGGATTGGAGATAGTCGTATCCCAAAGGAAAATGCTGTCGTTTCTATAGAAACGTTACTCCATTTAGAAGGAGAAGTCATAGAACCCATAGGATTTCATAGCGGCGCAATTTCTGTGCTTATTCGTCAATGTGAGGGAACGAGGGATGCAATAAAGTAAGAATAGTGCATCGAAAAGGAGATACTCGTATCCCAAAAAAAAATCCTGTCGTCTGCATAGAAACGTCTTTCGAATTAGAAGGAGAAGTCATAGAACCCATAGTATTTCATAGCGACGCAATTTCTGTGTTAGTCGTCAATGTGAGGGATCGAGGGATGCAAAAAAGAAGGAATAGTGCATCGGAAAGGAGAAACTCGTATCCCATAAGAAAATCCTGTCGTTTCCATAGAAACGTTACTCGATTTAGAAGGAGAAGTCATAGAACACATAGTATTCCATCGGGTCGCAATTTCTGTATTAATTCGTCAATGTGAGGGAGCCAGGGATGCAGTAAAGAAGGAATAGTGGATCGGAAAGGAGATACACGTATCACAAAAGAAAATCCTGTCGTTTCCATAGAAACGTTACTCGATTTAGAAGAAGAAGTCATGGAACCCATAGTATTTCATTGCGACGCAATTTCTGTGTTAATTCGTCAAAGTGAGGGAGCGAGGGACACTTTAAGGAAGGAATAGTGCATCGGAAAGGAGATACTCGTTTCTCAAAAGAAAATCCTGTCCTTTGCATAGAAACGTTACTCGATTTAGAAGGAGAGGTCATAGAAGCGATAGTATTTAATAGCGACGTAATTTCAAAGTTAATTCGTCAATGTGAGGGAGGGAGGGATGCAATAAAGAAGGAATAGTGCATCGGAAAGGCGATACTCGTATCCCAAAAGAAAATCCGGTCGTTTCCATGGAAACATTACTCGATTTAGAAGGAGAAGTCATAGAACCCACAGTATTTCATAGCGACGCAATTTCTGTGTTAATTCGTCAATGTGAGGGATCGTGGGATGCAGTAGAGGAGGAATAGTGCATCGGAAAGGAGATACTCGTATCCTAAAAGAAAATCCTTTCGTTTCCATATAAACATAACTCGATTTAGCAGGAGAACTCATAGAACCCAAAGTAATTCATAGCGACGCAAAAAATGGTTCAAATGGCTCTGAGCACTATGGGACTCAACTGCTGATGTCATTAGTCCCCCAGAACTTAGAACTAGTTAAACCTAACTAACCTAAGGACATCACAAACATCCATGCCCGTGGCGGGATTCGAACCTGCAACCGTAGCGGTCTTGCGGTTCCAGGCTGCAGCGCCTTTAACCGCACGGCCACTTCGGCCAGCATAGCGACGCAATTTCTGCGTTAATTCGTCAATGTGAGGGAGCGACGGACGCAGTAAAAAAGGAATAGTGCATCGGAAAGGAATACTCGTATACCAAAAGAAAATCCTGTCGTTTCCATAGAAACGTTACTCGATTTAGACGGAGAAGTCATGGAAGCCATAGCATTTCATAGCGACGGAATTTCTGAGTTAATTCGTCAATGTGAGGGAGCGCGGGATGCAGTAAAGAGGGAATAGGGCATCGGAAAGGAGATAGTCGTATCCCAAAAGATTATCCTGTCGTTTCTACAGAATCGTTCCTCGAGTTAGAAGAATAAGTCATAGAACTCATAGTGTTTCATGGCGACGCAATTTCTGTGTTAATTCGTCAATGTGAGGGAGCGAGGGATGCGGTGAAGAAGGAATAGTGCATCGGAAAGGAGATACTCGTATCCCAAAAGAAAATCCTGTCGTTTCCATGGAAACGTTACACGATTTATAAGGAGAAGTCATAGAACCCATAGTAATTCATAGCGACGCAATCTCTGCGTTAATTCGTCAATGTGCGGGAGCAAGGGATGAAGTAAAGAAGGAATAGTGCATCGGAAGGGAGATAGATGTATCCCAAAACGAAATCCTGTCTTTTCCATAGAAACGTTACTCGATTTAGAAGGAGAAGTTATAGAACACATAGTATTTCATGGCGAAGCAATTTCTCTGCTTATTCGTCAATGTGAGGGAGCGAGGGATGCAGTAAAGAACTAATAGTGCATCGGAAAGGAGATACTCGTATCATAAACGAAAATCCTGTCGTTTTCATAGAAACTTTACTCGATTTACAAGGTGAAGTCGTGAAACTCATAGTATTTCATAGCGACGCAATTTCTGTGTAAATTCGTCGATGTGAGGGAACGAGGGATGCAGTAGAGAAGGAATAGTGCATCGGAAAGGAGATACTCGAATACCAGAAGAAGAACCAGTCGTTTCCATAGAAACGTTACTCGATTTAGAAGGAGAAGTCATAGAACCCATAGTATTTCATAGCGAAGTAATTTCTGTGTTAATTCGTCAGTGTAAGGGAGCGAGGGATGCAGTAAAGAAGGAATAGTGCATCGGAGAGGAGATACTCGTATACCAAAAGAAAATCTTGTCGTTTCCATAGAAACGTTACTCGATTTAGAAGGAAAAGTCATAGAACCCACAGTATTTCATAGCCACGCAATTTCTGTGTTAATTCGTCAATATGAGGTAGCGAGGAATGCAGTAAAGAAGGAATAGTACATCGGAAAGGAGACACTCGTATCCCAAATGAAATTTCTGCCGTTTCCATAAAAACGTTACTCGATTTAGAAGGAGAAGTCATAGAACTCATAGTATTTCATACCGTCGCAATTTCTGTGTTAATTCGTCAATGTGAGGTAGCGAGGGATGCAGTAAAGAAGGAATAGTGCATCGGAAAGAAGACAGTCGTATCCCAACAGAAAACCCTGTCGTTTCTATAGAAACGTTACTCGATTTGAAAGGAGAAGTCAGAGAACCCGTAGTATTTCATAGCAACGCAATTTCTGTGTTAATTAGTCAATGTGAGGGAGCGAGGGATGAAGAAAAGAGGGAATAGTGCATCGGAAAGGAGATATTCGTATACCAAAAGAAAATCCAGTCGTTTCCATAGAAACGTTACTCGATTTAGAAGGAGAAGTCGTAGAACCAATAGTAATTCATTGTTGTTGTTGTTATTGTGGTCTTCAGTCCTGAGACTGGTTTGATGCAGCTCTCCATGCTACTCTATCCTGTGCAAGCTTTTTCATCTCCCAGTACCTACTGCAACCTACATCCTTCTGAATCTGCTTAGTGTATTCATCTCTTGGTCTCCCTCTACGATTTTTACCCTCCACGCTGCCCTCCAATACTAAATTGGTGATCCCTTGATGCCTCAGAACAAGTCCTACCAACCGATCCCTTCTTCTGATCAAGTTGTGCCACAAACTTCTCTTCTCCCCAATCCTATTCAATACTTCCTCATTAGTTATGTGATCTACCCATCTAATCTTCAGCATTCTTCTGTAGCACCACATAGTAATTCATAGCAACGCAATTTCTGCGTTAATTCGTCAATGTGAGGGAGCGAGGGATGAAGTAAAGGAGGAATAGTGCATCGGAAAGGAGATAGTTGTATCCCAAAACGAAATCCTGTCGTTTCCATAGAAACGTTACTCGATTTAGGAAGAGAAGTAATAGAACCCATAGTACTTCATGGCGACGCTTTTTCTCTGCTTATTCGTCAATGTGAGGGAGCGAGGGCTGCAGTAAAGAACTAATAGTGCATCGGAGAGGAGATACTCCTATCATAAAAGAAAATCCTGTCGTTTTCACAGAAACTTTACTCGATTTAGAAGGAGAAGTCATAGAACCCATAGTATTTCATAGCGACGCAACTTCTGTGCTTATTCGTCAATGTGAGGGAGCCGGGGATGCAGTAAAGAACTAATAGTGCATCGGAAAGGAGATACTCGCATCATAATAGAAAATCCTGTCGTTTCCGTAGAAACGTTACTCGATTTAGAAGGAGAAGTAATGGAACCCATAGTATTTCATAGCGACACAATATCTGTGTTAATTCGTCAATGTCAGGGAGCGGGGGATGCAGTAATAGTGCATCGGAAAGGAGATACTCGTATCCCAAAAGAAAATCCTGTCATGTCAATAGAAACGCTAGTCGATTTAATAGGAGAAGCCATAACACCCATAGTATTTCATAGCGACGCAATTTCTGTGTTAATTCGTCAATGTGAGGGAGCGAGAGACGCAGTAAAGAAGGAATAGTGCATCAAAAAGGACATACGCGTATCACAAAAGAAAATCCTGTCGCTTCCATAGAAACGTTACTCGATTTAGAGGGTGAAGTCATAGAACACATAGTATTTCATAGCGACGCAATTTCTGTGTTAATTCGTCAGTGTGAGGGTTCGAGGTAGGCAGTAAAGAAGGAATAGTGCATCGGAAGGACATAGACGTATCACAATAAAAATGGTTCTGAGCACAATGGGACCCAACTGGTGAGGTCATTAGTCCCCTAGAACTTAGAACTAGTTAAACCTAACTAACCTAAGGACATCACAAACATCCATGCCGGAGGCAGGATTCGAACCTGCGACCGTAGCGGTCTTGCGGTTCCACACTGCAGCGCCTTTAACCGCACGGCCACTTCGTCCGGCCGTATCACAAAAGAACATCCTCTCGTTTCCATTGAAACGTTACTCGATCTAGAAGGAGAAGTTATAGAACACATAGTATTTCATAGCGACGCAATTTCAGTGTTAATTCGTCAATGTGAGGGATCGAGGAATGCAGAAGTGGAGGAATAGTGCATCGGAAAGGAGATACCCGTATCCCAAGAGAAAATCCTGTCGTTTCCATAGAAACGTAACTCGATTTTGAAGGAGAAATCATAGAAAGCATAGTATTTCTTAACGACGCAAATTCTGTGTTAATTCGTCAATCTGAGGGAGCGAGGGATGCAGTAAATAAGGAATATTGCATCGGAAAGCAGATACTCGTATCCCAGAAGAAAATCCTGTTGATTCCATGGAAACGTTATTCGATTTAGAAGGAGGTCTCATAGAACCAATGGTATTTCAGAGCGACGCAATTTCTGTGTTATATTGTCAATGTGAGTTAGCTAGGGATGCAGTTAAGAGGGAATAGTGCATCGGAATGGAGACACTCGTATCGCAAAAAAAAATCCTGACGTTTCCATAAAAACGTTACTCGTTTTAGAAGGAGAAGTCATAGAAACCATAGTATTTCACAGCGACGCAATGTCTGTGTTAATTAATCAATGTGAGGGAGCGAGGGATGCAGTAATGATGGAATAGTGCATCGGAAATATGATACTCGCATCTCAATAGAAAATCTGGTCGTTTGCATTGAAACGTTACTCGATTTAGAAGGAGAAGTCATAGAACCCATAGTATCATAGCGACGCAATATCTGTGTTAATTCATCAATGTGAGGGAGCGAGGGTGCAGTACAGAAGGAATAGTGCACCGGAAAGGAGATACTCCTATACCATAAGTAAATCCTATCGTTTCCATAGAAACGTTAGTCGATTTAGAAGGAGAAGTCATGGGACACATAGTATTTCATAGCGACGCAATTTCTGTGTTAATTCCTCAATGTGAGGGAGCGAGTGATGCAGTAAAAAAGGAATAGTGCATCGGTAAGGAGATCGTCGTGTCCCAAAAAAAAAACCTGTCCTTTCCATAGAAACGTTACTCGATTTAGAAGGAGAAGTCATAGAACCCATAGGATTTCATAGCGACGCAATTTCTGTGCTTATTCGTCAATTTAAGGGAACGAGGGATGCACTAAAGTAGGAATAGCGCATCGGAAAGTAGATACTCGTTTCCCGAAAGAATATCCTGTCGTTTCTATAGAAACGTTACTATATTTAGAAGGAGATGTCATAGAACCAATGGTATTTCATAGCGACGCAAATTCTGTGTTAATTTGTCAAGGTGAGGGAGCGAGGGATGCAGTGAAACAGGAATAGTGCATCGGAAAGTAGATACTCGTATCCCAAAAGAAAATCCTGTCGTTTCCATAGAAACGTTTTTCGATTTAGAAGGAGAAGTCATAGAACCCAGAGTATTTCATAGCGCCGCAATTTCTGTGTTAATTCGTCAATGTGATCACGCGAGGGATGCAGTAAAGAAGGAATAGTGCATCGGAAAGGAGATACTCGTATCCCAAAAGAAAATCCTGTCGTTTCCATGGAAACGTTACACGATTTAGAAGGAGAAGTCATAGAACCCATAGTAATTCGTAGCGACGCAATCTCTGCGCTAATTCGTCAATGTGAGGGAGCGAGGGATGAAGTTAAGAAGGAATAGTGCATCGGAAAGGCGATAGATGTATCCCAAAACGAAATCCTGTCGTTTCTATAGAAACGTTACTCTATTTAAAAGGAGAATTTATAGAACAGATAGTATTTCATGGCGAAGCAGTGTCTCAGCTAATTCGTCAAAGTGAGGGAGCGAGGGATGCAGTTAAGAAGTAATAGTGCATCGGAAAGGAGATACTCGTATCATAAAAGAAAATCCTGTCGTATCCATAGGAACTTTACTCGATTTAGAAGGAGAAGTCTTGAAACCCATAGTATTTCATAGCGACGCAATTTCTGTGTTAATTCGTCAATGTGAGGGAGCGAGAGATGCAGTAAAGAAGGAATAGTGCATTGGTAAGGAGATAGTCGTATCCCAAAAGAAAATCCTGTCGTTTCCATAGAAACGTTACACGATTTAGGAGGAGAAATCATAGAACACATAGTATTTAATAGCGACGCAATTTCTGTGTTAATTCGTCAATGTGAGGGAGCGAGTGATGCGCTAAAGAAGGAACAGTGCATCGGAAAGGAGATACTCGTTTGCCAAAAGAAAATCCTGTCTTTTCCATGGAAACGATACTCGATTTAGAGGGAGAAGTCATAGAAACCATAATAACTCATAGCGACGCAATTTCTGCGTTAATTCGTCAATGTGAGGGAGCGAAGGATGCAGTTAAGAAGGAATAGTGCATCGGAAAGGAGATACTCCTTTACCAAAAGAAAATCCAGTCGTTTCCAAAGAAACGTTACTCGATTTAGATGCAGAAGTCATAGAACCCATAGTATTTCAAAGCGACGCAATTTCTGTGTTAATTCGTCAATGTGTGAGAGCGAGGGATGCAGTAAAGGAGGAATAGTGCATCGGAATGGAGATACTCGTATACCAAAAGAAAATCTGGTCGTTTCCATAGAAACGTTACTCGATTTACAAGGAGAAGTCACAGAACCCATAGTATTTCATAGAGACGCAATTTCTGTTTTAATTCGTTAATGTGAGGTAGCGGGGGATGCAGCAAAGACGGAACGGTGCATCGGAAAGGAGATACTCGTATACCAAAAGAAAATCCAGTCTTTTCCATAGGAACGTTACTCGATTTAGAAGGAGAAGTCATAGAACCCATAGTATTTCATAGCGACGCAATTTTTGTGTTAATTCGTCAATGTGAGATAGCGAGGGATGCAGCAAAGAAGGAATAGTGCATCGGAAAGGAGAAACTCGTATACCAGAAGAAAATCCTGTCGTTTCCATAGAAACGTTACTCGATTTTGAAGGAGAAGTCGTAGAATCCATAGTATTTCATTGCGACGCAATTTCTGTGTTAATTCGTCAGTGTGAGGGAGCGAGGGATGCAGTAAAAAAGGAATAGTGCAGCGGAAATGAGATACTCGTAACCCAAAAGAAAATCCTGTCGTTTCAATAGAAACGTTACTCGATTTAGAAGGGGGAGTCATAGAACGCATTGAATTTGAAAGCGACGCAATATCTGAGTGAATTCGTCAATGTGAGGGAGCGAGGGATAAAGTACAGAAGGAATAGTGCATCGGAGATGAGATACTCGTATCTCAAAGAAAAACCTGTCGTTTCAATAGAAACATTACTTGATTTAGGAGGAGAAGCCATAGATCCCATAGTATATCATAGCCACGTGATTTCTGTGTTAATTCGCCCATGTGAGGGAGCGAGGGATGCAGTACAGAAGGAATAGTGCATCGGAAGGAGATACTCGTTTCCCAAAGCAATTCCTGTCGTTTCCGTATAAACGTTGCTCGATTTAGAAGGAGAAGACTTAGAACCCATAGTATTTCATAGCGACGCAATTTCTGTGTTAATTCGTCAGTGTGAGGGAGCGAGAGATGCAGTAAAGAGGGAATAGTGCATTGGTAAGGAGATAGTCGTATCCCAAAAGAAAATCCTGTCGTTTCCATAGAAACGTTACTCGATTTACAAGGAGAAGTCACAGAACCCATAGTATTTCATAGAGACGCAATTTCTGTTTTAATTCGTTAATGTGAGGTAGCGGGGGATGCAGCAAAGACGGAACGGTGCATCGGAAAGGAGATACTCGTATACCAAAAGAAAATCCAGTCTTTTCCATAGGAACGTTACTCGATTTAGAAGGAGAAGTCATAGAACCCATAGTATTTCATAGCGACGCAATTTTTGTGTTAATTCGTCAATGTGAGATAGCGAGGGATGCAGCAAAGAAGGAATAGTGCATCGGAAAGGAGAAACTCGTATACCAGAAGAAAATCCTGTCGTTTCCATAGAAACGTTACTCGATTTTGAAGGAGAAGTCGTAGAATCCATAGTATTTCATTGCGACGCAATTTCTGTGTTAATTCGTCAGTGTGAGGGAGCGAGGGATGCAGTAAAAAAGGAATAGTGCAGCGGAAAGGAGATACTCGTAACCCAAAAGAAAATCCTGTCGTTTCAATAGAAACGTTACTCGATTTAGAAGGGGGAGTCATAGAACGCATTGAATTTGAAAGCGACGCAATATCTGAGTGAATTCGTCAATGTGAGGGAGCGAGGGATAAAGTACAGAAGGAATAGTGCATCGGAAATGAGATACTCGTATCTCAAAGAAAAACCTGTCGTTTCAATAGAAACATTACTTGATTTAGGAGGAGAAGCCATAGATCCCATAGTATATCATAGCCACGTGATTTCTGTGTTAATTCGCCCATGTGAGGGAGCGAGGGATGCAGTACAGAAGGAATAGTGCATCGGAAGGAGATACTCGTTTCCCAAAGCAATTCCTGTCGTTTCCGTATAAACGTTGCTCGATTTAGAAGGAGAAGACTTAGAACCCATAGTATTTCATAGCGACGCAATTTCTGTGTTAATTCGTCAGTGTGAGGGAGCGAGAGATGCAGTAAAGAGGGAATAGTGCATTGGTAAGGAGATAGTCGTATCCCAAAAGAAAATCCTGTCGATTCCATAGAAACGTTACACGATTTAGGAGGAGAAGTCATAGAACACATAGTATTTAATAGCGACGCAATTTCTGTGTTAATTCGTCGATGTGAGGGAGCGAGGGATGCATTAGAGATGGAATAGTGCATCGGAAAGGAGATACTCGTATGCCAGAAGAAAAACCTGTCGTTTCCATAGAAACGTTACTCGATTTAGAAGGAGATGTCACAGAACCCATAGTATCTGATAGCGACGCAATTTCTGTGTTAATTCGTCAATGTGAGGGAGCGAGAGACGCTGTAAAGAAGGAATAGTGCATCGAAAAGGAGATACTCGTATCCCAAAAGTAAATCCTGCCCTTTCCATAGAAACGTTACTTGATTTAGAAGGAGAAGTCATAGAATCCATAGTATTTCATAGCGGCGCAATTTACGCGTTATTTCGTCAATGAGAGGGAGCGAGGGATGCAGTGAAGAGGGAATAGTGCATAGGAAAGGAGATACTCGTATCCAAAAGGAAATTACTGTCGTTCCCACAGAAACGTTACTCGACTTAGAAGGAGAAGTCATAGAACCCATAGCATTTCATAGCGACGCAATTTCTGTGTTAATTCGTCAATGTGAGGGAGCGAGTGATGCGCTAAAGAAGGAACAGTGCATCGGAAAGGAGATACTCGTTTGCCAAAAGAAAATCCTGTTTTTTCCATGGAAACGATACTCGATTTAGAGGGAGAAGTCATAGACACCATAATAACTCATAGCGACACAATTTCTACGTTAATTCGTCAATGTGAGGGAGCGAAGGATGCAGTTAAGAAGGAATAGTGCATCGGAAAGGAGATACTCCTTTACCAAAAGAAAATCCAGACGTTTCCAAGAAAACGTTACTCGATTTAGATGGAAAAGTCATAGAACCCATAGTATTTCAAAGCGACGCAATTTCTGTGTTAATTCGTCAATGTGAGAGAGCGAGGGATGCAGTAAAGAAGGAATAGTGCATCGGAAAGGAGATACTCGTATCCCATGAGAAAATCCTGTCGTTTCCTTAGAAACGTTACTCGATTTAGACGGAGAAGTCATAGAACACATAGTATTCCATGGAGTCGCAATTACTGTGTTAATTCGTGAATGTGAGGTAGCCAGGGATGCAGTAAAGACGGACTAGTGCATAGGAAAGGAGATAGACGTATCCCAAAAGAAAATCCTGTCGTTTCCATAGAAACGTAACTCGATTTAAGAGGGAAGTTATAGAACTCATAGTATTTCATACTGACGCAATATCTGTGTTAATTCGTCAATGTGAGGGTGCGAGGGATGCGGGATAGAAGGAATAGTGCATCGGAAAGGTGATACTCGTATACCGGTATACCAAAAGAAAATCCTGTCGTTTCCATTGAAACGTTACTCGATTTAGAAGGAGAAGTCATAGAACCCAAAGGATTTCATAGCGACGCATTTTCTGTGCTTATTCGTCAATGTTAGGGAACGAGGCAATCAGTAAAGTAGGAATAGTGCATCGGTAAGGAGATACTCGTTTCGCAAAGTAAAATCCTGTCGTTTCCATTGAAACGTTACTCGATTTAGAAGGAGAAGTTATAGAACCCATAGTATTACATGGCGACGCAATTTCCCTGCTTATTCGTCAATGTGAGGGAGCGAGGGATGCAGTGAAGAACTAATAGTGCATCGGAAAGGAGGTACTCGTATCATAAAAGAAAATCCTGTCGTTTCAATAGAAACGTTAATCGATTTAGACGGAGAAGTCATGGAACCCATAGTATTTCATAGCGACGCAATTTCTGTGTTAATTCGTCAATGTGAGTTAGCGAGAGATGAAGTAAAGAGGGAATAGTGCATCGGAAAGGAGATACTCGTGTCCCAAAAGAAAATCCGGTCGTTTCCATGGACACGTTACTCGATTTAGAAAGAGAAGTTATAGAACCCATAGTGTTTCGTAGCGACGCAATCTCTGTGTTAATTCGTCAATATGAGGGTGCGAGGGATGCAATAAAAAAGGAAAAGTGCATCGGAAAGGACATACTCGGATTCGATAAGAAAATCCTTTCCTTTCCATAGAATCTATATTCGATTTAGAAGGAGAAGTCATAGAGCACATAGTAATCCATAGCGTCGCAATTTCTGCGTTAATTCGTCAATGTGATGGAGCCAGTGATGGAGTCAGGAAGGAATAGTGCATCGGAAAGGAGATTGCCGTATCCCAAAAGAAAATCCTGTCGTTTCCATAGAAAAGTTACTAGATTTAGAAGGAGAAGTCATAGAACCCATAGGATTTCACAGCGACGCATTTTCTGTGCTTATTCGTCAATGTTAGGGAACGAGGCAATCAGTAAAGTAGGAATAGTGCGTCGGAAAGGAGATAGTCGTATCCCAAAAGAAAATCCTGTCGTTTCCATAGAAACGTTGCTTGATTTAGAAGGAGAAGTCATGGAACCCATAGTATTTCATAGCGACGCAATTTCTATGTTAATTAAACAATGTGAGGGAGCGAGGGATGCAGTACAGAAGGAATAGTGCATCGGAAAGGAGATACTCGTATCCCGAAAGAAAAACCTGTAGTTCCCATAGAAACGTTTCTCGATATAGAAGGAGAAGTCATAGAACCCATAGTAATTCATAGAGACGCAATATCTGTGTTAATTCGTCATTCTGAGGGAGCGAGGGAATCAGTAAAGAAGGAATAGTGCAGAGGAGTGGAGATACTCGTAACCCAAAAGAAAATCCTTTTGTTTCCATTGAAACGTTACTCGATTTAGAAGGAGATGTCATAGAACCAATGGTATTTCAGAGCGAGGCAATTTCTGAGTTAATTTGTCAATGTGAGGGAGCAACGGATACAGTTAAGAGGGAATAGTGCATCGGAATGGAGATACTCGTATCGCAAAAGAAAATCCTGACGTTTCCACAGAAACGTTACTCGATTTAGAAGGAGAAGTCATGGAACGCATAGTATTTCATAGCGACGCAATTTCTGTGTTATTTCGTCAATGTGAGGGAGCGAGGGATGCAGTAAAGAAGGAATAGTGCTTCGGAAAGGAGATACTCGTATACCAAAAGAAAATCCTTCCGTTTCCATAGAAACGATACTCGATTTAGAAAGAGAAGTTTTAGAACCCATAGTATTTCATAACGACGCAATCTCTGTGTTAATTCGTCAATGTGAGGGTGCGAGGGATGCAGTAAAGAAGGAATAGTGCATCGGAATGGAGATACTCGTATCCCAAAAGAAAATTCTGTCGTTTCTATAGATACGTTACTCGATTTTAAAGGAGAAGTCGTAGAACCCATAGGATTTCATAGCGGCGCAATTTTTGTGCTTATTCGTCAATGTGAGGGAACGAGGGATGCAATAAAGTAGGAATAGTGCATCGAAAAGGAGATACTCGTATCCCAAAAAAAAATCCTGTCGTCTGCATAGAAACGTCTTTCGAATTAGAAGGAGAAGTCATAGAACCCATAGTATTTCATAGCGACGCAATTTCTGTGTTAGTCGTCAATGTGAGGGATCGAGGGATGCAGGAAAGAAGGAATAGTGCATCGGAAAGGAGAAACTCGTATCCCATAAGAAAATCCTGTCGTTTCCATAGAAACGTTACTCGATTTAGAAGGAGAAGTCATAGAACACATAGTATTCCATCGAGTCGCAATTTCTGTATTAATTCGTCAATGTGAGGGAGCCAGGGATGCAGTAAAGAAGGAATAGTGGATCGGAAAGGAGATACACGTATCACAAAAGAAAATCCTGTCGTTTCCATAGAAACGTTACTCGATTTAGAAGAAGAAGTCATGGAACCCATAGTATTTCATTGCGACGCAATTTCTGTGTTAATTCGTCAAAGTGAGGGAGCGAGGGACACTTTAAGGAAGGAATAGTGCATCGGAAAGGAGATACTCGTGTCTCAAAAGAAAATCCTGTCCTTTGCATAGAAACGTGACTCGATTTAGAAGGAGAAGTCATAGAACCCATAGGATTTCATAGCGACGCAACGTCTGTGCATATTCGTCAATGTTAGGGAACGAGGGATGCAGTAAAGTAGGAATAGTGCATCGGAAAGGAGATACTCGTATCCCAAAAGAAAATCCTGTTGTTTCTATAGAAACGTTACTCGATTTAGAAGGAGAAGTAATAGAAAACATAGTATTCCATAGAGTCGCAATTTCTGCGTTCATTCGTCAATGTGAGGGAGCCAGGGATGCAGTAAAGAAGGAATAGTTCATCGGAAAAGAGATACTCGTATCCCAAAGGAAAATCCTGTCGTTTCCATTGAAACGTTACTCGATTTAGATGGAGAAGTCATGGTACCCATAGTAATTCATAGCGACGCAAATTCAGTGTTAATTCTTCAATGTGTGGGAGCTAGGGATGCAGTAAAGAAGGAATAGTGCATCGGAAAGGAGATACTCGTATACCAAAAGAAAATCCTATCGTTTCCATAGAAACGTTACTCGATGTAGAAGGAGAAGTCATGGAACCCATAGTATTTCATAGCGACGCCATTTCTGTGTTTATTCGTCAATGTGAGGTAGCGAGGAATGCAGTAAAGAAGGAATAGTGCATCGGAAAGGAGATACTCGGATACCAGTATCCCAAAAGAGAATCATTTCGTTTCCATAGAAACAGTTACTCGATTTAGAAGGAGAAGTCATTGAACCCATAGTATTTCATAGCGACGCAATTTCCGTGTTAATTCGTCAATGTGAGGTAGCGAAGGATGCAGTAGAGAAGGAATTATGCATCGGAAAGGAGAAACTCGTATCCCAAAAGAAAATCCTGTCGTCACCATAGAAACGTTACTCGATTTAGAGGGAGAAATCATAGAACCCATAGTATTTCATAGCGACGCAATTTCTGTGTTAATTCGTCAATGAGAGGGAGCGAGGGATGCAGTAAAGAAGGAATAGTGCATCGGAAAGGAGATTCTCGTATACCAAAAGAAAATACTGTCGTTTCCATAGGAACGTTACTCGATTTAGAAGGAGAAGTCATAGAACACGTAGTATTTCATAGCGACGCAATTTCTGTGTTAATTCGTCAATGTGAGGGAGCGAGGGATGCAGGATAGAAAGAATAGTGCATCGGAAAGGAGTTACTCGTATCCCAAACGAAAATCCTGTCGTTTCCATAGAAACGTTATTCGATTTAGAAGGAGAAGTCATAGAACACATTTTATTCCATAGCGTCGCAATGTCTGTGTTAATTCGTCAATGTGAGGGAGCCAGGGTGAAGTAAAGAAAGAATAGTGCAACGGATAGGAAATACTCGTATCCCAAAAGAAAAACCTGTTGTTACCATTGAAACGTTACTCAATTTAGAAGGAGATGTCATAGAACCAATGGTATTTCAGAGCGACGCAATTTCTGAGTTAATTTGTCAATGTGAGGGAGCAAGGGATGCAGTTAAGAGGGAGTAGTGCATCGCAATGGAGATACTCGTATCGCAAAAGAAAATCCTGACGTTTCCATAGTAATGTTACTCGATTTAGAAGGAGAAGACATAGAACCCATAGTATTTTATAGCGACGCCATATTTGTGTTAATTCGTCAATGTGAGGGAGCGAGGGATGCAGTTAAGGAGGAGTGGTGCATCGGAAAGGAGATACTCGTATACCAAACGAAAATCCTTTCGTTTCCGTAGAAACGTTAATCGATTTAGAAGGAGAAGTCATGGAACCCATAGAATTCATTGCGACGCCATTTCTGTGTTAAATCGTCAATCTGAGGTAGCGAGGAATGTAGTAAAGAAGGAATAGTGCATCGGAAAGGAGATACTCGTACCCAAAAAGAAATTCCAGTCGTTTCCATGGAAACCTTACACGATTTAGAAGGAGAAGTTATAGAACATAGTAGTTTATCATGGCGACGCAGTTTCTGTGCTTATTCCTCGATGGAGGGAGCAAGGGATGCAGTAAAGAACTAATAGTGCATCGGAAAAGTGGTACTGGTATCATAAAAGAAAATCCTGTCGTTTCCATAGAAACGTTACTCGATTTAGAAGGAGAAGTCATGGAACCCATAGTATTTCATAGCGACGCAATATCTGTGTTAATTCGTCATTGGGAGGGAGCGTGAGATGCAGTAAAGAGGGAATAGTGCATCGGAAAGGAGATACTCGTATCCCAAAAGAAAATTCTGTCGTTCCAAAAGAAACGTTACTCGATTTAGAAAGAGAAGTTATAGAACCCATAGCCCGCATCTCGTGGTCGTGCGGTAGCGTTCTCGCTTCCCACGCCCGGGTTCCCGGGTTCGATTCCCGGCGGGGTCAGGGATTTTCTCTGCCTCGTGATGGCTGGGTGTTGTGTGCTGTCCTTAGGTTAGTTAGGTTTAAGTAGTTCTAAGTTCTAGGGGACTGATGACCATAGATGTTAAGTCCCATAGTGCTCAGAGCCATTTGAACCATTTTTTAGAACCCATAGTATTTCATAGCGACGCAATCTCTGTGTTAATTCGTCAATGTGAGGGTGCGAGGGATGCAATAAAGAAGGAATAGTGCATCGGAATGGACATACTCGGATTCCAAAAGGAAATCCTGTCCTTTCTGTAGAAACGTTACTCGATTTAGAGAGAGAAGTCATAGCGCACATAGGAAACCATAGCCTCGCTATTTCTGTGTTAATTCGTTAATGTGATGGAGCCAGGGATGCAGTCAGGGAGGAATATTGCATCGGAAAGGAGATAGTCGTATCCCAAAATAAAATACTGTCGTCTGCATAGAAACGCCAATCGATTTAGAAGGAGAAGTCATAGAACCCATAGTATTCCATAGCGACGAAATTTCATTGTTAATTCGTCATTGTGAGGGAGCGAGGGATGCAGTAAAGAAGGAATAGTGCATCGGAAAGGAGATACTCTTATCCCAAAAGAATATCCTGTCGTTTCCACAGAAACGTTACTCGATTAAGAAGAAGAAGTCATGGAACCCATAGTATTTCATTGCGACGCAATTTCTGTGTTAATTCGTCAATGTGAGGGAGCGAGGGATGCTTTAAGGAAGGAATAGTGCATCGGAAAGGAGATACTCGTTTCCCAAAAGAAAATCCTGTCCTTTGCATAGAAACGTTACTCGATTTAGAAGGAGAAGTCATAGAACCCATAGGATTTCATAGCGACTGAATGTCTGTGCTTATTCGTCAATGTTAGGGAACGAGGGATGCAGTAAAGTAGGAATAGTGCATCGGAAAGGAGATACTCGTATCCCAAAAGAAAATCGTGTCGTTTCCATAGAAACGATACTCGATTTAGAAGGAGATGTCATAGAACCTATAGTATTTCATAGCGACGCAATTTCTGTGTTAATTCGACAATGTGAGGGAGCGAGGGATGCGGTAAAAAAGGAATAGTGGATCGGAAAGGAGATACTCGTATCCCATAAGAAAATCTTGTCGTTTCCTTAGAAACGTTACTCGATTTAGATGGAGAAGTCATAGAACACATAGTATTCCATGGAGTCGCAAATTCTGTGTTAATTCGTAAATGTGAGGGTGCCAGGGATGCAGTAAGGAAGGAATATTGCATCGAAATGGAGATACTCGTATCCTAAAAGAAAATCCTTTCGTTTCCATATAAACATAACTCGATTTAGCAGGAGAACTCATAGAACCCAAAGTAATTCATAGCGACGCAAAAAGTGGTTCAAATGGCTCTGAGCACTATGGGACTCAACTGCTGATGTCATTAGTCCATTAGAACTTAGAACTAGTTAAACCTAACTAACCTAAGGACATCACAAACATCCATGCCCGAGGCGGGATTCGAACCTGCAACCGTAGCGGTCTTGCGGTTCCAGACTGCAGCGCCTTTAACCGCACGGCCACTTTGGCCAGCATAGCGACCCAATTTCTGTGTTAATTCGTCAATGTGAGGGAGCGACGGACGCAGTAAAAAAGGAATAGTGCATCGGAAAGGAGATACTCGTATACCAAAAGAAAATCCTGTCGTTTCCATAGAAACGTTACTCGATTTAGACGGAGAAGTCATGGAAGCCATAGTATTTCATAGCGACGGAATTTCTGAGTTAATTCGGCAATGTGAGGGAGCGCGGGATGCAGTAAAGAGGGAATAGGGCATCGGAAAGGAGATAGTCGTATCCCAAAAGATTATCCTGTCGTTTCCACAGAATCGTTCCTCGAGTTAGAAGAATAAGTCATAGAACTCATAGTATTTCATGCCGACGCAATTTCTGTGTTAATTCGTCAATGTGAGGGAGCGAGGGATGCAGTAAAGAAGGAATAGTGCATCGGAAAGGAGATACTCGTATACCAAAAGAAAATCTTGTCGTTTCCATAGAAACGTTACTCGATTTAGAAGGAAAAGTCATAGAACCCACAGTATTTCATAGCCACGCAATATCTGTGTGAATTCGTCAATGTGAGGGAGCGAGGGATGCAGTACAGAAGGAATAGTGCATCAGAAAGGAGACACTCGTATCCCAAATGAAATTTCTGTCGTTTCCATAAAAACGTTACTCGATTTAGAAGGAGAAGTCATAGAACCCATAGTATTTCATACCGTCGCAATTTCTGTGTTAATTCGTCAATGTGTGGTAGCGAGGGATGCAGTAAAGAAGGAATAGTGCATCGGAAAGAAGACAGTCGTATCCCAACAGAAAACCCTGTCGTTTCTATAGAAACGTTACTCGATTTAGAAGGAGAAGTTATAGAACCCATAGTATTTCATGACGAAGCGATTTCTGTGTTAATTCGTCAATGTGAGGGAGGGAGGGATGCAGTAAAGAAGGAATAGTGCATCGGAAAGGAGATATTCGTAAACCAAAAGAAAATTCATTCGTTTCCATAGAAACGTTACTCGATTTAGAAGGAGAAGTCGTAGAACCAATAGTAATTCATAGCGACGCAATTTCTGCGTTAATTCGTCAATGTGAGGGAGCGAGGGATGAAGTAAAGAAGGAATAGTGCATCGGAAAGGAGATAGTTGTATCCCAAAACGAAATCCTGTCGTTTCCATAGAACCGTTACTCGATTTAGGAAGAGAAGTAATAGAACCCATAGTACTTCATGGCGACGCTTTTTCTCTGCTTATTCGTCAATGTGAGGGAGCGAGGGATGCAGTAAAGAACTAATAGTGCATCGGAGAGGAGATACTCCTATCATAAAAGAAAATCCTGTCGTTTCCGTAGAAACGTTACTCGATTTAGAAAGAGAAGTAATGAAACCCATAGTATTTCATAGCGACACAATATCTGTGTTAATTCGTCAATGTCAGGGAGCGGGGGATGCAGTAAGGAAGGAATAGTGCATCGGAAAGGAGATACTCGTATCCCAAAAGAAAATCCTGTCATGTCAATAGAAACGCTAGTCGATTTAATAGGAGAAGTCATAACACCCATAGTATTTCATAGCGATGCAATTTCTGTGTTAATTCGTCAATGTGAGGGAGCGAGAGACGCAGTAAAGAAGGAATAGTGCATCAAAAAGGACATACGCGTATCACAAAAGAAAATCCTATCGCTTCCATAGAAACGTTACTCGATTTAGAGGGTGAAGTCATAGAACCCATAGTATATCGTAGCGACCCAATTTCCGCGTTAGTTCGTCAATGTGAATAACCGAGGGATGCAGTAAAGAAGGAATAGTGGATTGGAAAGGAAATGCTCGTATCCCAAAAGAAAATCCTGTCGTTTGCATAGAAACGTCACTCGATTTAGAAGGAGAAGTCATAGAACACACAGTATTTCATAGCGACGCAATTTCTGTGTTAATTCGTCAGTGTGAGGGATCGAGGTAGGCAGTAAAGAAGGAATCGTGCATCGGAAGGACATAGACGTATCACAATAAAAATGGTTCTGAGCACAATGGGACCCAACTGGTGAGGTCATTAGTCCCCTAGAACTTAGAACTAGTTAAACCTAACTAACCTAAGGACATCACAAACATCCATGCCCAAGGCAGGATTCGAACCTGCGACCGTAGCGGTCTTGCGGTTCCACACTGCAGCGCCTTTAACCGCACGGCCACTTCGTCCGGCCGTATCACAAAAGAACATCCTCTCGTTTCCATTGAAACGTTACTCGATCTAGAAGGAGAAGTTATAGAACACATAGTATTTCATAGCGACGCAATTTCAGTGTTAATTCGTCAATGTGATCGAGCGAGGGATGCAGTAAAGAAGGAATAGTGCATCGGAAAGGAGATAGTCGTATCCCAAAAGAAAATCCTGTCGTTTCCATGGAAACGTTACACGATTTAGAAGGAGAAGTCATAGAACCCATAGTATCATAGCGACGCAATATCTGTGTTAATTCATCAATGTGAGGGAGCGAGGGTGCAGTACAGAAGGAATAGTGCACCGGAAAGGAGATACTCCTATACCATAAGTAAATCCTATCGTTTCCATAGGAACGTTAGTCGATTTAGAAGGAGAAGTCATGGGACACATAGTATTTCATAGCGACGCAATTTCTGTGTTAATTCCTCAATGTGAGGGAGCGAGTGCTGCATTAAAAAAGGAATAGTGCATCGGAAAGGAGATCGTCGTGTCCCAAAAAAAAAACCTGTCCTTTCCATAGAAACGTTACTCGATTTAGAAGGAGAAGTCATAGAACCCATAGGATTTCATAGCGACGCAATTTCTGTGCTTATTCGTCAATTTGAGGGAACGAGGGATGCACTAAAGTAGGAATAGCGCATCGGAAAGTAGATACTCGTTTCCCAAAAGAATATCCTGTCGTTTCTATAGAAACGTTACTCGATTTAGAAGGAGATGTCATAGAACCAATGGTATTTCATAGCGACGCAATTTCTGTGTTAATTTGTCAAGGTGAGGGAGCGAGGGATGCAGTGAAACAGGAATAGTGCATCGGAAAGTAGATACTCGTATCCCAAAAGAAAATCCTGTCGTTTCCATGGAAACGTTGCACGATTTAGAAGGAGAAGTCATAGAACCCATAGTAATTCGTAGCGACGCAATCTCTGCGCTAATTCGTCAATGTGAGGGAGCGAGGGATGAAGTTAAGAAGGAATAGTGCATCGGAAAGGCGATAGTTGTATCCCAAAACGAAATCCTGTCGTTTCCATAGAAACGTTACTCTATTTAAAAGGAGAATTTATAGAACAGAAAGTATTTCATGGCGAAGCAGTGTCTCAGCTAATTCGCCAAAGTGAGGGAGCGAGGGATGTAGTAAAGAAGTAATAGTGCATCGGAAAGGAGATACTCGTATCATAAAAGAAAATCCTGTCGTATCCATAGGAACTTTACTCGATTTAGAAGGAGAAGTCTTGAAACCCATAGTATTTCATAGCGACGCAATTTCTGTGTTAACTCGTCAATGTTAGGGAGCGAGAGATGCAGTAAAGAGGGAATAGTGCATTGATAAGGAGATAGTCGTATCCCAAAAGAAAATCCTGTCGATTCCATAGAAACGTTACACGATTTAGGAGGAGAAGTCATAGAACACATAGTATTTAATAGCGACGCAATTTCTGTGTTTAATCGTCAATGTGATGCGCTAAAGAAGGAACAGTGCATCGGAAAGGAGATACTCGTTTGCCAAAAGAAAATCCTGTCTTTTCCATGGAAACGATACTCGATTTAGAGGGAGAAGTCATAGAAACCATAATAACTCATAGCGACGCAATTTCTGCGTTAATTCGTCAATGTGAGGGAGCGAAGGATGCAGTTAAGAAGGAATAGTGCATCGGAAAGGAGATACTCCTTTACCAAAAGAAAATCCAGTCGTTTCCAAAGAAACGTTACTCGATTTAGATGGAAAAGTCATAGAACCCATAGTATTTCAAAGCGACGCAATTTCTGTGTTAATTCGCCCATGTGAGGGAGCGAGGGATGCAGTACAGAAGGAATAGTGCATCGGAAGGAGATACTCGTATCCCAAAAGCAATTCCTGTCGTTTCCATATAAACGTTGCTCGATTTAGATGGAGAAGTCTTAGAACCCATAGTATTTCATAGCGACGCAATTTCTGTGTTAATTCGTCAGTGTGAGGGAGCGAGAGATGCAGTAAAGAGGGAATAGTGCATTGGTAAGGAGATAGTCGTATCCCAAAAGAAAATCCTGTCGTTTCCATAGAAACGTTACACGATTTAGGAGGAGAAGTCATAGAACACATAGTATTTAATAGCGACGCAATTTCTGCGTTAATTCGTCGATGTTAGGGAGCGAGGGATGCATTAGAGATGGAATAATGCATCGGAAAGGAGATACTCGTTTGCTAAAAGAAAATCTTGTCTTTTCCATGGAAACGATACTCGATTTAGAGGGAGAAGTCATAAAAACCATAATAACTCATAGCGACACAATTTCTACGTTAATTCGTCAATGTGAGGGAGCGAAGGATGCAGTTAAGAAGGAATAGTGCATCGGAAAGGAGATACTCCTTTACCAAAAGAAAATCCAGTCGTTTCCCAAGAAACGTTACTCGATTTAGATGGAAAAGTCATAGAACCCATAGTATTTCAAAGCGACGCAATTTCTGTGTTAATTCGTCAATGTGAGAGAGCGAGGGATGCAGTAAAGAAGGAATATTGCATCGGAATGGAGATACTCGTATCCCAAAAGAGAATCCTATCGTTTCCATAGAAACGTTACTCGATTTAGAAAGAGAGATAATAGAACCCATAGTATTTAATAGCCACGCAATTTCTGTGTTAATTCGTCAATGCCAGGGGGCGAGGGATGCAGTAAAGAAGGAATAGTGCAGCGGAAAGGAGATACTCGTATCCCAAAAGAAAATCCTGTCGTTTCAATAGAAACGTTACTCGACTTTGAAGGGGGAGTCATAGCACGCATTTTATTTCGAAGCGACGCAATATCGGTGTTAATTCGTCAATGTGAGGGAGCGAGGGATAATGTACAGAAGGAATAGTGCATCGGAAATGAGATACTCGTATCCCAAAGAAAATCCTGTCGTTTCAATAGAAACATCACTCGATTTAGAAAGAGAAGTCTTAGAATCCATAGTATTTCATAGCGACGCAATTTCTGTGTTAATTTGTTATTCTGAGGGAGCGAGGGATGCAGTGAAGAAGAAATAGTGCATCGGAATGGAGATACTCGTATCGCAAAAGAGAATCCTATCGTTTCCATAGAAACGTTACTCGATTTAGAAGGAGAGATAATAGAACCCATAGTATTTCATAGCGACGCTATTTCTGTGTTAATTTGTCAATGTGGGGGAGCGAGGGATTCAGTAAAAAAGGAATAGTGCATCGGAAAGGAGATACTCGTATCCCAAAAGAAAATCCTGTCGTTTCCATAGAAACGTTACTCGATTTAGAAGGAGAATCATAGAACCCGTAGTATTTTATAGCGACGCAATTTCTGTGTTAATTTTGTCAATGAGAGGGAGCGAGGGATGCTGTAAGGACGGAATAGTGCATCGGAAAGGAGAGACTCCTATCCCAAAAGAAAATACTGTCGTTTCAATAGAAACGTTACTCGGTTTAGAAGGAGAAGTAATGGAACCCATAGTATTTCATAGCGACTCAATATCTGTGTTATTTGGTCAATGTGAGGGAGCGAGGGATCCAGTAAAGACGGAATAATGCATCGCAAAGGATATACTTGTGTCCCAAAAGAAAATCCTGTCGTTTCAACAGAAACGTTACTCGATTTAGAAGATGAAGTCATAGAACCCATAGTATTTCATAGCGACGCAATTACTGTGTTAATTCGTCAATGTGAGGGAGCGAGAGATGCAGTAAAGACGGAATAGTGCATCGGAAAGGAGATACTCGTATCTTAAAGGAAAATCCTGTCGTTTCAATAAAAACGTAACTCGATTTAGAAGGAGAAGTCATAGAACACGTAGTATTTCACAGCGACGCAATTTCTGTGTTAATTCGCCAATGTGAGGAAGCGAGGGATGCAGTACAGAGGGAATAGTGCATCGGAAAGGAGATACTAGTATACCAAAAGAAAATCCTTTCGTTTCCATAGATACGTTACTTGATTTAAGAGGTTGAGTCATAGAACCCATAGTATTCCTTAGCGACTTAATCTCTGTGTTATTCGTCAATGTGAGGGAGCGAGGGATGCAGTAAAGAAGGAATAGAGCATCGGAAAGGAGATACTCGTATCCCAAAAGGAAATCCTGTCGTTTCCATAGAAACGTTACTCGATTTAGAGGGAAAAGTCATAGATCACATAGTATTTCATAGCGACGCAATTTCTGTGATAATTCGTCAATGTGAGGGAGCGAGGAATGCAGTAAAGTCGGGATAGTGCTTCGGGAAGGAGATACTCGTATCCCAAAAGAAAATCTAGTCGTGTCCGTAGAAACGTTACTCGATTTAGAAGGAGAAGTGATTGAACACATAGTATTCCATAGCTATGCAATTTCTGTGATAAGTCGTCAATATGAGGGAGCGAGGGGCGCAGTAAAGACGGAGTAGTGCATCGGAAAGGAGAGACTCCAATGCCAAAAGAAAATCCTGTCGTTTCCATAGAAACGTTTCTCGATTTGAAAAGAAAAGTTAAAGAACCCATAGTATTTCATAGCGACGCGATTTCTGTGCTTATACCTCAATGGGATGCAGTAAAGAACTAATAGTGCATCGGAAAGGAGATACTCGTATCCCAAAAGAAAATCCTGTCTTTTCCATTGAAACGTTATTCGATTTAGAAGGAGAAGTAATGGAATCCAAAGTATTTCATAGCGACGCAATTTCGGTGTTATTTCGATAATGTGAGGGAGCGAGGGATGCAGTAAAGAACTAATAGTGCATCAGAAAGGAGATACTCGTATCCCAAAAGAAAATCCTGCCGTTTCCACAGAAACGTTACTCGATTTGGAAGGAGATGTCATGGAACCCATAGTATTTCGTAGCGACGCAATCTCTGTGTTATTTCGACAAAGTGAGGGAGCGAGGGATGCAGGAAAGACGGAATAGTGCATCGGAAAGGAGATACTCGTATCCCAAAAAAAAAAAATCCTGTCGTTTCAATTGAAACGTTACTCGTTTTAGAAGGAGAAGTCGTAGAACACATAGTATTTAATAGCGACGCAATTTCTGTGTTAATTCGCCAATGTGAGGAAGCGAAGGATGCAGTACAGAAGGAATAGTGCATCGGAAAGGCGATAGTCGTATCCCAAAAGAAAATCCCGTCGTCTCCATAGAAACGTTACCCGACTTAGAAGGAGAAGTCATAGAACCCATAGTAATTCATAGCGACGCAATTTCTGTGTTAATTTGTCAATGTGAGGGAGCGAGGGTTGCAGTAAAGAAGGAATAGTGCATCGGAAAGGAGATATTCCTATCCCAAAAGAAAATTGTGTCGTTTCAACAGAAACGTTACTCGGTTTAGAAGGAGAAGTCATATAACCCATAGTATTTCATAGCCACGCAATTTCTGTGTTAATTCGTTAATGTGAGGGATGGAGGGATGCAGTAAAGGAGGAATAGTGCATCGGAAAGGAGATACTCGTATACCAAAAGAAAATCCTCTCGTTTCCATAGAAACGTTACTCGATTTAGAAGGATGAGCCATAGAACCCACAGTATTTCATAGCGACGCAATTTCTACATTAATTCGTCAATGAGAGGGAGCGAGAGATGCAGTAAAGAAGGAATCGTGAATCGGAAATGAGGTACTCATATCCCAAAAGAAAATCCTGTCGTTTCCATAGAAACGTTATTCGATTTAGAAGGAGAGGTTATAGAACCCATACTATTTCGTAGCGACGCAATTTCTGTGTTTATTCGTCAATGTGAGTTAGCGAGAGATGAAGTAAAGAGGGAATAGTGCATCGGAAAGGAGATACTCGTGTCCCAAAAGAAAATCCGGTCGTTTCCATGGACACGTTACTCGATTTAGAAAGAGAAGTTATAGAACCCATAGTATTTCATAGCGACGCAATCTCTGTGTTAATTCGTCAATATGAGGGTGCGAGGGATGCAATAAAAAAGGAAAAGTGCATCGGAAAGGACATACTCGGATTCGATAAGAAAATCCTTTCCTTTCCATAGAATCTATATTCGATTTAGAAGGAGAAGTCATAGAGCACATAGTAATCCATAGCGTCGCAATTTCTGTGTTAATTCGTCAATGTGATGGAGCCAGTGATGGAGTCAGGAAGGAATAGCGCATCGGAAAGGAAATAGTCGTATCCCAAAAGAAAATCCTGTCGTTTCCATAGAAAAGTTACTAGATTTAGAAGGAGAAGTCATAGAACCCATAGGATTTCATAGCGACGCATTTTCTGTGCTTATTCGTCAATGTTAGGGAACGAGGCAATCAGTAAAGTAGGAATAGTGCATCGGAAAGGAGATAGTCGTATCCCAAAAGAAAATCCTGTCGTTTCCATAGAAACGTTACTTGATTTAGAAGGAGAAGTCATGGAACCCATAGTATTTCATAGCGACGCAATTTCTATGTTAATTAAACAATGTGAGGGAGCGAGGGATGCAGTACAGAAGGAATAGTGCATCGGAAAGGAGATACTCGTATCCCGAAAGAAAAACCTGTAGTTCCCATAGAAACGTTTCTCGATATAGAAGGAGAAGTCATAGAACCCATAGTAATTCATAGAGACGCAATATCTGTGTTAATTCGTCATTCTGAGGGAGCGAGGGAATCAGTAAAGAAGGAATAGTGCAGAGGAGTGGAGATACTCGTAACCCAAAAGAAAAACCTTTTGTTTCCATTGAAACGTTACTCGATTTAGAAGGAGATGTCATAGAACCAATGGTATTTCAGACCGAGGCAATTTCTGAGTTAATTTGTCAATGTGAGGGAGCAAGGGATACAGTTAAGAGGGGATAGTGCATCGGAATGGAGATACTCGTATCGCAAAAGAAAATCCTGACGTTTCCACAGAAAGGATACTCGATTTAGAAGGAGAAGTCATGGAACCCATAGTATTTCATAGCGACGCAATTTCTGTGTTAATTCGTCAATGTGAGGGAGCGAGGGATGCAGTAAAGAAGGAATAGTGCTTCGGAAAGGAGATACTCGTATACCAAAAGAAAATCCTTCCGTTTCCATAGAAACGATACTCGATTTAGAAAGAGAAGTTTTAGAACCCATAGTATTTCATAGCGACGCAATCTCTGTGTTAATTCGTATTTGTGAGGGTGCGAGGGATGCAGTAAAGAAGGAATAGTGCATCGGAATGGACATACTCGGATCCCAAAAGGATATCCTGTCCTTTCTATGGAAATGTTACTCGATTTAGAAGGAGAAGTCATAGCGCACATAGTAATCCATAGCCTCGCTATTTCTGTGTTAATTCGTCAATGTGATGGAGCCATGGATGCAGTAAGTGAGGAATATTGCATCGGAAAGGAGATAGTCGTATCCCAAAAGAAAATTCTGTCGTTTCTATAGAAACGTTACTCGATTTAGAAGGAGAAGTCATAGAACCCATAGGATTTCATAGCGGCGCAATTTTTGTGCTTATTCGTCAATGTGAGGCAACGAGGGATGCAATAAAGTAGGAATAGTGCATCGAAAAGGAGATACTCGTATCCCAAAAAAAAATCCTGTCGTCTGCATAGAAACGTCTTTCGAATTAGAAGGAGAAGTCATAGAACCCATAGTATTTCATAGCGACGCAATTTCTGTGTTAGTCGTCAATGTGAGGGATCGAGGGATGCAGGAAAGAGGGAATAGTGCATCGGAAAGGAGAAACTCGTATCCCATAGGAAAATCCTGTCGTTTCCATAGAAACGTTACTCGATTTAGAAGGAGAAGTCATAGAACGCATAGTATTCCATCGAGTCGCAATTTCTGTATTAATTCGTCAATGTGAGGGAGCCAGGGATGCAGTAAAGAAGGAATAGTGGATCGGAAAGGAGATACACGTATCACAAAAGAAAATCCTGTCGTTTCCATAGAAACGTTACTCGATTTAGAAGAAGAAGTCATGGAACCCATAGTATTTCATTGCGACGCAATTTCTGTGTTAATTCGTCAAAGTGAGGGAGCGAGGGACACTTTAAGGAAGGAATAGTGCATCGGAAAGGAGATACTCGTTTCTCAAAAGAAAATGCTGTCCTTTGCATAGAAACGTTACTCGATTTAGAAGGAGAAGTCATAGAACCCATAGGATTTCATAGCGACGCAACGTCTGTGCTTATTCGTCAATGTTACGGAACGAGGGATGCAGTAAAGTAGGAATAGTGCATCGGAAAGGAGATACTCGTATCCCAAAAGAAAATCCTGTTGTTTCTATAGAAACGTTACTCGATTTAGAAGGACAAGTCATAGAACACATAGTATTCCATAGAGTCGCAATTTCTGCGTTCATTCGTCAATGTGAGGGAGCCAGGGATGCAGTAAAGAAGGAATAGTTCATCGGAAAAGAGATACTCGTATCCCAAAAGAAAATCCTGTCGTTTCCATTGAAACGTTACTCGATTTAGATGGAGAAGTCATGGTACCCATAGTAATTCATAGCGACGCAACTTCAGTGTTAATTCTTCAATGTGTGGGAGCTAGGGATGCAGTAAAGAAAGAATAGTGCATCGGAAAGGAGATACTCGTATACCAAAAGAAAATCCTATCGTTTCCATAGAAACGTTACTCGATGTAGAAGGAGAAGTCATGGAACCCATAGTATTTCATAGCGACGCCATTTCTGTGTTTATTCGTCAATGTGAGGTAGCGAGGAATGCAGTAAAGAAGGAATAGTGCATCGGAAAGGAGATACTCGGATACCAGTATCCCAAAAGAGAATCATTTCGTTTCCATAGAAACAGTTACTCGATTTAGAAGGAGAAGTCATTGAACCCATAGTATTTCATAGCGACGCAATTTCTGTGTTAATTCGTCAATGTGAGGTAGCGAGGGATGCAGTAAAGAAGGAATTATGCATCGGAAAGGAGAAACTCGTATCCCAAAAGAAAATCCTGTCGTCACCATAGAAACGTTACTCGATTTAGGGGGAGAAATCATAGAACCCATAGTATTTCATAGCGACGCAATTTCTGTGTTAATTCGTCAATGAGAGGGAGCGAGGGATGCAGTAAAGAAGGAATAGTGCATCGGAAAGGAGATTCTCGTATACCAAAAGAAAATCCTGTCGTTTCCATAGGAACGTTACTCGATTTAGAAGGAGAAGTCATAGAACACGTAGTATTTCATAGCGACGCAATTTCTGTGTTAATTCGTCAATGTGAGGGAGCGAGGGATGCAGGATAGAAAGAATAGTGCATCGGAAAGGAGTTACTCGTATCCCAAACGAAAATCCTGTCGGTTCCATAGAAACGTTATTCGATTTAGAAGGAGAAGTCATAGAACACATATTATTCCATAGCGTCGCAATGTCTGTGTTAATTCGTCAATGTGAGGGAGCCAGGGTGAAGTAAAGAAGGAATAGTGCAGCGGATAGGAAATACTCGTATCCCAAAAGAAAAACCTGTTGTTACCATTGAAACGTTACTCAATTTAGAAGGAGATGTCATAGAACCAATGGTATTTCAGAGCGACGCAATTTCTGAGTTAATTTGTCAATGTGAGGGAGCAAGGGATGCAGTTAAGAGAAGGTAGTGCATCGCAATGGAGATACACTTATCGCAAAAGAAAATCCTGACGTTTCCATAGTAATGTTACTCGATTTAGAAGGAGAAGACATAGAACCCATAGTATTTTATAGCGACGCCATATTTGTGTTAATTCGTCAATGTGAGGGAGCGAGGGATGCAGTTAAGGAGGAGTGGTGCATCGGAAAGGAGATACTCGTATACCAAACGAAAATCCTTTCGTTTCCGTAGAAGCGTTAATCGATTTAGAAGGAGAAGTCATGGAACCCATAGAATTCATTGCGACGCCATTTCTGTGTTAAATCGTCAATCTGAGGTAGCAAGGAATGTAGTAAAGAAGGAATAGTGCATCGGAAAGGAGATACTCGTACCCAAAAAGAAATTCCAGTCGTTTCCATGGAAACGTTACACGATTTAGAAGGAGAAGTTATAGAACATAGTAGTTTATCATGGCGACGCAATTTCTGTGCTTATTCCTCGATGGAGGGAGCGAGGGATGCAGTAAAGAACTAATAGTGCATCGGAAAAGTGGTACTGGTATCATAAAAGAAAATCCTGTCGTTTCCATAGAAACGTTACTCGATTTAGAAGGAGAAGTCATGGAACCCATAGTATTTCATAGCGACGCAATATCTGTGTTAATTCGTCATTGGGAGGGAGCGTGAGATGCAGTAAAGAGGGAATAGTGCATCGGAAAGGAGATACTCGTATCCCAAAAGAAAATTCTGTCGTTCCAATAGAAACGTTATTCGATTTAGAAAGAGATGTTATAGAAACCATAGTATTTCATAGCGACGCAATCTCTGTGTTAATTCGTCAATGTGAGGGTGCGAGGGATGCAATAAAGAAGGAATAGTGCATCGGAATGGACATACTCGGATTCCAAAAGGAAATCCTGTCCTTTCTATAGAAACGTTACTCGATTTAGAGAGAGAAGTCATAGCGCACATAGTAAACCATAGCCTCGCTATTTCTGTGTTAATTCGTCAATGTGATGGAGCCAGGGATGCAGTAAGGGAGGAATATTGCATCGGAAAGGAGATAGTCGTATCCCAAAATAAAATACTGTCGTCTGCATAGACACGCCAATCGATTTAGAAGGAGAAGTCATAGAACCCATAGTATTCCATAGCGACGAAATTTCATTGTTAATTCGTCATTGTGAGGGAGCGAGGGATGCAGTAAAGAAGGAATAGTGCATCGGAAAGGAGATTCTCGTATCCCAAAAGAATATCCTGTCGTTTCCATAGAAACGTTACTCGATTTAGAAGAAGAAGTCATGGAACCCATAGTATTTCATTGCGACGCAATTTCTGTGTTAATTCGTCAATGTGAGGGAGCGAGGAATGCTTTAAGGAAGGAATAGTGCATCGGAAAGGAGATACTCGTTTCCCAAAAGAAAATCCTGTCCTTTGCATAGAAACGTTACTCGATTTAGAAGGAGAAGTCATAGAACCCATAGGATTTCATAGCGACTGAATGTCTGTGCTTATTCGTCAATGTTAGGGAACGAGGGATGCAGTAAAGTAGGAATAGTGCATCGGAAAGGAGATACTCGTATCCCAAAAGAAAATCGTGTCGTTTCCATAGAAACGATACTCGATTTAGAAGGAGATGTCATAGAACCTATAGTATTTCATAGCGACGCAATTTCTGTGTTAATTCGACAATGTGAGGGAGCGAAGGATGCGGTAAAAAAGGAATAGTGGATCGGAAAGGAGATACTCGTATCCCATAAGAAAATCTTGTCGTTTCCTTAGAAACGTTACTCGATTTAAATGGAGAAGTCATAGAACACATAGTATTCCATGGAGTCGCAAATTCTGTGTTATTTCGTAAATGTGAGGGTGCCAGGGATGCAGTAAGGATGGAATATTGCATCGAAATGGAGATACTCGTATCCCAAAAAAAGATCCTGTCGTTTCCACAGAAACGTTACTCGATTTAGAAGGAGAAGTCATAGAACCCATAGTATTTCATAGCGACGCAATTTGTGTGTTAATTCGTCAATGTGAGGGAGCCAGGGACGCAGTAACGAAGGAATAGTGCATCGGAAAGGAAATACTCGTATCCCGAAAGAAAAACCTGTCGTTTCCATAGAGACGTTTCTCGATTTAGAAGGAAAAGTCATAGAACCCATAGTACTTCATAGCGGGGGGTGAAGCTGACTCCTGCACGTGGTGCCCCTGCATAGGTACTGGACTAGATTCTCCAGTACTGAACTGAACGTCAGCATTCCAAAAGCATTGCATTATAGGTTTCACTATGAATGGAAACCAAAGGTCTTTATCAAGACCTCACCTTGTGATTGTATCAATCAACATAGAAGGATTGTCTGTTGCCAAAGAAGAACTCCTGCAACATATTGCCAAGGAACCTAGGTGTGATATTTTATGTATACAAGAAACCCATCGAGATGACACCATGAGAAGACCAAAAATCCTTGGGATGAAACTGGCAGTTGAGCGACCCCATAGACAATATGGCAGTGCTATCTTTGTGAGGAACGATATAGCTGTTCTCTCTACCTCACTTACAGAATTCAACAATATTGAAATACTGTCTGTAGAACTGAATGGTTGTATTGTGTCGTCAATTTACAAACCCCCAGGAGCAGATTTCCAATTTTCATCTACAGACAACTACACCAATCAACAAGCTCACTTTATTGTTGGAGATTTCAATAGTCATAGCAGTGTTTGGGGTTATGCTGAGGACGACAGTAATGGTGAAGCAGTTTTGACTTGGGCTGATACCAACCATCTTAATCTTGTCCATGATAATAAACTCCCACCATCTTTTAACAGTGGGCGTTGGAAACGTGGGTATAACCCCGACTTAATTTTTGTTAGCGAGAACATAGCTCACCAATGCAGAAAAACTGTTCTAAATCCGATACCAAATACTCAACACCGCCCCATAGGCTGCCAAGTGTTTGCAGCCATTACTCCTAGAATCACATCATTCCGAAGGCGATACAATTTCAAGAAAGCAGACTGGCAGAAGTTTGCTGATCTCCTTGACTCAGAAGTTTCACGCATAGAACCCTCAGTTTCCAACTATGATGAGTTTGTAGAAGCCGTGAAAAGATGCTCAAGACTCTCAACTCCCAGAGGCTGTCGAGTTAACTACATACCTGGCTTGACAGAAGAATCCGTGAAGCATCTACATAACTATATCCAACTTTTCAATGATAATCCTTACAGCATTGAAACCTTAACTGCTGGCCAAAATTTATCCTCAGCCTTAGCCAAATCCAAAAAAGAACGATGGATAGAGCTACTCGAGAACCTTGATATGTCTAAAAGCAGTCAGAAAGCCTGGCAGTTGCTGCGACGCCTGAACAACGACCCTGTCCACAATCATGGCCATGCAAACATTGCACCAGATCAAATTGCTCATCATCTAGTTCAGAATGGAAGGGTCAATTGTTCTAAAGATAGAACAAAACTCAAAAGAGAACCTGAACGTGAAAACAACCATATATCAAATGACTTCATCTTACAAGAACTCAGAACCGCAATTCAGAAATGCAAAAATGGTAAAGCGCCTGGTCTAGACGACCTAATGATTGAGCAAATTAAACATTTTGGTCCCATCACGGAAAGATGGCTTCTGCAATTCTATAATGGTTGTCTGAAGCGGAAACAGATCCCTGCCATCTGGAGGAAAACTAAAGTTATTCCCTTACTAAAACCTGGAAAGGGTGCAGCTGATCCCAAGAACTACCGACCGATTTCGCTCCTTTGCCATTTGTATAAAATCTATGAAAGAATGTTGCTAAATAGACTCACTCCCATTGTTGAAAAACAACTCATACCTCAACAAGCAGGTTTCCGACCTGGAAAGAATTGTACAGCACAAGTCCTTAATCTGACTGAACATATTGAAGAGGGATATGAGAAAGGATACATTTCCGGGGCTGTCTTCGTGGATCTCACAGCAGCATATGACACCATTCAACATCGACAATTATTGCACAAAGTCTACTACATCACTAGAGACATTAATTTCACCAGAACTGTGCAGACACTTTTGGAAAACCGGCGATTCTATGTGGAGTTCCAAGGAAGAAAGAGTAGATGGAGAAGCCAAAGGAATGGCTTGCCTCAGGGTAGTGTCCTTTCCCCCATATTGTTCAACATATTTACAAATGACCAGCCTCAACCTTCTCTTACAAAGAGTTTCATCTATGCAGATGATCTTGCCTTAGTCACACAAGCCAGAGATTTTGACACAGTAGAAAACCAGCTTACTGTTGCTCTCAAGGACCTATCTGAGTACTACAGAGTCAATAACTTAAGACCGAACCCTGCTAAAACTCAAGTATGTGCTTTCCACCTACGCAACCGAGAGGCCTATAGAAAACTTACAGTGTTTTGGGAAGATCAAGAGCTTGAACATTGTTTCTACCCCAAATATCTGGGTGTCACCTTAGATCGAACGTTGACCTACAGAAAACACTGCACTAACACCAAGCAGAAAGTTGCTGCTCGTAACAACATCCTGCGGAAGCTCACTGGCAGCGTTTGGGGTGCAGATCCCAAACTACTAAGAACATCAGCCTTGGCCTTGTGTTATTCCGCAGCTGAATACGCATGTCCTGTATGGTACAAGTCATCTCATGCAAAGCAGGTTGATGTGGCCCCTAACGAAACCTGCAGGACAGTAACGGGATGCCTCAAAGCTACACCTATTGATAAACTCCATAAACTAGCAGGTATTGCTCCTCCAGACATAAGGCGTGAAGTCGCAGCCAAACTTGAGAGACATAAAGCAGATCATAACACCGATCACCTGCTACATGGATACCAGCTACCAATTAGTAGACTCAAATCTAGGAGGAGCTTCATGAGAACTACTACACCCCTCACCGGTCGGACTGGAGCAGCCAGACTATCTCAGTGGACAGCAAAATCTGACAGTAACGATTGGATGACTCCTTCTGAGACCCTTCCTCCTGGTGGAAATCAAGTCTGGACAGTGTGGAAGTCTCTAAATCGGCTCAGGAGTGGCGTCGGACGAACTAAGGACAATCTGTTTAAATGGGGCTTCATGAAGGAATCTTCCACCTTGTGTGACTGCGGAGAAGAACAGACAACCAAACATTTAATTAACTGTCCTAGATGTCCTGTATCATGTTCCACACAAGAGCTTGTTGATGTTTCAGACAATGCTGCTGCCGTTGCACAATTTTGGGCTAATACCGTTTAGTTTGTTCTTTTATGATTTGACCCGATTTGTTATATTGTATATATTGTAAATATTGTTGTAATGTTTTTGACTCGAAATAAAAAAAAAAAAAACTTCATAGCGACGCAATTTCTGTGTTAATTCGTCAATGTGATGGAGTAAGGGATGCAGTAATGAAGGAATAGTGCATCGGAAAGATGATACACGTATCTCAAAAGAAAATCGTGTCGTTTGCATAGAAACGTTACTCGATTTATAAGGAGAAGTCATAGAACCCATATTATTCCACAGCGACGAAATTTCATTGTTAATTCGTCAATGTGAGGGAGCGAGGGATGCAGTAAAGAAGGAATAGTGCATCGGAAAGGAGATACTCGTACCCCAAAAGAAAATCGTGTCTTTTCCATAGAGAAGTTACTCTATTTAGAAGGAGAGGTCATAGAAGCGATAGTATTTAATAGCGACGCAATTTCGAAGTTAATTCGTCAATGTGAGGGAGGGAGGGATGCAATAAAGAAGGAATAGTGCATCGGAAAGGCGATACTCGTATCCCAAAAGAAAATCCTGTCGTTTCCATGGAAACATTACTCGATTTAGAAGCAGAAGTCATAGAACCCACAGTATTTCATAGCGACGCAATTTCTGTGTTAATTCGTCAATGTGAGGGATCGAGGGATGCAGTAGAGGAGGAATAGTGCATCGGAAAGGAGATACTCGTATCCTAAAAGAAAATCCTTTCGTTTCCATATAAACATAACTCGATTTAGCAGGAGAACTCATAGAACCCAAAGTAATTCATAGCGACGCAAAAAATGGTTCAAATGGCTCTGAGCACTACGGGACTCAACTGCTGATGTCATTAGTCCCCTAGAACTTAGAACTAGTTAAACCTAACTAACCTAAGGACATAACAAACATCCATGCCCGAGGCGGGATTCGAACCTGCAACCGTAGCGGTCTTGCGGTTCCAGACTGCAGCGCCTTTAACCGCACGGCCACTTCGGCCAGCATAGCGACGCAATTTCTGTGTTAATTCGTCAATGTGAGGGAGCGAGGTATGCAGTAAAGAAGGAATAGTGCATCTGAATGGAGTTACTCGTATCCCAAAGGAAAATCCAGTCGTTTCAATAGAAACGGTACTCGATTTAGGAGGGGGAGTCATAGAACGCATTGTAATTCAATGCGACGCAATATCTGTGTGAATTCGTCAATGTGAGGAAGCGAGGGATGCAGTACAGAAGGAATAGTGCATCGGAAAGGAGATACACGTATCCCTAAAGAAAATCCTGTCGTCTCATTAGAAAAATTACTCTATTTACAAGGAGATGTCATAGACCCCATAGTATTTCATAGCCAGGAAATTTCAGCGTTAATTCGCCAAAGTGAGGGGGCGAGGGATGCAGTACTTAATGAATAGTGCATCGGAAATAAGACAGTCGTATCCCAAAGAAAAATCCTGTCGTTTCCGTAGAAACGTTACACGATTTAGAAGGAGAAGTCATAGAACCCATAGTATTTCATAGCGACGTAACTTCTGTGTTAATTCGTCAGTGTAAGGGAGCGAGGGATGCAGTAAAGAAGGAATAGTGCATCGGAGAGGAGATACTCGTATACCAAAAGAAAATCTTGTCGTTTCCATAGAAACGTTACTCGATTTAGAAGGAAAAGTCATAGAACCCACAGTATTTCATAGCCACGCAATTTCTGTGTTAATTCGTAAATGTGAGGTAGCGAGGAATGCAGTAAAGAAGGAATAGTGCATCGGAAAGGAGACACTCGTATCCCAAATGAAATTTCTGTCGTTTCCATAAAAACGTTACTCGATTTAGAAGGAGAAGTCATAGAACCCATAGTATTTCATACCGTCGCAATTTCTGTGTTAATTCGTCAATGTGTGGTAACGAGGGATGCAGTAAAGAAGGAATAGTGCATCGGAAAGAAGACAGTCGTATCCCAAATGAAATTTCTGTCGTTTCCATAAAAACGTTACTCGATTTAGAAGGAGAAGTCATAGAACCCATAGTATTTCATACCGTCGCAATTTCTGTGTTAATTCGTCAATGTGTGGTAGCGAGGGATGCAGTAAAGAAGGAATAGTGCATCGGAAAGAAGACAGTCGTATCCCAACAGAAAACCCTGTCGTTTCTATAGAAACGTTACTCGATTTAGAAGGAGAAGTCAGAGAACCCATAGTATTTCATAGCAACGCAATTTCTGTGTTAATTAGTCAATGTGAGGGAGCGAGGGATGAAGAAATGAGGGAATAGTGCATCGGAAAGGAGATAGTCGTATCCCAAAACGAAAATCTGTCGTTTCCATAGAAACGTTACTCGCTTTAGAAGGAGAAGTTATAGAACCCATAGTATTTCATGACGAAGCGATTTCTGTGTTAATTCGTCAATGTGAGGGAGGGAGGGATGCAGTAAAGAAGGAATAGTGCATCGGAAAGGAGATATTCGTATACCAAAAGAAAATTCAGTCGTTTCCATAGAAACGTTACTCGATTTAGAAGGAGAAGTCGTAGAACCAATAGTAATTCATAGCGACGCAATTTCTGCGTTAATTCGTCAATGTGAGGGAGCGAGGGATGAAGTAAAGAAGGAATAGTGCATCGGAAAGGAGATAGTTGTATCCCAAAACGAAATCCTGTCGTTTCCATAGAAACGTTACTCGATTTAGGAAGAGAAGTAATAGAACCCATAGTACTTTATGGCGACGCTTTTTCTCTGCTTATTCGTCAATGTGAGGGAGCGAGGGATGCAGTAAAGAACTAATAGTGCATCGGAGAGGAGATACTCCTATCATAAAAGAAAATCCTGTCGTTTTCATAGAAACTTTACTCGATTTAGAAGGAGAAGTCATAGAACCCATAGTATTTCATAGCGACGCAACTTCTGTGCTTATTCGTCAATGTGAGGGAGCCGGGGATGCAGTAAAGAACTAATAGTGCATCGGAAAGGAGATACACGCATCATAATAGAAAATCCTGTCGTTTCCGTAGAAACGTTACTCGATTTAGAAGGAGAAGTAATGGAACCCATAGTATTTCATAGCGACACAATATCTGTGTTAATTCGTCAATGACAGGGAGCGGGGGATGCAGTAAGGAAGGAATAGTGCATCGGAAAGGAGATACTCGTATCCCAAAAGAAAATCCTGTCATGTCAATAGAAACGCTAGTCGATTTAATAGGAGAAGTCATAACACCCATAGTATTTCATAGCGACGCAATTTCTGTGTTAATTCGTCAATGTGTGGGAGCGAGAGACGCAGTAAAGAAGGAATAGTGCATCAAAAAGGACATACGCGAATCACAAAAGAAAATCCTGTCGCTTCCATAGAAACGTTACTCGATTTAGAGGGTGAAGTCATAGAACCCATAGTATATCGTAGCGACCCAATTTCCGCGTTAGTTCGTCAATGTGAATAACCGAGGGATGCAGTAAAGAAGGAATAGTGGATTGGAAAGGAAATGCTCGTATCCCAAAAGGAAATCCTGTCGTTTGCATAGAAACGTCACTCGATTTAGAAGGAGAAGTCATAGAACACACAGTATTTCATAGCGACGCAATTTCTGTGTTAATTCGTCAGTGTGAGGGATCGAGGTAGGCAGTAAGGAAGGAATAGTGCATCGGAAGGACATAGACGTATCACAATAAAAATGGTTCTGAGCACAATGGGACCCAACTGGTGAGGTCATTAGTCCCCTAGAACTTAGAACTAGTTAAACCTAACTAACCTAAGGACATCACAAACATCCATGCCCGAGGCAGGATTCGAACCTGCGACCGTAGCGGTCTTGCGGTTCCACACTGCAGCGCCTTTAACCGCACGGCCACTTCGTCCGGCCGTATCACAAAAGAACATCCGCTCGTTTCCATTGAAACGTTACTCGATCTAGAAGGAGAAGTTATAGAACACATAGTATTTCATAGCGACGCAATTTCAGTGTTAATTCGTCAACGTGATCGAGCGAGGGATGCAGTAAAGAAGGAATAGTGCTTCGGAAAGGAGATACTCGTATCCCAAAAGAAAATCCTGTCGTTTCCATGGAAACGTTACACGATTTAGAAGGAGAAGTCATAGAACCCATAGTATCATAGCGACGCAATATCCGTGTTAATTCATCAATGTGAGGGAGCGAGGGTGCAGTACAGAAGGAATAGTGCACCGGAAAGGAGATACTCCTATACCATAAGTAAATCCTATCGTTTCCATAGAAACGTTAGTCGATTTAGAAGGAGAAGTCATGGGACACATAGTATTTCATAGCGACGCAATTTCTGTGTTAATTCCACAATGTGAGGGAGCGAGTGATGCAGTAAAAAAGGAATAGTGCATCGGAAAGGAGATCGTCGTGTCCCAAAAAAAAACCTGTCCTTTCCATAGAAACGTTACTCGATTTAGAAGGAGAAGTCATAGAACCCATAGGATTTCATAGCGACGCAATTTCTGTGCTTATTCGACAATTTGAGGGAACGAGGGATGCACTAAAGTAGGAATAGCGCATCGGAAATTAGATACTCGCTTCCCAAAAGAATATCCTGTCGTTTCTATAGAAACGTTACTCGATTTAGAAGGAGATGTCATAGAACCAATGGTATTTCATAGCGACGCATTTTCTGTGTTAATTTGTCAAGGTGAGGGAGCGAGGGATGCAGTGAAACAGGAATAGTGCATCGGAAAGTAGATACTCGTATCCCAAAAGAAAATCCTGTCGTTTCCATAGAAACGTTTTTCGATTTAGAAGGAAAAGTCATAGAACCCAGGGTATTTCATAGCGCCGCAATTTCTGTGTTAATTCGTCAATGTGAGGGAGCGAGGGATGAAGTTAAGAAGGAATAGTGCATCGGAAAGGCGATAGATGTATCCCAAAACGAAATCCTGTCGTTTCCATAGAAACGTTACTCTATTTAAAAGGAGAATTTATAGAACAGAAAGTATTTCATGGCGAAGCAGTGTCTCAGCTAATTCGTCAAAGTGAGGGAGCGAGGGATGTAGTAAAGAAGTAATAGTGCATCGGAAAGGAGATACTCGTATCATAAAGGAAAATCCTGTCGTATCCATAGGAACTTTACTCGATTTAGAAGGAGAAGTCTTGAAACCCATAGTATTTCATAGCGACGCAATTTCTGTGTTAATTGGTCAATGTGAGGGAGCGAGAGATGCAGTAAAGAGGGAATAGTGCATTGATAAGGAGATAGTCGTATCCCAAAAGAAAATCCTGTCGTTTCCATAGAAACGTTACACGATTTAGGAGGAGAAGTCATAGAACACATAGTATTTAATAGCGACGCAATTTCTGTGTTTATTCGTCAATGTGAGGGAGCGAGTGATGCGCTAAAGAAGGAACAGTGCATCGGAAAGGAGATACTCGTTTGCCAAAAGAAAATCCTGTCTTTTCCATGGAAACGATACTCGATTTAGAGGGAGAAGTCATAGAAACCATAATAACTCATAGCGACGCAATTTCTGCGTTAATTCGTCAATGTGAGGGAGCGAAGGATGCAGTTAAGAAGGAATAGTGCATCGGAAAGGAGATACTCCTTTACCAAAAGAAAATCCAGTCGTTTCCAAAGAAACGTTACTCGATTTAGATGGAAAAGTCATAGAACCCATAGTATTTCAAAGCGACGCAATTTCTGTGTTAATTCGTCAATGTGAGATAGCGAGGGATGTAGCAAAGAAGGAATAGTGCATCGGAAAGGAGAAACTCGTATACCAGAAGAAAATCCTGTCGTTTCCATAGAAACGTTACTCGATTTTGAAGGAGAAGTCATAGAATCCATAGTATTTAATAGCCACGCAATTTCTGTCTTAATTCGTCAATGCCAGGGGGCGAGGGATGCAGTAAAGAAGGAATAGTGCAGCGGAAAGGAGATACTCGTATCCCAAAAGAAAATCCTGTCGTTTCAATAGAAACGTTACTCGATTTTGAAGGGGGAGTCATAGAACGCATTTTATTTCGAAGCGACGCAATATTGGTGTTAATTCGTCAATGTGAGGGAACGAGAGATAAAGTACAGAAGGAATAGTGCATCGGAAATGAGATACTCGTATCCCAAAGAAAATCCTGTCGTTTCAATAGAAACATTACTCGATTTAGGAGGAGAAACCATAGATCCCATAGTATATCATAGCCACGTGATTTCTGTGTTAATTCGCCCATGTGAGGGAGCGAGGGATGCAGTACAGAAGGAATAGTGCATCGGAAGGAGATACTCGTATCCCAAAAGCAATTCCTGTCGTTTCCATATAAACGTTGCTCGATTTGGAAGGAGAAGTCTTAGAACCCATAGTATTTCATAGCCACGCAATATCTGTGTTAATTCGTCAGTGTGAGGGAGCGAGAGATGCAGTAAAGAGGGAATAGTGCATTGGTAAGGAGATAGTCGTATCCCAAAAGAAAATCCTGTCGTTTCCATAGAAACGTTACACGATTTAGGAGGAGAAGTCATAGAACACATAGTATTTAATAGCGACGCAATTCCTGTGTTAATTCGTCGATGTGAGGGAGCGAGGGATGAATTAGAGATGGAATAGTGCATCGGAAAGGAGATACTCGCTTGCTAAAAGAAAATCCTGTCTTTTCCATGGAAACGATACTCGATTTAGAGGGAGAAGTCATAGAAACCATAATAACTCATAGCGACACAATTTCTACGTTAATTCGTCAATGTGAGGGAGCGAAGGATGCAGTTAAGAAGGAATAGTGCATCGGAAAGGAGATACTCCTTTACCAAAAGAAAATCCAGTCGTTTCCAAAGAAACGTTACTCGATTTAGATGGAAAAGTCATAGAACCCATAGTATTTCAAAGCGACGCTATTTCTGTGTTAATTCGTCAATGTGAGAGAGCGAGGGATGCAGTAAAGAAGGTATAGTGCATCGGAATGGAGATACTCGTATACCAAAAGAAAATCCGATCGTTTCCATAGAAACGTTACTCGATTTAGAAGGAGAAGTCATAGAACCCATAGTATTTCATAGAGACGCAATTTCTGTGTTAATTCGTCAATGTGAGATAGCGAAGGATGCAGCAAAGAAGGAATAGTGCATCGGAAAGGAGATACTCGTATACCAGAAGAAAATCCTGTCGTTTCCATAGAAACGTTACTCGATTTTGAAGGAGAAGTCATAGAATCCATAGTATTTTATAGCGACGCAATTCCTGTGTTAATTCGTCATTCTGAGGGAGCGAGGGATGCAGTAAAGAAGGAATAGTGCATCGGAATGGAGATACTCGTATCCCAAAAGAGAATCCTATCGTTTCCATAGAAACGTTACTCGATTTAGAAGGAGAGATAATAGAACCCATAGTATTTAATAGCCACGCAATTTCTGTGTTAATTCGTCAATGCCAGGGGGCGAGGGATGCAGTAAAGAAGGAATAGTGCAGCGGAAAGGAGATACTCGTATCCCAAAAGAAAATCCTGTCGTTTCAATAGAAACGTTACTCGACTTTGAAGGGGGAGTCATAGAACGCATTTTATTTCGAAGCGACGCAATATCGGTGTTAATTCGTCAATGTGAGGGAGCGAGGGATAATGTACAGAAGGAATAGTGCATCGGAAATGAGATACTCGTATCCCAAAGAAAATCCTGTCGTTTCAATAGAAACATTACTCGATTTAGAAAGAGAAGTCTTAGAATCCATAGTATTTCATAGCGACGCAATTTCTGTGTTAATTTGTCATTCTGAGGGAGCGAGGGATGCAGTGAAGAAGAAATAGTGCATCGGAAGGGAGCTACTCGTATACCAGAAGAAAACCCTGTCGTTACCATAGAAACGTTACTCGATTTAGATGGAGAAGTCATAGAACCCATAGTATTTCATAGCCACGCAATTTCAGTGCACATTCGTCAATGTGAAAGAACGAGGGATGCAGTAAAGAACTAATAGTGCATCGGAAAGGAGATACTCGTAACCCAAAAGAAAATCCTGTCGTTTCCACGGAAACGTTACCCGATTTAGTAGGAGAAGTCATAGAACACATAGTAATTCGTAGCGACGCAATCTCTGCGTTAATTCGTCAATGTGAGGGAGCGAGGAATGCAGAAAAAAGACGGAATAGTGCTTCGGAAAGGAGATACTCGTATCCCAAAAGAAAATCCTGTCGTTTCCATAGAAACGTTACTCGATTTAGAAGGAGAATCATAGAACCCATAGTATTTTATAGCGACGCAATTTCTGTGTTAATTTTGTCAATGAGAGGGAGCGAGGGAACTGTAAGGACGGAATAGTGCATCGGAAAGGAGAGACTACTACCCCAAAAGAAAATACTGTCGTTTCAATAGAAACGTTACTCGGTTTAGAAGGAGAAGTAATGGAGCCCATAGTATTTCATAGCGACTCAATATCTGTGTTATTTGGTCAATGTGAGGGAGCGAGGGATCCAGTAAAGACGGAATAATGCATCGCAAAGGAGATACTTGTGTCCCAAAAGAAAATCCTGTCGTTTCAACAGAAACGTTACTCGATTTAGAAGATGAAGTCATAGAACCCATAGTATTTCATAGCGACGCAATTACTGTGTTAATTCGTCAATGTGAGGGAGCGAGAGATGCAGTAAAGACGGAATAGTGCATCGGAAAGGAGATACTCGTATCTTAAAGGAAAATCCTGTCGTTTCAATAAAAACGTAACTCGATTTAGAAGGAGAAGTCATAGAACACGTAGTATTTCACAGCGACGCAATTTCTGTGTTAATTCGCCATTGTGAGGAAGCGAGGGATGCAGTACAGAGGGAATAGTGCATCGGAAAGGAGATACTAGTATACCAAAAGAAAATCCTTTCGTTTCCATAGATACGTTACTTGATTTAAAAGGATGAGTCATAGAACCCATAGTATTCCATAGCGACTTAATCTCTGTGTTATTCGTCAATGTGAGGGAGCGAGGGATGCAGTAAAGAAGGAATAGAGCATCGGAAAGGAGATACTCGTATCCCAAAAGGAAATCCTGTCGTTTCCATAGAAACGTTACTCGATTTAGAGGGAAAAGTCATAGATCACATAGTATTTCATAGCGACGCAATTTCTGTGATAATTCGTCAATGTGAGGGAGCGAGGAATGCAGTAATGTCGGGATAGTGCTTCGGGAAGGAGATACTCGTATCCCAAAAAAAAATCTAGTCGTGTCCGTAGAAACGTTACTCGATTTAGAAGGAGAAGTGATTGAACACATAGTATTCCATAGCGATGCAATTTCTGTGATAAGTCGTCAATGTGAGCGAGGCAGGGAGGCAGTAAAGAAGGAATAGTGCATCGGAAAGGAGATACTCGTATACCTAAAGAAAATCCCTCGTTTCAATAGAAACGTTGCTCGATTTACAAGGAGAAGTCATAGAACCCATAGTATTTCATAGCGACGCATTTTCTGCGTTAATTCGACAATGTGAGGGAGCGAGAGATGCAGTAAAGAAGGAGTCGTGCATCGGAAATGAGATACTCATATCCCAAATGAAAATCCTGTCGTTTCCATAGAAACGTTACTCGATTTAGAAGGAGAAGTATTTGAACTCATACTATTTCATAGCGACGCAATTTCTGTGTTTATTCGTCAATGTGAGGGGGCGAGGGATGCAATAATGAACTAATAGTGCATCGGAAAGGAGATACTCGTATCCCAAAAGAAAATCCTGTCGTTTCCATAGAAACGTTATTCGATATAGAAGGAGAAGTCATAGAACCAATTGTATTTCATCGCGACGAAATTTCTGTGTTAATTCGTCAATGTGAGGGAGCGAGGGATGCAGTAGAGAAGGAACAGTGCATCGGAAAGGAGATAGTCGTATCCCAAAAGAAAATCCTTTCGTTTCCGTTGAAACGTTACTCCATTTAGAAGGACAAGACATAGAACGCATAGAATTTCATAGCGACGCAATTTCTGTGTTAATTCGTCAATGTGAGGATCCGAGGTATGCAGTAAAGAAGGCATAGTGCATCGGAAAGGAGATAGTCGTATCCCAAAAGAAAATCCTGTCGTTCCCATAGAAACGTAACTCGACTTAGAAGGAGGCGTCATGGAACCCATTATATTTCATAGACACGCAATTTCTGTGTTAATTCGTGAATGTGAGGGAGCGAGGGATGCAGAAAATAGACGGAATAGTGCTTCAGAAAGGAGATACTCGTATCCCAAAAGAAAATCCTGTCGTTTCCATAGAAACGTTACTCGATTTAGAAGGAGAATCATAGAACCCATAGTATTTCATAGCGACGCAATTTCTGGGTTAATTTTGTCAATGAGAGGGAGCGAGGGATGCAGTAAGGACGGAATAGTGCATCGGAAAGGAGAGACTCCTATCCCAAACGAAAATCCTGTCGATTCAATAGAAACGTTACTCGGTTTAGAAGGAGAAGTAATGGAACCCATAGTATTTCATAGCGACTCAATATCTGTGTTATTTGGTCAATGTGAGGGAGCGAGGGATGCAGTAAAGACGGAATAGTGCATCGGAATGGAGATACTCGTGTCCCAAAAGAAAATCCTGTCGTTTCAACAGAAACGTTACTCGATTTAGAAGGAGAAGTCATAGAACCCATAGCATTTCATAGCGACGCAATTTCCGTGTTAATTCGCCAATGAGAGGGAGAGAGGGGTGCAGTACAGAAGGCATAGTGCATCGGAAAGGGGATACTCGTATCCCTAAAGAATATCCTGTCGTTTCCTTAGAAACGTTACTCGATTTAGAAGGAGAAGTCATAGAACCCATAGTATATCATAGCGACGCAATTTATGTGTTAATTCGTCAATGTGAGGGAGCGAGGAATGCAGTAAAGTAGGAATAGTGCTTCGGGAAGGAGATACTCGTATCCCAAAAGAAAATCAAGTCGTGTCCGTAGAAACGCTGCTCGATTTTAAAGGAGAAGTTATAAAGCACATAGTATCTCAAAGTGACGCAATTTCTACGCTTATTCGTCAATGTGAGGGAGCAAGGGATGCAGTAAAGAGCTAATAGTGCATCAGAAAAGAGATACTCGTATCCCAGAAGATAATCCTGTCGATTCCATATAAACGTTACTCGATTTAGATGGAGAAGTCATGGAACCCATAGTATTTCATAGGGACGAAATTTCTGTGTTATTTCGTCAATGTGAGGGAGCGAGGGATGCAGTAAAGACGGAATAGTGCATAGCAAAGGAGAGACTCCTATCCCAAAAGAAAATCCTGTCGTTTCCACAGAAACCATTCTCGAATTGAAAAGAGAAGTTATAGAACCCATTGTATTTCACAGCGACGCGATTTCTGTGCTTATTCTTCAATGGGAGGGAGCGAGGGATGCAGTAAAGAACTAATAGCGCATCGGAAAGGAGATACTCGTATCCCAAAAGAAAATCCTGTTGTTTCCATATAAACGTTACTCGATTTAGAAGGAGAAGTCATGGAACCTATAGTATTTCATAGGGACGAAATTTCTGTGTTATTTCGTCAATGTGAGGGAGCGAGGGATGCAGTAAAGACGGAATAGTGCATCGGAAAGGAGAGACTCCTATCCCAAAAGAAAATCCTGTCGTTTCCATAGAAACTATTCTCGATTTGAAAAGAGAAGTTAAATAACCTATAGTATTTCACAGCGACGCGATTTCTGAGCTTATTCTTCAATGTGAGGGAGCGAGGGATGCAGTAAAGAACTAATAGTGCATCGGAAAGGAGATACTCGTATCCCAAAAGAAAATCTCGTCGTTTCCATAGAAACGTTACCCGATTTAGAAGGAGAAGTCATAGAACCCATAGAATTTCATAGCGACGCAATTTCTGTGTTAATTCGACAAAGTGAGGGAGCGAGGGATGCAGTAAAGAAGGAATAGTGCGTCGGAAAGGAGATACTCGTATACCAAAAGAAAATCCTCACGTTTCCATAGAAACGTTACTCGATTTAGAAGGATGAGCCATAGAACCCACAGTATTAAATAACGACGCAATCTCTGTGTTACTTCGTCAATGTTAGGGAGCGAGGGATGCAGTATAGAAGGAATTGTGGAACGGAAAGGAGATACTCGTATCCCAAAAGAAAATCCTGTCGTTTACATTGAAACATTACTCGATTTAGAAGGAGAAGTGATTGAACACATAGTATTCCATAGCGATACAATTTCTGAGATAATTCGTCAATGTGAGGGAGCCAGGGAGGCAGTAAAGAAGGAATAGTGCATCGGAAAGGGGATACTCGTATCCCAAAAGAAAATCCTGTCGTTTCCATAGAAACGTTACTCGATTTAGAAGGAGAAGTCATAGAACACATAGTATTTAATAGCCACGCAATTTCTGTGTTAATTCGCCAACGTGAGTGAGCGAGGGATGCAGGAAAGAAGGAATAGTGCAGCGGAAAGGAGATACTCGAATCCCAAAAGAGAATCCTGTCGTTTCCATAGAAACGTTACTCGATTTAGAAGGAGAAGTCACAGAACACATAGTATATCATAGCGACGCAATTTACGTGTTAATTCGTCAATGTGAGGGAGCGAGGAATGCAGTAAAGTCGGAATAGTGCTGCGGGAAGGAGATACTCGTATCCCAAAAGAAAATCTAGTCGTTTCCATAGAAACGTTACCCGATTTAGAAGGAGAAGTCACAGAACGCATAGAATTTCATAGGGACGAAATTTCTGTGTTATTTCGTCAATGTGAGGGAGCGAGGGATGCAGTAAAGACGGAACAGTGCATCGGAAAGGAGAGACTCCTATCCCAAAAGAAAATCCTGTCGTTTCCATAGAAACTATTCTCGATTTGAAAAGAGAAGTTAAAGAACCTATAGTATTTCACAGCGACGCGATTTCTGTGCTTATTCTTCAATGTGAGGGAGCGAGGGATGCAGTAACGAACTAATAGTGCATCGGAAAGGAGATACTCGTATCCCAAAAGAAAATCCCGTCGTTTCCATAGAAACGTTACCCGATTTAGAAGGAGAAGTCACAGAACGCATAGAATTTCATAGGGACGAAATTTCTTTGTTATTTCGTCAATGTGAGGGAGCGAGGGATGCAGTAAAGACGGAACAGTGCATCGGAAAGGAGAGACTCCTATCCCAAAAGAAAATCCTGTCGTTTCCATAGAAACTATTCTCGATTTGAGAAGAGAAGTTAAAGAATATATAGTATTTCACAGCGACGCGATTTCTGTGCTTATTCTTTAATGTGGGGGAGCGACGGATGCAGTAAAGAACTAATAGTGCATGGGAAAGGAGATACTCGTATCCGAAAAGAAAATCCTGTCGTTTCCATTGAAACGTTACTCGATGTTGAAGGAGAAGTCATGGAACACATAGTATTTCATAGCGGAGCAATTTCTATGTTGTTTCGTCAATGTGAAGAAGCGAGGGATGCAGTATAGACGGAATAGTGCATCGGAAAAGAGATACTCGTATCCCAAAAGAAAATCCCTTCGTTTCCATAGAAACGTTATCCGATTTAGAAGGAGAAGTCATAGAACCCATAGAATTCCATAGGGACGAAATTTCTGAGTTATTTCGTCAATGTGAGGGAGCGAGGGATGCAGTAAAGACGGAACAGTGCATCGGAAAGGAGAGACTCCTATCCCAAAAGAAAATCCTGTCGTTTCCATTGAAACTATTCTCGATTTGAAAAGAGAAGATAAAGAACCCATAGTATTTCACAGCGACGCGATTTCTGTGCTTATTCTTCAATGGGAGGGAGCGACGGATGCAGTAAAGAACTAATAGTGCATCGGAAAGGAGATACTCGTATCCCAAAAGAAAATCCTGTCGTTTCCATATAAACGTTACTCGATTTAGAAGGAGAAGTCATGGAACCCATAGTATTTCATGGGGACGAAATTTCTGTGTTATTTCGTCAATGTGAGGGAGCGAGGGATGCAGTATAGAAGGAATTGTGCAACGGAAAGGAGATACTCGTATCCCAAAAGAGAATCCTATCGTTTCCATTGAAACATTACTCGATTTAGAAGGAGAAGACATAGAACCCATAGAATTTCATAGCGACGCAATTTCTGTGATAATGCGTCAATGTGAGGGAGCGAGGGATGCAGTAAAGAAGGCTTAGTGCATCGGAAAAGAGATAGTCGTATCCCAAAAGAAAATGTTGTCGTTTCCATAGAAACGTTAATCGATTTAGAAGGAGGCGTCATGGAACCCATAATATTTCATAGCGACGCAATTGCTGTGTTAATTCGTCAATGTGAGGGAGCGAGGGATGCAGAAAAATGACGGAATAGTGCTTCAGAAATGAGATACTCGTATCCCAAAAGAAAATCCTGTCGTTTCCATAGAAACGTTACTCGATTTAGAAGGAGAATCATAGAACCCATAGTATTTCATAGCGACGCAGTTTCTGCGTTAATTTGTCAATGTGAGGGAGCGAGGGATGCACTAAAGGAGGAATAGTGCATCGGAAAGGAAATACTCGTATCCGAAAAGAAAATCCTGTGGTTTCCATAGAAACGTTATTTGATTTAGAAGGAGAAGTTATAGAATCCATAGTATTTCACAGCGACGCAATGTCTGTGCTTATTCGTCAATGTGAGGGAGCGAAGGATGCAGTAAAGACGGAATTGTGCATCGGAAATTAGAAACTCGAATCCCAAAAGAAAATTCTGTCGTTTCAATAGAAACGTTACTCAGTTTGGAAGGAGAAGTTATAGAACCCATAGTATTTCATAGCCACGCAATTTCTGTGTTAACTCTTGAATGTGAGAGAGCGAGGGATGCAGTAAAGAAGGAATAGTCCATCGGAAAGGAGATACTCGTATCCCAAAAGAAAATCCTATCGTCTCCATAGAAACGTTACTCGATATGGAAGGAGAAGTCATAGAACCCATAGTATTTCATCGCGACGCAATTTCTGTGTTAATTCGTCAATGTGAGGGAGTGAGAGATGCAGCAAAGACGGAATAGTGCTTCGGAAAGGAGATACTCGTATCCCAAAAGAAAATCCTCTCGTTTCCATAGAAACGTTTCTCGATTTAGAAGGAGAGGTCATAAAACCCATAGTATTTCATAGCGACGCAATTTATGGGTTAATTCGACAATGTGAGGGAGCGAGGGATGCAGTAAAGAAGGAATAGTTCATCGGAGAGGAGATACTCGTATCCCAAAAGAAAATCCTGTCGTTTCCATAGAAACGTTACTCGATTTGAAAAGAGAAGTTATAGAACGCATGGTATTTCACAGCGGCGCAATTTCTGTGCTTATTCTTCAATGTGAGGAAGCGAGGGATGCAGTACAGAACTAATAGTGCATCGGAAAGGAGATACTCGTATCCCAAAACAAAATCCTGTCGTTTCCATAGAAACGTTACTCGATGTAAAAGGAGAAGTCATGGAACCCATAGTATTTCATGGCGACGCAAGTTCTGTGTTATTTCGTCAATATGACGGAGCGAGGGATGCAGTAAAGACGGAATTGTGCATCGGAAGGAGGTACTCGTATCCCAAAAGAAAATCCTGTCGTTTCAATAGAAACGTTACTCGATTTACAAAGAGAAGTCATAGAACACATAGAATTTCATAGCCACGCAATTTCTGTGTTAATTCGTGAATGTGAGGGAGGGAAGGATGCAGTAAAGGAGGAATAGTGCATCGGAAAGGATATACTCGTATTCCAAAAGAAAATCTTGTCGTTTCCATAGAAACGTTACTCGATATAGAAGGAGAAGTCATAGAATCAATAGTATTTCATCGCGACGCAATTTCTGTGTTAATTAGTCAATGTGAGGGAGCGAGAGATGCATCAAAGACGGAATAGTGCTTCGGAAAGGAGATACTCGTATCCCAAAAGAAAATCCTGTCGTTTCCATAGAAAAGTTACTCGATTTAGAAGGGGATGTCATAGAACCCATATTATTTCATAGCGACGCAATTTCTGTGTTAATTCGTCAATGTGAGGGAGCGAGATGCGCAGTAAAGACGGAATAGTGCATCGGAAAGGAGAGACTCCTATCCCAAAAGAAAATCCTGTCTTTTCTTTAGAAACGTCTCTCGATTTGAAAGGAGAAGTTAAAGAACCCATAGTATTTCACAGCGACGCGATTTCTGTGCTTATTCTTCAATGGGAGGGAGCGAGGGGTGCATTAAAGAACTAATAGTGCTTCGGAAAAGAGATACACGTATCCCAAAAGAAAATCCTGTCGTTTCAATAGAAACGTTACTCGATTTAGAAGGAGAAGTTCTCGCGTCCGTCGGCCGTCGTAATTTAATGTATATATTATTATTGTTATTGTTATTTTTTGATTGTTGCCGACTTACGTGGCGGGCCTTCATAAAAATGATATTTAAGTTGAACACTGTAATAAACTTTTCATATAAATTTTCTCGGCTAGTCAGTTGACGTTAAAGCAAAAGATCTTTAGTTATTAATTACAATTGCGGCCCACACACGCGCGAGAGTATTTTCTTACCTCCGTTAACCATTGTATTGTAGTCAGAGTCCTGGCTCTGGGTCTCGGCTATGCTACTGAAAATAAGAATCCTAAAGCTAAGTATTTCTGCAACTTCGTGCGGCTGTGGAGAAAAATTAATATTATGCTAATAGCGGGCGAGTTTTCCGCTTCCGCTAATTTTTCATAAGTTAATATCGCCACGTAATGGCGTCGTTGGCTGCATCGGCCGCTGCGATTGTTGAGCTGTAAATTACTTGAATGCAGGTTAATTCAAGGAAGGCGGACATGAAATCGGGATCACCTCTTACAAATTAAAAGTGCACAATAATTTTAAATAGTTATATTATATGTTTAACTCATACAAATATGCTTACATTTGTCAGCACACGCAAGATGTCCCTCTAGACACATTCAAGACAAGCGAAGAAGTAAGGTCGACTAAAAAATTAACAAAAGAGTGTAACTGGGCGTCTCTTTAGATCATTCTGTCATAAATTATTTCTTTGCAATCTAAACCTACACAGAGAAATTATTATTTTACGGCTACATGATAAAAAACTTGGCACTGGGGACGCTATATTGCCCCCCGAAATGTTTGTGTCATAAAAAATGTTCGTGTTTTTTGACACAAATATTTCCACTTTCGTGTCCACAGTGTCCATACGCAGATTTTTCTTTCACAGTTTACGTATGTCACATCGTATGTTGTAATTACTGAGGTGCGTTGCACACAAAGTGTAATACAGATGAAGTTCAAGGTATACAACCACGAGTTAGTCCGGAATGTTTGAAGTCCCAGGGGTGTCAACTGTTCGCTCCCCATTTGGCGCGGCCGTAGGGAAACCTGGGGAAAACCTCGGCGGAGCGACAGACTAACTGCTTTGGTCACTTTCACTTAATTGTTTCTGGAATGTCATTGGAGTACAGGATGTGCATACAAATATTTTTGTTGCACTATGCAAAAAATGAGGTCATTAAAACAATTGATTGCGGTGTCGTTGATGATCTACGCCGTGACGTTTGGCTCGCGACGGCGTCGGTTGGTGTGTTCGGTGCTCGGCGTTCGCGGCGGCTGCGGAGAGGTCAACGCCCGCTCGACGCCAGCGTGTGTCTCGCCGTCGCGGAACGTCAGAATCAGCTGATCGGCTGCACCGTTGGCGATGCGCTTCTGTCTCGGCCGGGTGTGGCGGAGTGGGATGATATCCGCCCCCCGCTCTTGTTGGCAGGAGTCAGCTCTGCTACGCATCTCCGACGTAGTACATGAAACATACACACAACCAACGTAATATTTGTTTCCCGCCGCAGATGGTTACGCTAGTGGGAAAGAAGAATTTATTAGTGCGGCAGAAGTTGTTAAGTTTTCGCCAGTTTCCGAGTGTCAAGCCAGCACTGTCTTGCAGAATACATGACATGGACCTTCTCCCGTGAATGCAGTTTTGATGCAATACTGTTTCCATCATACGTCAGTTTTTGTCTTGACAAAATTATTTATGTTTTCGCCGCACTCGCAGGCACTGGTGAGTGTCCCAATACGAGTTTAGCACAAACATTCGCCGTTTCTGCGGTCGCTGTTTTGCAACAGTCCACGCATCGCATTCCAATCTCGCATTATTGTGCTCACTGAAACTACAGTCTGTCCCAAAAATATTGACTGTGGGTTCACTTCACGTTAACAGTCCACATTTACAGGCAAATTCACAGTTTTTCGTGCGTAATATTGGCGTTTGGCGTCCTTACCGCTGTTGAACGTTCAATACTAGCACTTCACTGTCCGTATCACAGTTCCACCTTCACAGTTTTTCACACTGTTTAAAGTAACTGTTTCGATTAGTTCACAAACACTAATGTATTTCATTCAGTCTGAACTAGATTTTGGCTCGTGCTGGATTTTACCAGTCTCTCGCACTAATTGTCTCTCTTCCTTTTCCACTTAGAGTCGTACTTGCCTTCAGATTTTTTGACTATACAATTGTATTTCCGTCTCATCTGAGGTCAGTCCCCATGTCATGTCTGCCCACTCATTGCGTACTTGCCCTCCAGAGCCAGGCTCGACTTTACAAAACCTTGCCTCTCGCATTATTGTACACATTTTATAATCTAGGCCTAGCGTGCAAGTTCCTAGATTAATGTTAGATTTGTGACTTTTGTTTACACTACAAATTCGTGCAAATCTCTGCCTTAGCAGATGGCAATATGTTTTAACAGTGCTTAGCGGTAGTCGCGTTTACTGATTTGCTTTGTACCTTGTCCACAACACATGAGGTACCTTGGGTGATGTACACCCTGCACTCACATTGTTAAGTAAATTATGCTTGAGCATATTTCAAGATCGGTATAGACATAAATACATGGAACAACATATACACTATAATATTAAATTTCATAAGTTGCGTTACTACTACTGTTCAAAAATATTCATGACACACTAATGAAAAATTCTATCATCATTACATGTTATTGATTTTTTTTTTTTTAAATATTTTTAAAGCATTTTTCAACATGAAATTTTTAACATATTCTTAGACCTACGTTCATTTTTTTTTCTTCAAAATGCAATTGCTTAAAAGTACTATTATTCCTTAACATCTACAAAATTGAATCGCACTAATCTCGTGTGCCTCATTGTCTTTAAATATTGCACTAAAATCGGAACATTTACACACAGAAAAAATACACTATAAACTTAACCTACTACACACAAATGTAAACGTTGCTCTACTGAGCGAACTTCTTTAAGTCTTTGTAAGTATTTTTCTTGTTTACTTCGTAATTGCCTCCTTATTCGACCACGGGATGGTGTAGTTTGCGTGACAGAAAGTATCGTGAGGTACCACTTCGATGTTATAGGTGTAGCCCTCGATAACACCGGGTTTTTTCCGAAAACACATTCTCATAATCTGTAAGTAGCTGAGTCAATTCGTTTTGTTGTGCTTCAGTCAAATGTTCTGACTCCCTAACTTTCATGGCTATCAGTTTCCTTTTTTCCTCTTTGTCTTCAGTAATAAAATCTTTAAAATATGCTTGTCTTGTACTTAAGTCAGAATATAAATTCATTACCTGTATTCCTTCGAATCTCGTTTGAAAGCTCCGGCAATATTTACCGTGCACTTCCCGTGTCCTCAACAACGGCAAAATTACACGTCTATCCTCATTCATAAGGCTTACTTCCCCGCACAAGAGGTCGATTTTTGCGTCCCTCTGGCGTAAAAATTCCATGCCCAGGATGCAAGCAACACCTAATCCCTTAACTACTAGGAACGAGCTTTTCATTGCTTCATTTCCTACCGTAAACTCGACTTGCACCTGGTGCTTCATGATATGAGATTGTGCACCTATTGCACCTGTAACACGACAATTCTTCACTGGCAATACTGGTATTCTATTATTTTGACTCAAGTACTTGTAAAAATTTGCGCTCATGACACTGGTTGACGCACCGGTATCGACTATTATGTGTATTGGTGCTCCATACATATCTGCTTGCAATATAGCCTGCACAACACTTTTGTCGGTTCGGTTACATGTCTGCGGTATGTCTACAAGTTCCTTTTCTATTTTTGTTCCTTCATTGTATCTCAGCATACAAAGTTTATGGCTGTCATCCGTGAATGTGCCCTCACTACACCATCCTGCAGCCAACAACGGAGAGCGTATTGTGGCTGTCTTTAGTTTAACGGATGAGCATTAGTGGGCTGACAGTTGTCTGTCACTTCCACTAACCTCACATTGTGGTTCTGGTTGTTGTTGTTGCTACTGTTGGGTTGGCCACCCTGCCTCCCCGAAGGTGTATTTTGATATTGTGTATGGCTCTGGTTTTGTGGTGGTCGGTTGTAACTCCCTGACATGTTCTGTGACGGACCTGGGTTGGCGTTCCATTGTGGCGCTGTGTTTTGTTGCCACTGTGGTGTCGGTTCGTTACGACCACGCCACTGGTTTCGGTTGTTCCACCATTGCGGATTGCCGTTACCATTATATCCATTACTCATGCGTCCATCATGATGTCTCTTTCGATTTTCACGATTATAACCGTTGCCGTTATAACCATTGCCATTGTTTGTGCCTTGATTCTGTTGCCGGTGCTCTTGCCTATTCCCGTTACCATTTGGTACTAAGTTACTACCGTTACTGTGGCTGCTATTGTAATCGGCTTTGTGTTGATTATAGCCTGCATGGTTCCACTTGTTTTCGGTTTTCATATCTTCGATCAATAGGTCAACAGAATCCACTATTTCCATGAATTGTTCTATATCGTATTCCGGCACATTGATGAAATATCTTTTAATTTCACTGGGCAACTTCATTTTTATTAATCTGATTATGTCACGATCGGACATTGGCTCGTCCCAGTACCTGGTTTTGTTTATATACTTTTCGAAATATTTGCGTAACGTTCCCATCTTAGGATTGTACATTTCTGGACTGTACAACTCCTTTCGTAGTCTTTCTTGGACGCTATCGGACCAGAATTTTTGCAAGAATGCACCTTCAAACTGTTGCATCGTTAGACATTTTTCGGACACGTCGGTGGCCCACAGTGCCGCGTCACCTTGAATGAAGGAGACCACGAACTGTATTCTTTGTCTTTCCGTCCATGTCCTGGGAAACACATTCCTGAAGCTCTTAATAAATACAACAGGGTGGACATTTCGTTTTTCACTATTGAAGGGTTGGAATGTCCTGTGTTTTATTACATTGTCCTCTTTTTTGCACATCTGATTGCTACATTCTGGGACATTCATCACTTCGTGATGTGCGCTGCACGGTATCGCGTGTTGTTCGTGCTCATAATTCGCATTAGGTTGCGGTTGCGCACTCGTACCCAGCCTACCGTCAGCGTTATTACAGTAATCAGTACGCGGAGTCGGATTCCTGATCTGTCCGCCACTGTTTACATTGCTTTCCAACGCAGACAGTCTCCGCGCGACCTCCTGTTGCCAATTTGGCAACTCCGCAGTCACACGGGACCTAATCTGTGTTAATTCGGCATGTAGTGCGGCAGCGCTGGCGTCAATATTTACACTCGCGGCCGCAGTCGCTTGTTCTACAGCTGTTTTTACATCGCTTTCAATCTTTGCAGATATCTCGCGATCCTTTACTTCTAGCCATTCATTTAATTCTTTTTCTACTTTTTGAGCTTGCACTTCCAAATATGCGTCAATACTTTTCCGTGCATCTATCTCCACATTATCCACGCGGTTGGTTAAAGTCTGGACATTGTCTTCAAGCCTAGCCTGCGATATCTGTAATTTTTGCATCTCGCCGGCTAAGCTTTGCACAAGATCGGGAATTTCTTTGCAAGCGTCCCGCATCTCGGCAAGTTCGCTTTGGATCCTATCTAGTTTCGCTTCATTGCGCTGCTCTTGCTCACGTAGCATCTGAGCCAGTTTTTCGTCTCTTTGTTTTTCCCTCTGTTCTGACATTCTTTCCTTTTCCCTTTCTTTCAGTTCTCTTTGTTGCTCTTGCTCATGGAGCATCTGAGCCAGTTTCTGATCTCTTTCCCTATCTCTTTCTTCTAACCTGCGCAGAAATTCTGCAAATGGGTCTGCAATCGGTGAGCATACTGGTGCCCCGCTTAATCTAGCACTCGATTGGCCCCCCTGCCCAGGCAGTGGAGTTGTTACTCTATTCCCATTCTGCTGTGGAGCGTCATTCACCGTCCACAGATCCTCGCCCCCCGCTCCGGAAATTATGTTATCCGAGGCGGTGGCTTGGGATTCGTTTACGTATTGCAAATGATCCTCACTTTCCATATTAACAGAATTTTGTTCTTCTGGTACGGATGCTTTAGGTTGTCCTATCTTACCCATACTAAATTCACTTTAAGCTACTGACAAATCTTTAACACTGATACACACACAAATAATTATCCCCTCCAAAAATAAACACACAAATACACGAAACGAATAATTATCCCCTCCAAAAATAAACACATAAATACACAAAACACCGAAGGTATCTCATGTGCACATGGGTTCGATATTCCGCACAGAGCTACACAGGATGCTTGCACAATAGGCCTACCTTACTTATTTTTCTTTCTCGCAATCCTTTTTCTTTTCTACACTTTTTCCTCTCCAGATCTCCTCAGGGTGTGGTTTTGTTGTTGTACATGTAAAAGAATTCATACAAGCATTAATATTTTACAACAATTAGACACATACATAATTACATTCATTACGATAGAGTCAGATTTCGTAACTTTCGTATTTTCTTTAATCAGGCCCCAAAGTTGCGGCGCCAATCTCGCGTCCGTCGGCCGTCGTAATTTAATGTATATATTATTATTGTTATTGTTATTTTTTGATTGTTGCCGACTTACGTGGCGGGCCTTCATAAAAATGATATTTAAGTTGAACAATGTAATAAACTTTTCATATAAATTTCCTCGGCTAGTCAGTTGACGTTAAAGCAAAAGATCTTTAGTTATTAATTACAATTGCGGCCCACACACGCGCGAGAGTATTTTCTTACCTCCGTTAACCATTGTATTGTAGTCAGAGTCCTGGCTCTGGGTCTCGGCTATGCTACTGAAAATAAGAATCTTAAAGCTAAGTATTTCTGCAACTTCGTGCGGCTGTGGAGAAAAATTAATATTATGCTAATAGCGGGCGAGTTTTCCGCTTCCGCTAATTTTTCATAAGTTAATATCGCCACGTAATGGCGTCGTTGGCTGCATCGGCCGCTGCGATTGTTGAGCTGTAAATTACTTGAATGCAGGTTAATTCAAGGAAGGCGGACATGAAATCGGGATCACCTCTTACAAATTAAAAGTGCACAATAATTTTAAATAGTTATATTATATGTTTAACTCATACAAATATGCTTACATTTGTCAGCACACGCAAGATGTCCCTCTAGACACATTCAAGACAAGCGAAGAAGTAAGGTCGACTAAAAAATTAACAAAAGAGTGTAACTGGGCGTCTCTTTAGATCATTCTGTCATAAATTATTTCTTTGCAATCTAAACCTACACAGAGAAATTATTATTTTACGGCTACATGATAAAAAACTTGGCACTGGGGACGCTATAAAGTCATAGTTCCCACGGTATATCATAGCGACGCAATTTCTATGTTAATTCACCAATGTGAGGCACCGAGGGATGCAGTAAAGACGGAATAGTGCATCGGAAAGGAGATACTCGTATCCCAAAAAAAATTCTGTCGTTTAAACAAAAACGTTACTCTATTTAGAAGGAGAAGTCATAGAACCCACAGTATTTCATAGCGACGCAATTTCTGTGTTAACTCGTGAATGTGAGGGGGCGAGCGATGCAGTAAAGAGGGAATAATCCATCGGAAAGGAGATACTCGTATCTTAAATGAAAATCCTGTCGTTTCCATAGAAACGTTACTCGATGTAGAAGGAGAAGTCATGGAACCCACAGTATTTCATAGCGACGCAATTTCTGTGTTAATTCGTCAATGTGAGGGAGCGAGGGATGCAGTAAAGAAGGAATTGTGCAACGGAAAGGAGATACTTGTATCCCAAAAGAAAATCCTGTAGTTTCTATAGAAGCGTTACTCGATTTAGAAGGAGGCGTCATGGAACCCATAATATTTCATAGCGACGCAATTGCTGTGTTAATTCGTCAATGTGAGGGAGCGAGGTATGCAGAAAAAAGACGGAATAGTGCTTCAGAAAGGTGATACTCGTATCCCAAAAGAAAATCCTAACGTTTCCATAGAAACGTTACTCGATGTAGAAGGAGAATCATAGAACCCATACTATTTCATAGCGGCCCAGTTTCTGCGTTAATTTGTCAATGTGACGGGGCGAGGGATGCACTAAAGAAGGAATATGCATCGGAAAGGAGATACTCGTATCCCTAAAGAAAATCCTGTCGTTTCCATAGAAACGTTACTTGATTTAGAAGGATAAGTTATAGAACCCATAGTATTTCCCAGCGTCGCAATGTCTGTGCTTATTCGTCAATGTGAGGGAGCGAGGGGTGCAGTAAAGAACTAATAGTGCATCGGAAAGGAGATACTCGTAACCCAAAAGAAAATCCTGTCGTTTCCCTAGAAACGTAACTCGATTTACAAGGAGAAGTCATGGAACCCATAGTATTTCATAGCGACGCAATTTCTATGTTAATTCGTCAATGTGAGGGAGCGAGGGATGCAGTAAAGACGGAATAGTGCATCGGAAAGGAGATACTCGTATCCCAAAAAAAATTCTGTCGTTTAAATAAAAACGTTACTCGATTTAGAAGGAGAAGTCATAGAACCCACAGTATTTCATAGCGGCGCAGTTTCTGCGTCAATTCGTCAATGTGAGGGAGCGAGGGATGCAGTAAAGAAGGAATAGTCCATCGGAAAGGAGATACTCGTATACCAAAAGAAAATCCTGTCGTTACCATAGAAACGTTACTCGATTTGAAAGGACAATTTATAGAACACATAGTATTTCACAGCGCGCAATTTCTGTGCTTATTCATCAATGTGAGGAAGCGAGGGATGCAGTAAAGAACTAATAGTGCATCGGAAAGGAGATACTCGTATCCCAAAAGATAATCCTGTCGTTTCCATAGAAACGTTACTCGATGTAAAAGGAGAAGTCATGGAACCCATAGTATTTCATAGCGACGCAATTTCTGTGTTAATTCGTCAATGTGAGGGAGCGAGGGATGCAGTAAAGAAAGAATTGTGCAACGGAAAGGAGATACTCGTACCTCAAAAGAAAATCCTGTCGTTTCCATTGAAACGTTACTCGATTAAGAAGGAGAAGTCATTGAACACATAGTATTTCATAGCGACGCAATTTCTGTGTTAATTCGTCAATGTGAGGGAGCGAGGGGCGCAGTAAAGACGGAATTGTGCATCGGAAAGGAGAGACACCTATCCCAAAAGAAAATCCTGTCGTATCCATGCAAATGTTACTCGATTTAGAAGGAGAAGTCATAGAACACATTGTATTCCGTAGCGACGCAAGTTCTGTGGTAATTCGTCAATGTGAGGGAGCGAGGGATGCAGTAAAGAAGGCATAGTGCATCGTAAAGGAGATAGTCGTATCCCAAAAGAAAATCCTGTCGTTTCCATAGAAACGTTACTCGATTTAAAAGGAGGCGTCATGGAACCCATAATATTTCATAGCGACGCAATTGCTGTGTTAAATCGTCAATGTGAGGGAGCGAGGGATGCAGAAAAAAGACGGAATAGTGCTTCAGAAAGGTGATACTCGTATCACAAAAGAAAATTATGTCGTTTCCATAGAAACGTTACTCGAATTAGAAGGAGAATCATAGAACCCATACTATTTCATAGCGACGCAGTTTCTGCGTTGATTTGTCAATGTGAGGGAGCGAGGGATGCACTAAAAAAGGAATAGTGCATCGGAAAGGAGATACTCGTATCCCAAAAGAAAATCCTGTCGTTTCCATAGAAACGTTATTTGATTTAGAAGGATAAGTTATAGAACCCATAATATTTCACAGCGACGCAATGTCTGTGCTTATTCGTCAATGTGAGGGAGCGAGGGATGCAGTAAAGAACTAATAGTGCATCGGAAAGGAGTTTCTCGTAACCCAAAAGAAAATCCTGTCGTTTCCCTAGAAACGTTACTCGATTTAGAAGGAGAGGTCATAGAACCCATAGTATTTCATAGCGACGCAATTTCTGCGGTAATTCGTCAATGTGAGGGAGCGAGGGATGCAGTAAAGACGGAATTGTGCATCGGAAATTATAAACTCGTATCCAAAAAGAAAATCCTGTCGTTTCCATAGAAACGTTACTCGATTTAGAAGGAGAAGTCATAGAACCCATAGTATTTCATAGCGACGCAATTTCTGCGGTAATTCGTCAATGTGAGGGAGCGAGGGATGCAGTAAAGATGGAATAGTGCATCGGAAAGGAGATACTCGTATCCCAAAAGAAAATCCTGTCGTTTCCATAGAAACGTTACTCGATTAGAAAGGAGAAGTTATAGAACCCATAGAATTTCCTAGCGACGCAATTTCTCTGTTAATTCGTCGATGTGAGGCAGCGAGGGATGCAGAAAAATGACGGAATAGTGCTTCGGAAAGGAGATACTCGTATCCCAAAAGAAAATCCTCTCGTTTCCACAGAAACGTTTCTCGATTTAGAAGGAGAGGTCATAGAACCCATAGTATTTCATAGCGACGCTATTTATGCGTTAATTCGACAATGTGAGGGAGCGAGGGATGCAGTAAAGAAGGAATAGTTCATCGGAAAGGAGATACTCCTATCCCACCAAGAAAATCCTGTCGTTTCCATAGAAACGTTACTCGATTTGAAAAGAGAAGTTATAGAACGCATGGTATTTCACAGCGGCGCAATTTCTGTGCTTATTCTTCAATGTGAGGAAGCGAGGGATGCAGTACAGAACTAATAGTGCATCGGAAAGGAGATACTCGTATCCCAAAACAAAATCCTGTCGTTTCCATAGAAACGTTACTCAATGTAAAAGGAGAAGTCATGGAACCCATTGTATTTCATGGCGACGCAAGTTCTGTGTTATTTCGTCAATATGACGGAGCGAGGGATGCAGTAAAGACGGAATAGTGCATCGGAAGGAGGTACTCGTATCCCAAAAGAAAATCCTGTCGTTTCAATAGAAACGTTACTCGATTTACAAAGAGAAGTCATAGAACCCATAGAATTTCATAGCCACGCAATTTCTGTGTTAATTCGTGAATGTGAGGGAGGGAAGGATGCAGTAAAAGAGGAATAGTGCATCGGAAAGGAGATACTCGTATTCCAAAAGAAAATCTTGTCGTTTCCATAGAAACGTTACTCGATATAGAAGGAGAAGTCATAGAATCAATAGTATTTCATCGCGACGCAATTTCTGTGTTAATTAGTCAATGTGAGGGAGCGAGAGATGCATCAAAGACGGAATAGTGCTTCGGAAAGGAGATACTCGTATCCCAAAAGAAAATCCTGTCGTTTCCATAGAAAAGTTACTCGATTTAGAAGGGGATGTCATAGAACCCATAGTATTTCATAGCGACGCAATTTCTGTGTTAATTCGTCAATGTGAGGGATCGAGATGCGCAGTAAAGACGGAATAGTGCATCGGAAAGGAGAGACTCCTATCCCAAAAGAAAATCCTGTCTTTTCTTTAGAAACGTCTCTCGATTTGAAAGGAGAAGTTAAAGAACCCATAGTATTTCACAGCGACGCGATTTCTGTGCTTATTCTTCAATGGGAGGGAGCGAGGGGTGCATTAAAGAACTAATAGTGCTACGGAAAAGAGATACACGTATCCCAAAAGAAAATCCTGTCGTTTCAATAGAAACGTTACTCGATTTAGAAGGAGAAGTCATAGTTCCCACGGTATATCATAGCGACGCAATTTCTATGTTAATTCACCAATGTGAGGGACCGAGGGATGCAGTAAAGACGGAATAGTGCATCGGAAAGGAGATACTCGTATCCCAAAAAAAATTCTGTCGTTTAAATAAAAACGTTACTCGATTTAGAAGGAGAAGTCATAGAACCCACAGTATTTCATAGCGACGCAATTTCTGTGTTAACTCGTGAATGTGAGGGAGCGAGGGATTCCGGAAAAAGACGGAATAGTGCTTCAGAAAGGTGATACTCGTATCCCAAAAGAAAATCCTAACGTTTCCATAGAAACGTTACTCGATGTAGAAGGAGAATCATAGAACCCATACTATTTCATAGCGGCGCAGTTTCTGCGTTAATTTCTCAATGTGACGGGGCGAGGGATGCATTAAAGGAGGAATATGCATCGGAAAGGAGATACTCGTACCCAAAAGAAAATCCTGTCGTTTCCCTAGAAACGTAACTCGATTTAGAAGGAGAAGTCATGGAACCCATAGTATTTCATAGCGACGCAGTTTCTGTGTTAACTCGTGAATGTGAGGGGGCGAGGAATGCAGTAAAGAAGGAATAATCCATCGGAAAGGAGATACTCGTATCTTAAAAGAAAATCCTGTCGTTTCCATAGAAACGTTACTCGATTTGAAAGGACAATTTATATAACACATAGTATTTCACAGCGCGCAATTTCTGTGCTTATTCATCAATGTGAGGAACCGAGGGGTGCAGTAAAGAACTAATAGTGCATCGGAAAGGAGATACTCGTATCCCAAAAGATAATCCTGTCGTTTCCATAGAAACGTTACTCGATGTAAAAGGAGAAGTCATGGAACCCATAGTATTTCATAGCGACGCAATTTCTGTGTTAATTCGTCAATGTGAGGGAGCGAGGGATGCAGTAAAGAAGGAATTGTGCAACGGAAAGGAGATACTCGTACCTCAAAAGAAAATCCTGTCGTTTCCATTGAAACGTTACTCGATTAAGAAGGAGAAGTCATTGAACACATAGTATTTCATAGCAACGCAATTTCTGTGTTAATTCGACAATGTGAGGGAGCGAGGGGCGCAGTAAAGACGGAATTGTGGATCGGAAAGGAGAGACTCCTATCCCAAAAGAAAATCCTGTCGTTTCCATGGAAATGTTACTCGATTTAGAAGGAGAAGTCATAGAACACATTGTATTCCGTAGCGACGCAAGTTCTGTGGTAATTCGTCAATGTGAGGGAGCGAGGGATGCAGTAAAGAAGGCATAGTGCATCGGAAAGGAGATAGTCGTATCCCAAAAGAAAATCCTGTCGTTTCCATAGAAACGTTACTCGATTTGAAAGGACAATTCATATAACACATAGTATTTCACAGCGCGCAATTTCTGTGCTTATTCATCAATGTGAGGAACCGAGGGGTGCAGTAAAGAACTAATAGTGCATCGGAAAGGAGATACTCGTATCCCAAAAGATAATCCTGTCGTTTCCATAGAAACGTTACTCGATGTAAAAGGAGAAGTCATGGAACCCATAGTATTTCATAGCGACGCAATTTCTGTGTAAATTCGTCAATGTGAGGGAGCGAGGGATGCAGTAAAGAAGGAATTGTGCAACGGAAAGGAGATACTCGTACCTCAAAAGAAAATCCTGTCGTTTCCATTGAAACGTTACTCGATTAAGAAGGAGAAGTCATTGAACACATAGTATTTCATAGCGACGCAATTTCTGTGTTAATTCGACAATGTGAGGGAGCGAGGGGCGCAGTAAAGACGGAATTGTGGATCGGAAAGGAGAGACTCCTATCCCAAAAGAAAATCCTGTCGTTTCCATGGAAATGTTACTCGATTTAGAAGGAGAAGTCATAGAACACATTGTATTCCGTAGCGACGCAAGTTCTGTGGTAATTCGTCAATGTGGGGGAGCGAGGGATGCAGTAAAGAAGGCATAGTGCATCGGAAAGGAGATAGTCGTATCCCAAAAGAAAATCCTGTCGTTTCCATAGAAACGTTACTCGATTTAAAAGGAGGCGTCATGGAACCCTTAATATTTCATAGCGACGCAATTGCTGTGTTAAATCGTCAATGTGAGGGAGCGAGGGATGCAGAAAAAAGACGGAATAGTGCTTCAGAAAGGTGATACTCGTATCACAAAAGAAAATCCTGTCGTTTCCATAGAAACGTTAATCGATATAGAAGGAGAATCATAGAACCCATACTATTTCATAGCGACGCAGTTTCTGCGTTGATTTGTCAATGTGAGGGAGTGAGGGATGCACTAAAAAAGGAATAGTGCATCGGAAAGGAGATACTCGTATCCCAAAAGAAAATCCTGTCGTTTCCATAGAAACGTTATTTGATTTAGAAGGATGAGTTATAGAACCCATAGTATTTCACAGCGACGCAATGTCTGTGCTTATTCGTCAATGTGAGGGAGCGAGGGATGCAGTAAAGAACTAATAGTGCATCGGAAAGGAGATTCTCGTAACCCAAAAGAAATTCCTGTCGTTTCCCTAGAAACGTTACTCGATTTAGAAGGTCAGGTCATAGAACCCATAGTATTTCATAGCGACGCAATTTCTGCGGTAATTCGTCAATGTGAGGGAGCGAGGGATGCAGTAAAGACGGAATAGTGCATCGGAAATTAGAAACTCGTATCCAAAAAGAAAATCCTGTCGTTTCCATAGAAACGTTACTCGATTTAGAAGGAGAAGTCATAGAACCCATAGTATTTCATAGCGACGAAATTTCTGCGGTAATTCGTCAATGTGAGGGAGTGAGGGATGCAGTAAAGAAGGAATAGTGCATCGGAAAGGAGATACTCGTATCCCAAAAGAAAATCCTGTCGTTTCCATAGAAACGTTACTCGATTTGAAAGGAGAAGTTATAGAACCCATAGTATTTCACAGCGGCGCAATTTCTGTGTTTATTCTTCAATGTGAGGAAGCGAGGGATGCAGTAAAGAACTAATAGTGCATCGGAAAGGAGATATTCGTATCCCAAAAGAAAATCCTGTCGTTTCCATAGAAACGTTACTCGATGTAAAAGGAGAAGTCATGGAACCCATAATATTTCATAGCGACGCAATTTCTGTGCTAATTCGTTAATGTGATTGAGCGAGTGATGCAGTAAAGAAGGAATAGTTCATTAGAAAGGAGATACTCGTATACCAAAAGAAAATCCTGTCGTTTCCATAGAAACATTACTCGATTTAGATGGATAAGTCATGGATCCCATAGTATTTCATAGCGACGCAATTTCTGCGCTATTTCGTCAATGTGGGGGAGCGAGCGATGCAGTAAAGAAGGAATAGTGCATCGGAAATAAGATAGTCGTATCCCAAAAGAAAATCCTGTCGTTTCAATCGAAACGTTACTCGATTTAGAAGGAGAAGACATAGAACCCATAGAATTTCCTAGCGACGCAATTTCTGCGTTAATTCGTCAATGTGAGGCAGCGAGGGATGCAGTAAAGAAGGAGTAGGGCGTCGAAAAGAAGATACTCGTATCCCAAAAGAAAATTCCTTCGTTTCCGTAGAAACGTTACTCGATTTAGAAGGCGAAGTACTGGAACCCATAGTTTTTCATAGCCACGCAATTTCTGTGTTAATTCGTCAATGCGAGGGAGCGAGGGATGCAGTAAAGAAGGAATAGTGCAGCGGAAAGGAGATACTCGTATCCCAAAAGAAAATCCTGTCGTTTCCATAGAAACGTTTCTCGAATTAGAAGGAGAAGTCTTAGAACCCATAGTATTTCATCTCGACGCAATTTCTGTGTTAATTCGTCAATGTGAGGGAGCGAGAGATGCAGTAAAGACGGTATAGTGCATCGGAAGGAGATACTCGTATCCCAAAACAAAATCCTGTCGTTTCCATAGAAACGTTACTCGATTTGAAAGGAGAAGTTATAGAAACCATAGTATTTCACAGCGGCGCAATTTCTGAGCTTATCCTTCAGTGTGAGGAAGCGAGGGATGCAGTAAAGTACTAATAGTGCATCGGAATGGAGATACTCGTATACCAAAAGAAAATCCTGTCGTTTCCATAGAAACGTTACTCGATTTAGAAGGATAAGTCATAGAGCCCACAGTATATCATAGCGACGCAATCTCTGTGTTAATTCGTGAATGTGATGGAGCGAGGGATGCAGTAAAGAAGGAATAGTGCATCGGAAAGGAGATACTCGTATACCAAAAGAAAATCCTCTCGTTTCCATAGAAACGTTACTCGATTTAGAAGGAGAAGTCATAGAGCATACAGTATATCATAGCGACGCAAGCTCTGTGTTAATTCGTCAATGTGAGGGAGCGAGGGATGCAGTAAAGAAGGAATAGTGCATCGGAAAGGAGATACTCGTATACCAAAAGAAAATCCTGTCGTTTCCATATAAACGTTACTCGATTTAGAAGGAGGAGTCATAGAACACATAGTATTCCATAGCGTCACAATTTCTGTGTTAATTCGTCAATGTGAGGAGGCCATGGATGCAGTAAAGAAGTAATAGTGCATGGGAAAGGAGAAATTCGAATCCCAAAAGAAAATCCTGTCCTTTCCATAGAAACTTGACTCGATTTAGAAGGAGAAGTCATAGTACCCATAGTATTTCATAGCGACCCAATTTCTGTGTTATTTCGTCAATGTGAGGGAGCGAGGGAAGCAGTATAGCAGGAATAGTGCATTGGAAAGGAGATACTCGAATACAAAAAGAAAGTCCTGTCGTTTCCATAGAAACGTTACACGATTTAGAAGGAGAAGTCATAGAACCCATAGTATTTCATAGCGACGAAATTTCTGTGTTAATTCGTCAATGTGAGCGAGCGAGGAACACAGTAAAGAAGGAACTGTGCATTGGAAAGGAGATACTCGTATCCAAAAAGAAAATCCTGTTTTTTCCATAGAAGTGTTCCTCGACTTGGAAGGGGATGTCATAGAACCAATAGTATTTCATAGCGACGCAATTTCTGTGTTAATTTGTCAATTTGAGGGAGCGAGGGATGCAGAAAAGAAGGAATAGTGCATCGGAAAGGAGATACTCGTATCCCAAAAGAAAATCCTGTCTTTTCCATAGAAACGTTACTCGATTTAGAAGAAGAAGTCATAGAACACATAGTATATCGTACCGACGCCATTTCTGTGTTAATTCGTCAATGTGAGGGAACGAGGGATGCAGTAAAGAAGGAATAGTGCATCGGAAAGGAGATACTCGTATACCAAAAGAAAATCCTGTCGTTTCCATAGAAACGATACTTGATTTAGAAGGAGAAGTCATTGAACCCATTGTATCTCATAGCGAAGCAATTTCATTTTTAATTCGTCATTGTGAGGGAACGAGGGATGCAGTAACGAAGATAGTGCATCGGAAAGGATATAGTCCTAACTCAAAAGAAAATTCTGTCGTTTCCATAGAAACGCTACTCGATTTAGAAGGAGAAGTCATAGAACCCATAGTATTTCATAGCGACGCAATTTTTGTGTTAATTCTCCAATGTGAGGTAGCGAGCGATGCAGTACAGACGGAATAGAGCATCGGAAAGGAAATACTCGTATCCCAAAAGAAAATCCTGTCGTTTCAATGGAAACGTTACTCGATTTAGAAGGAGAAATAAAACCCATAGTATTTCATAGCGACGCAATTTTTGTGTCAATTCGCCAAAGTGAGTAAGCGAGGGACGCAGTAAAGAAGGAATATTGCATCGGAAAGGTAATACTCGTATACCAAAAGAAAATCCTGTCGTTTCCATAGAAACGTTATTTGATTCAGAAGGAGAAGTCATAGAACCCATAGTATATCATAGCGACGCAATTTCTATGTTAATTCGCCAATGTAAGGGAGCGAAGGATGCAGTACAGAAGGAATAGTGCACCGGAAAGGAGATAGTCGTATCTTAAAAGAAAATCCTGTCGTTTCCATAGAAACGTTACTCGATTTAGAAGGAGAAGTCGTAGAACCCATAGTATTTCATAGCGACGCAATTTCTGTGCTTATCCGTCAAAGTGAGGGAGCGAGGGATGCAGTAAAAACGGAATAGTGCATCGGAAACCAGATACTCGTATCCCAAAAGAAAATCCTGTCGTTTCTATAGAATCGCTACTCGATTTAGAAGGAGAAGTCATAGAACCCATAGTATTTCATGGCGACGCAATTTCTGTGTTAATTCGTCATTGTGAGGGAGCGAGGGATGCAGTAAAGAAGGAATAGTGCATCGGAACGGAGATGCACGTATCCCAAAAGATAATCCTGTCGTTTCAATAGAAACGTAACTCTATTTGGAAGGAGAGGTCATAAAACCCATAGTATTTCATAACGACGCAATTTCTGTGTTAATTCGCCAATGTGAGGGAGCGAGGGATGCAGTACAGATGGAATAGTGCATTGGAAAGGAGATACTCATATTTCAAAAGAACAGCCTGTCGTTTCCATAGAAACGTTATTTCATTTAGAAGGAGAAGACATAGAACCCATAGTATATCATAGCGACGCAATTTCTATGTTAATTCTCCAATGTGAGGGAGCGAGGGATGGAGTAACGAACAAATAGTGCATCGGAAAGGAGATACTCGTATCCCAAAAGATTATCTTGTCGTTTCCATAGAAACGTTACTCGATTTAGAAGGAGAATCATTCAACTCATAGTATTTCATAGCGACGCCATTTCTTTGTTAATTCTTCATTGTGAGGGTGCGAGGGATGCAGTAAAGAAGGTATAGTGCATCGGAAAGGAGATACTCGTATCCCAAAAGTAAATCCTGACGTTTCCATAGAAACGTTACTCGACTTAGAAAGAGAAGTCATAGAACCCATAGTATCTCATAGCGACGGCATTTCTGTGTTAATTCTTCAATGTGAGGAACAAGGGAAGCAGTTAAGAAGGAATAGTGCATCTAGAAGAAGATACTCGTATCCCAAAAGAAAATCCTGTCGTGTCCATAGAAACGTTACTCGATTTAAAAGGAGAAGTCATTGAACCCATAGAATTTCTTAGCGACGCAATTTCATTGTTAATTCGTCATTGTGTGCTAGCGAGGGATGCAGTAAAGAAGGAATACTGCATCTTAAAGGAGATAGTCGTATCCCAAAAGAAAATCCTGTCGTTTCCATAGAAACGTTACTTGATTTAGGAAGAGAAGACACAGAGCACATAGTATTCGATAGCGACGCAATTTCTGTGTTAATTCGTCAATGTGAGAGAGCGTGAGATGCAGTAAAGAAGGAATAGTGCATCGGAAAGAAGATACTCGTATCCCAGAAGAAAATCCTGTCGTTTCAATGGAAACATTACTCGATTTAGAAGGAGAAGTCATAGAACCCGAAGTATCTCCTAGCGACGCAATTTCAGTGTCAATTCGCCAATGTGAGGGAGCGAGGAATGCAGTAAAGAAGGAATAGTGCATCGGGAAGGAAATACTCGTATCCCAAAAGCAAATCCTTTCGTTTCCATAGAAAAGTTACTCAATTTAGTAGGATAAGTCATAGAACACATAGTATTTCATAGCGACGCAATTTCTGTGTTAATTCGTCAATGTGAGGGAGCGAGAGATGCAGTAAAGACGGAATATTGCATCGGAAGGGAGATACTCGTTTCCCAAAAGGAAATCCTGTCGTTTCCATAGAAACGTTACTCGATTTAGAAGGAGCAGTTATAGAACCAATAGTATTTCGTAGCGACGCAATTTCTGTGCTTATTCGTCAATGTGATGGAGCGAGGGATGCAGTAAAAACGGAATAGTGCATCGGAAAGGTGATACTCGTATCCCAAAGGAAAATCTTGTCGTTTCAATAGAATCGTTACTCGATTTAGGTAAAGAAGTCATAGAACCCATAGCTTTTTATAGCTACGCAATTTCTGTCTTAATTCGTCAATGTGAGGGAGCGAGGGATGCAGTAAAGAAGAAATAGTGCATCGCAAAGGAGATACTCGTATACTAAAAGAAAAGCCTCTCGTTTCCATGGAAACGTTACTCGATTTAGAAGAAGAAGTCATTGATCACATAGTATTGCATAGCGACGCAATTTCTGTGATAATTCGTCAATGTGAGGGAGCCAGGGATGCAGTATAGAAGGAATAATGCATCGGATGGGAGATATTCGTATCCGAAAAGTAAATCCTGAAGTTTCCATAGAAACGTTACTCGATTTTGAAGGAGGTGTCATAGATCACATAGTACTTCATAGCGACGCCATTTCTGAGTTAATTCGTCAATGTGAGGGAACGAGGGATGCAGTAAAGAAGGAATAGTGCATCGGAATGGAGATACTCGTATCCCAAAAGAAAATCCTGTTGTTTCCATAGAAACGTTAAACGATTTATAAGGGGATGTCATAGAACCGATAGTATTTCATAGCGACGCAATTTCTGTGTTAATTTGTCATCTTGAGGGAGCGAGGGATGCAGTAAAGAAGGAATTGTACATCGGAAAGGAGATACTCGTATCCCAAAAGAAAATCCTGATGTTACCATAGAAACGTTACACGATTACGATGGAGAAGTCATAGAACCCTTAGTATTTCATGGCGACGCCATTTCTGTGTTAATTCGTTAATGTGGTGGAGCGAGGGATGCAGTAAAGCAGGAATAGTGCATCGGAAAGGATGTACTCGTATCCCGAAAGGAAATAGCGTCGTTTCCATAGAAACGTTACTCGAATTAGAGGGAGAAGCCATAGAAGACATAGTATTTCATAGCGACGCAATTTCTGGGTTAATTCGTCAATGTGAGGGAGCGAGGGATGCAGTAATGAAGGAATAGTGCATCGGAAAGGAGATGCTCGTATCCCAAAAGAAAATCCTGTCGTTTCCGTAGAAACGTTACTCGATTTAGAAGGAGAATCAATAGAACCAATAGTATTTAATAGCGACGCAATTTCTGTGCTTATTCCTCAAGGTGAGGGAACGAGTGGTGCAGTAAAGAAGGAATAGTGCATCAAAAAGTAGATACTCGTATCCCAAAAGAAAATCCTGTCGTTTCCGTAGAAACGTTACTCGATTTAGAAGGAGAAGTCATAGAACCCATAGTATTTCGTAGCGATGCCATTTCTGTGTTAATTCGTCAATGTGAGGGAGCGAGGGATGCAGTAAAGAAGGAGTAGTGCATCGGGAAAGAGATACTCGTATCCCAAAAGAAAATAATGTCGTTTCCATTGAAACGTTACTCGATTTAGAAGGATAAGTCATAGAACCCATAGTATTTCATAGCGACGGAATTTCTGTGCTTATTCCTCAGTTTGAGGGAACGATGGGATGCCTTAAAGATGGAATAGTGCATCGGAAAGGAGATACTCGTATCCCAAAAGAAAATCCTGTCGTTTCAATAGAATCGTTACTCGATTTAGAAGGAGAAGTCATAGAACCCATAGCTTTTTATAGCGGCGCAATTTCTGTGTTAATTCGTCAATGTGAGGGAGCGAGGGATGCAGTAAAGAAAAAATAGTGTATCGTAAAGGAGATACTCGTATTCCCAAAGAAAATCCTCTCGTTTCCATAGAAACGTTACTCGATTTAGAAGGAGAAGTCATTGAACACATAGCATAGCATAGCGACGCAATTTCTGTGATAATTCGTCAATGTCAGGGAGCCAGGGATGCAGTAAAGATGGAATAATGCATCGGATAGGAGATATTCGTATCCGAAAAGAAAATCCTGACGTTTCCATAGAAACGGTACTCGATTAAGATGGAGAAGTCATAGGTCACATAGTACTCCATAGCGACGCCATTTCTGTGTTAATTCGTCAATGTTAGGGAGCGAGGGATGCAGTAAAGAAGGAATAGTGCATCGGAAAGGAGATACTCGTTTCCCAAAAGAAAATCCTGTCGTTTCCGTGCTAACGTTACTCGAATTAGTAGGAGAAGTTATAGAACCCATAGTATTTCATTGCGATGCCATTTATGTTTTAATTCGTCAATGTGAGGGAGCGAGGGATGCAGTAAAGAAGGAATAGTGCATTAGAAAATAGATACTCGTATCCCAAAAGAAAATAATGTGGTTTCCATTGAAACGTTACTCGATTTAGAAGGGTAAGTCATAGAACCCATGGTATTTCATAGCGACGCAATTTCTGTGCTTATTCCTCAATGTGAGGGAACGATGGGATGCAGTAAAAAAGGAATAGTGCATCGGACAGGAGATGGTCGTATCTCAAAAGAAAATCCTGGCGCCTCCATAGAAACTTTACTCGATTTAGGAAATGTCATCGAACCCATAGTATTTCATAGCGACGCAATTTCATTGTTAATTCGTCAATGTGAGGGAGCGAGGGATGCAGTAAAGAAGGAATAGTGCATCAGAAAGGAGACACTTGTATCCCAAAATAAAATCCTGTCGTTTCAATAGAAACGTTTTTCGCTTTAGCTGGAGAACTTATAGATTACATAGTACTTCATAGCGACGCATTTTCTGTGTTAATTCGTCAATATGAGGGAGCGAGAGATGCAGTCAGGAAGGAATGGTGCATCGGAAAGGAGATCCTCGTATCATAAATGAGACTACTGTCGTTTCCATAGAAACGTTACTCGATTTAGAAGGAGAAATCACAGAACACATATTATTTCGTAGCGACGCAATTTGTGCGTCAATTCGTCAGTGTGAGGGAGCGAGTGATGCAGTAAAGAAATAATAGTGCAACGGAAAGGAGATAGTCGTATCAAAAAGAAAATCCCGTCGTATCAATAGAAACGATACTCGATGTAGAAGGAGAAATTTTAGAACCCATAGTATTCCATAGCGACGCAATTTCTGAGAATATTCGTCGATGTGACGGAGCTAGGGATGCAGTAAAGAACTAATAGAGCATCGGAAAGGAGATACTCGTTTCCCAAATGAAATCCTGTCGTTTCCATAGAAACGTTACTCGATTTAAAAGGAGAAGTCATGGAACCCATAGTATGTAATAGCGAAGTAATTTCTGTGTTAATTCGTCAATGACATCGAACTAGGGATGCAGTAAAGAGGGAATAGTGCATCGAAATGGAGATACTCGTCTCCCAAAAGAAAGTCCTGTCGTTTCAATAGAAACGTTACTCGTTTTAGAAGGAGAAGTCATAGAACCCTTAGTATTTCATAGCGACGCAATTTATGTGTTAATTCGCGAATGTGAGGGAGCGAGGTATGCAGTACAGAAGGAGTAGTGCATTGGAAAGGAGATAGTCGTATCCCAAAAGAAAATTCTGTCGTTTCCATAGAAACGTTACTCGATTTAGAAGGAGAAGTCACAGAAATCATAGTATTTCATAGGGACGCAATTTCAGTTTTAATTCGTCAATGTGACTGAGCCAGGGATGTAGTAAAGAAGGAATAGTGCATCGGTAATGAGATACTCGTATCCCAAAAGAAAATCCTGTCGTTTCAATAGCAACGTTATCGATTTAGTAAGAGATGTCATAGAACGCATAGTATTTCAAGCCGATGCAATTTCTGTGTTAATTCCTCAATGTGAGGGAGCGAGGGATGCAGTACAGAAGGAATAGTGCATCGGAAAGGAGATACTCGTATACCAAAAGAAAATCCAGTCGATTCCATTCAAACGTTACTCGATTTAGAAGGAGATGTCATAGAATCCATAGTATTCCATAGCGACGCAATTTCTGCGATAATTCGTCAATGTGAGGGAGCGAGGGATGCAGTAAAGAGGGAATAGTGCATCGGAAAGGAGATACTCGTATACCAAAAGAAAATCCTGTCGTTTTAATAGACACGTTACTCGATTTAGAAAGAGATGTCATAGAACGCATAGTATTTCAAGGCGTCGCAATTTCTGTGTTAATTCGTCAATGTGAGGGAGCCAGGGATGCAGTAAAGAAGGTATAGTGCATCGGAAAGGAGATACTCGTATCCCAAAAGAAAATCCTGTCGTTTCTATAGAAACGTTTCTCGATTTAGAAGGAGAAGTCATAGAACCCATAGTATTCCTTAGGGACTCAATTTCAGTGTTCATTCTTCAATGTGACTGAGCCAGTGATACAGTAAAGAAGGAATAGTGCATCGGAAATGAGATACTCGTATCCCAAAAGAAAATCCTTTCGTTTTAACAGAAACGTTACTCGATTTAGAAAGAGATGTCATAGAACGCATAGTATTTCAAGACAACGCAATTTCTGTGTTAATTCGTCAATGTGAGGGCGCGAGGGATGCAGTAAGGAAGGAATAGTGAATCTGAAAGGAGATAGTCGTATCCCAAAGGAAAATCCAGTCGTTTCCAAAGAAACGTTACTCGATTTAGAAGGAGAAGTCAATGTACCCATAGTATTCCATAGCGACGCAATTGCTGTGACAATTCATCCATGTGAGAGAGCCAGGGATGCAGTAAAGAAGGACTAGTGCACCGGAAAAGTGAAACTCGTATCACGAAAGAAAATCCTGTCGTTTCAATAGAAACGTTACTCGATTTAGGAGGAGAATGCATAGAACCCATAGTATTTCATAGCGACGCAAATTCTGTGTTATTTCGTCAATGTGGGGGAGCGAGGGATGCAGTAAAGAAGGAGTAGTGGATCGGAAAGGAGATACTCGTATCCCAAAAAAAAAACCTGTCGTTTCTATAGAAACGTTACTCGATTTAGAAGGAGCGGTCATAGAACCCATAGTACGTCATAGCGACGAAATTTCTGCGATAATTCGTCAATGTGAGGGAGCGAGGGATGCAGTAAAGAAGGAATAGTGCATCGGAAAGGAGTTACTCATATCCCAAAAAAAAAATCCTGACGTTTTAATAGGAACGTTACTCGATTAAGAAGGAAATGTCATAGAACACACAGGATTTCATAGCGACGCCATTTCTGTGTTAATTTGTCAATGTGAGGGATCGAGGGATGCAGTAAAGAGGGAATAGTGCATCGGAAAGGAGATAATCGTATCCCAAAAGAAAATCCTGTCGTTTCAATAGAAACGTTTCTCGATTTAGAAGGAGAAATCATAGAACCCATAGTATTTCATAGCGACGCATTTTCTGTGTCAATTCGTCAATGTGCGGGAGCGAGGGATGCAGTAAAGAAGGAATAGTGCATCGGAAAGGAGATACACGTATCCCATAAGAAAATCCTGTCGTTTCCATTGACAAGTTACTCGATTTAGAAGGGGAAGTCATATAACACATAGTATTCCATAGCGACGCAATTTCTGTGTTAATTCGCCAATATGAGGGAACGAGGGATGCAGTAAAGAACGAATAGTGCATCGGGAAGGAGATACTCGTATCCCAAAAGAAAATCTTGTTGTTACCATAGAAACGTTACCCGATATGGAAGGAGATGTCATTGAAGCCCTTGTATTTCATAGCGACGCCATTTCTGTGTTAATTCGTCTCTATGAGGGGGCGAGGGTTGCAATAAAGAAGGAATAGTGCATTTGAAAGGAGATAATCGTATGCCCAATGAAAACCGTGTCGTTTCCATAGAAACGTTTCTCATAGAACCCATGCTATTTTATATAGACTCAATTTCTGTGCTTATTCGTCAATGAGAGGGAGCTAGGAATGCAGTAAAGATCTAATACAGCATCGGAAAGGAGATACTCTTATCCCAAAGGAAAATCCTGTCGTCTCCATAGAAACGTTACTCGATTTAGCAGGTGAAGTCATGGAACTCATAGCATTTCATAGCGACGCAATTTCTGTGTTAATTCGTCAATGTGAGTGAGCGAGGGATGCAGTAGAGAAGGAATAGTCCATCGGAAAGGAGATACTCGTATCCGAAAAGATAATCCTGTCGTTTCCATGGAAACGTTACTCGATTTAGAAGGAAAAGTCATTGAACCCATAGTATTCCACAGGGATGCAATGCCAGTGTTGATTCGTCAATGTGAGTGAGCCAGGAATACACTAATGAAGGAATAGTGCATTGGAAATAAGATACTCGTATCCCAAAAGAAAATCCTGTCGTTTTAGTAGAAACGTTACTCGATTTAGAAAGAGATGTCATAGAACGCATAGTATTTCAAGTCGAGGCAATTTCTGTGTTAATTCGTCAATGTGAGGGAGCGAGGGATGCAGTACAGAAGGAATACCGCATCGGAAAGGAGATAGTCGTATACCAAAAGAAAATCCTGTCGTTTCCATGGAAATGTTACTCGATTTAGAAGGAGAAGTCATAGAACCCATTGTATTTCATAGCGACGCAAGATCTGTGGTAATTCGTCAATGTAAGGGAGCGAGGGATGCAGTAAAGAAGGAATAGTGCATCGGAAAGTAGATAATCCTATACCAAAAGAAAATCCTGTCGTTTCCATTGAAACGTTACTCGATTTAGAAGGAAAAGTCATAGAACCCATAGTATTTCATAGCGACGCAATTTCTGTGCTAATTCGTCAATGTGAGTGAGCGAGGGATGCAGTAAAGAAGGAGTAGTGCATCGGAAAGGAGATACTCGTATCCCAAAAGAAAATCCTGACGTTTCCATAGAAACGTTACTCGATTTAGAAGGAGAAGTCAATGAACCCATAGTATTCCATAGCGACGCAATTGCTGTGACAATTCGTCCATGTGAGAGAGCCAGGGATGCAGTTAAGAAGGAATAGTGCATCGGAAAGGAGAATTTCGTATCCCAAAAGAAAATCCTGTCGCTTCAATAGAAACGTTACTCGATTTTGAAGGTGAAGGCATGGAACCCATAGTATTTCATAGCGACACAATTTCTGTGTTAATTCGCCAATGTGATGGAGCGAGGGAAGCAGTACAGAAGATATAGTGCATCGGAAAGGAGATAGTCGTATCCCAAAAGAAAATTCTTTCGTTTCAATAGAAACGTTACTCGATTTAGAAGGAGAAGTCATAGAACACATTGTATATAATAGCGACGAAATTTCTGTGGTAATTCGTCAATGTGAGGTAGCCAGGGATGCATTAGAGAAGGAATAGTGCATCGGAAAGGAGATACTCGTATCCCTAATGAAAACCGTGTCGTTTCCATAGAAACGTTTCTCGATTTAGAAGGAGAGGTCATAGAACCCATACAATTTTATAGCTACGCAATTTCTGTGTCAATTCGTCAATGTGAGGGAGCGAGGGATGCAGTAAAGTATTAATAGTGCTTCGGAAAGGAGATAGTGTTATCCAAAATGAAAATCCAGTAGTTTCCATAGAAACGTTACTCGATTTAGAAGGAGAAGTTATAGAACCCATAGTATTTCATAGCGACGCAATTTCTGTGTTCATTCGCCAATGTGAGGGAGCGAGGGATGCAGTACAGAAGGAATAGTGCATCGGAAAGGAGATAGTCGTATCCCAAAAGAAAATTCTGTTGTTTCCATAGAAACGTTACTCGATTTAGTAGGAGTAGTCATAGAACCCATCGTATTTCTTAGCGACGCAATTTCTGTGTTAATTCGTCAATGTGAGGGAGCGAGGGATGCAGTAAAGAAGGAATAGTGCATCGGAAAGGAGATAGTGTTATCCAAAATGAAAATCCTGTCGCTTCCATAGAAACGTTACTCGATTTAGAAGGAGAAGTCAATGAACCCATAGTATTCCATAGCGACGCAATTGCTGTGACAATTCGTCCATGTGAGAGAGCCAGGGATGCAGTTAAGAAGGAATAGTGCATCGGAAAGGAGAATTTCGGATCCCAAAAGAAAATCCTGTCGCTTCAATAGAAACGTTACTCGATTTAGAAGGAGAAGTCATAGAACCCATTGTATATAGTAGCGACGCAATTTCTGTGGTAATTCGTCAATATGAGGTAGCCAGGGATGCATTAGAGAAGGAATAGTGCATCGGAAAGGAGATACTCGTATCTCAAAAGAAAATCCTGTCGTTTCCGTGGTGACGTTACCCGATTTAGTAAGAGAAGTTATAGAACACGTCGTATTTCATGGCGACGCAATTTCTGTGTTAATTCGTCATTGTGAGGGAGCGAGGGATGCCGTAAAGAAGGAATAGTGCATCGGAAAGGAAATACTCGTACCCCAAAAGAAATTCCTTTTGTTTCCGTAGAAATGTTACTCGATTTAGAAAGAGAAATCATTGAACCCATAGTAATTCATGGCGACGCAATGGTTGTGCTTATTCGTCAATGTGAGGGAGCGAGGGATGCAGTTAAGAACTGATAGTGCATCGGAAAGGAGATACTCGTATCCCAAAAGAAAATCCTGTCGTTTCCATAGAAACGTAACTCGATTTAGAAGGAGAAGTCATAGAACACATAGTATTCCATAGCGTCGCAATTTCTGTGTTAATTCGTAAACGTGAGGTGGCCAGAGATGCAGTAAAGAAGGAATAGTGCCTCGGAAAGGAGAAATTGGTATCCCAAAAGAAAATCCTGTCTTTTCCATACAAACGTTACTCGATTTAGAAGGTCAAGTTATAGTACCCATGGTATTTCATAGCGACGCAATTTCTGTGTTAATTCGTCAAACGGAGGGAGCGAGGGATGCAGTAAAGACGGAATAGTGCTTTGGAAAGGAGATACTCGTATACCAAAAGAAAATCCTGTCGTTTCCATAGAAACGATACAAGATTTAGTAGGAGAAGTTATAGAACCTATAGGATTTCATAGCGACGAAATTTCTATGTGAATTCGTCAATGTGAGGGAGCGAGGGATGCAGTAAAGAAGAAATAGTGCATCGGAAAGGAGATACTCGTATCCAAAAAGAAAGTCCTGTTGTTTCCATAGAAACGTTAATCAATTTATAACGGGATGTCATAGAACCAATAGTATTTCATAGCGACGCAATTTCTGTGTTAATTTGTCATTTTCAGGGAGCGAGGGATGCAGTAAAGAAGGAATAGTGCATCGGAAAGGGGATACTCGTATCCCAAAAGGAAATCCTGACGTTACCATAGAAACGTTACTCGATATAGAAGGAGAATCCATAGAGCCGATAGTATTTCATAGCGACGCAATTTCTGTGCTTATTCCTCAATGTGGGGGAACGAATGATGCATTAAAGAAGGAATAGTGCATCGGAAAGTAGATTCTCGTATCCCACAAGAAAATCCTGTCGTTTCCGTAGAAACGTTACTCGATTTTGAAGGAGAAGTCATAGAACCCTTAGTATTTCATAGCGACGCAATTGCTGCGTTAATTCGTCAATGTGAGGGAGCGAATGAAGCAGTAAAGAAGGAATAGTGCATCGGAAAGGAGATAGTCGTATCCCAAAAGAAAATCCTGTCGTCTCTATAGAAACGTTACTCGATTTAAAAGGAGAAGTCATTGAACCCATAGAATTACATAGCGACGCAATTTCTGTGTTAATTCGTCAATGTGAGGGAGCGAGGGATGCAGTATAGAAGGAATAGTGCATCGGAAAGGGGATACTCGTATCGCAAAAGCAAATCCTGTTGTTTCCATAGAAACGTTAATCGAATTATAAGGGGATGTCATAGAACCGATGGTAATTCATAGTGACGCAATTTCTGTAATAATTTGTCATTTTGAGGGAGCGAGGGTTGCAGTAAAGAAGGAATAGTGCATCGGAAAGGAGATACTCGTATCCCAAAAGAAAATCCTGACGTTGCCATAGAAACGTTACTCGATTTAGAAGGAGAAGTCATAGAACCCTTAGCATTTCATAGCGACGACACATCTGTGTTAATTCGTCAATGTGATGGAGCGGGGGATGCAGTAAAAAGGGATTAGTGCATCGGAAAGGAGGTACTCGTATCCCAAAAGGAAATACCCTCTTTTCCATAGAAACGTTGCTCGAATTAGAAGGAGAAGCCAGAGAACCCATAGTATTTCATAGAGACGCAATTTCTGGGTTAATTCGTCAATGTGAGGGAGCGAAGGATGCAGTAAAGAAGGAATAGTGCATCGGAAAGGAGATACTCGTATCCCAAAAGAAAATCCTGACGCTTCCATAGAAACGTTACTCGATTTAGAAGGACAAGACATAGAACTCATAGTATTTCATAGCGCCACTGTTTCATTGTTGATTCGTCAATGTGAGGGAGCGAGGGATGCAGTAAAGATGGAATAGTGCATCGGAAAGGAGATGCTAGTATCCCAAAAGAAAATCCTGTCGTTTCCATAGAAACGTTACTCGATTTAGAAGGAGAATCCATTGAACCAATAGTATATCATAGCGACGCAATTTCTGTGCTTATTCCTCAATGTGAGGGAACGAGGGATGCAGTAAAGAGGGAATAGTGCATCGGAAAGTAGATACTCGTATCCCAAAAGAAAATCCTGTCGTTTCCGTAGAAACGTTATTCGATTTAGAAGGAGAAGTCATAGAACCCATAGTATTTCGTAGCGATGCCATTTCTGTGTTAATTCGTCAATGTGAGGGAGCGAGGAATGCAGTAAAGAAGGAATAGTGCATCGGAAAGGAGATACTCGTATCCCAAAAGAAAATAATGTTGTTTCCATTGAAACGTTACTCGATTTAGAAGGATAAGTCATGGAACCCATAGTATTTCATAGCGACGCAATTTCTGTGCTTATTCCTCAATGTGAGGCAACGATGGGATGTAGTAAAGAAGGAATAGTGCATCGGAAAGAAGATACTCGTATCCTAAAAGAAAATCCTGTCGTTTCCATAGAAACGTTACTCGATTAAGAAGGAGAAGTCATAGAACCCATAGCTTTTTATAGCGACGCAATTTCTGTGTTAATTCGTCAATGTGAGGGAGCGAGGGATGCAGTAATGAAGGAATAGTGCATCAAGAAGGAGATACTCGCATCTAATAATAAAATACTGCCGTTTCCATAGAAACGTTACTTGATTTAGAAGGAGAAGCCATACAACACATAGTATTTCGTAGCGACACAAATTCAGCGTTAATTTGTTAATGTGAGGGAGCGAGGGAAGCAGTAAAGAAGGAATAGTGCATCGGAATGGAGATACTCGTATCCCAAAAGAAAATAATGTCGTTTCCATTGAAACGTTACTTGATTTAGAAGGATAAGTCATAGAACCCATAGTATTGCATACCGACGCAATTTCTGTGATAATTGTTCAATGTTAGGGAGCCAGGGATGCAGTAAAGAAGGAATAATGCATCGGATAGGAGACATTCGTATCCGAAAAGTAAATCCTGACGTTTCCATAGAAACGGTACTCGTTTTAGATGGAGAAGTCATAGATCACATAGTACTCCATAGCGACGCCATTTCTGTGTTAATTCGTCAATGTTAGGGAGCGAGGGATGCAGTAAAGAAGGAATAGTGCATCAGAAAGAAGATACTCGTATCCCAAAAGAAAATCCAATCGTTTCCGTGGTAACGTTACTCGATTTAGTAGGAGAAGTTATAGAACACATAGTATTTCATGGCGACGCAATTTCTGTGTTATTCGTCATTGTGAGGGAGCGAGGGATGCAGTAAAGAAGGAATAGTGCATCGGAAAGGAAATACTCGTACCCCAAAAGAAAATCCTTTCGTTTCCGTAGAAATGTTACTCGATTTAGAAAGAGAAATCATTGAACCCATAGTATTCCATAGCGACGCAATTTCTGTGATAAATCGTCAATGTGAGGGAGCGAGGGATGCAGTAAAGAAGGAATAGTGCATCGGAATGGAGAAACACGTATCCCAAATGAAAATCCTGTCATTTCAATAGAAACGTTACTCGATTTAGAAGGAGAAGTCATAGAACCCATAGTATTTCATAGCGACGCAATTTCTGTGTTAATTCGCCAATGTGAGGGAGCGAGGGATGCAGTACAGATGGAATAGTGCTTCGGAAAGGAGATACTCGTATTTCAAAAGAACATCCTGTCGTTTCCATAGAAACGTTACTCGATTTAGAAGTAGAAGTCATGGAACCCATAGTACTTCATAGCGACGCAAGTTCTGTGTTAATTCGTCTCTGTGAGGGAGCGAGGGATGCAGTAAAGAAGGAATAGTGCATCGTAAAGGAGATACTCGTATGCCAAAAGAAAATCCTGTCGTTTCCACAGAAACGTAACTCGATTTAGAAGGAGAAGTCATAGAACACATAGTATTCCATAGCGTCGCAATTTCTGTGTTAATTCGTCAACGAGAGGAGGCCAGAAATACAGTAAAGGAAGAATAGTGCAGCGGAAAGGAGAAATTGGTATCCCAAAAGAAAATCCTGTCTTTTCCATAGAAACGTTAATCGAGTTAGAAGGAGAAGTTATAGTACCCATAGTATTTCATAGCGACGCAATTTCTGTGTTAATTCGTCAATGTGTGGGAGCGAGGGATGCAGTAAAGACGGAATAGTGCTTTGGAAAGGAGATACTCGTATCCAAAATGAATATCCTGTTGTTTCCATAGAAGCGTTACTCGACTTGGAAGGGGATGTCATAGATCCAGTAGTATATCATAGCGACCCAATTTCTGCGTTAATTTGTCAATTTGAATGAGCGAGGGATGCAGTAAAGAAGGAATAGTGCATCGGAAAGGAAATACTCCTATCCCAAAAGAGAATCCTGACGTTTCCATAGAAACGTTACTTGATTTAGAAGGGGAAGTCATAGAACACATAGTGTTTCATAGCGACACAATTTCAACGTTAATTTGTTAATGTGAGGGAGCGAGTGATGCAGTAAAGAAGGAATAGTGCATCGGAAAGGAGATAGTCGTATCCCAAAAGAAAATCCTGTCGTTTCCATAGAAACGTTACTCTATTTAGAAGGTAAAGTCATTGAACCCATTGAATTTCATAGCGACGCAATTTCTGTGATAGTTCGTCAATGTGAGGGAGCCAGGGATGCAGTAAAGATGGAAAAGTGCATCGGAAAGGAGGTACTCGTATCCCAAAAGAAAATCCTGTCGTTTCAATAGAAACGTTACTCGATTTAGAAGGAGAAGTCATTGCACCCATAGTATTTCATAGCGACGCAATTTCTGTGTAATTCGCCAATGTGAGGGAGCGAGGGATGCAGAACAGAAGGAATAGTGCATCGGATAGGAGATACTCGTATCCTAAATGACAATTCTGTCGTTTCCATAGAAACGTTACTCGATTTAGAAGGAGAAGTCATAGAACCCTTGGTATTTCATAGCGACGCAATTCCTGTGTTAATTTGTCAATTTGTGGGAGCGAGGGATGCAGTAAAGAAGGAATAGTGCATCGGAAAGGAGATACTGGTATACCAAAAGAAACTACTGTTGTATCCATAGAAACGTTACCCGATTTACAAGGAAAAGCTATACAACCCTTTGTAATTCATTGCGACGCAATTTCTGTGTTAATTCGCCAATGTGAGGGAGGAAAGGATGCAGTACAGAAGGAATAGTGCATCGGAAAGGAGATAGTCGTATCCCAATAGAAAATTCTGTCGTTTCCATACAAACGATACTCGATTTTGAACGAGAAGTCATAGAACTCATAGTATTCCATAGGGACGCAATATCAGTGTTAATTCGTCAATGTGACTGGGCCAAGGATGCAGTAAAGAAATAATAGGTCATCGGTAATGAGATACTCGTATCCCAAAAGAAAATCCTGTCGTTTCAATAGAAACGCTGCTCGATTTAGAAAGAGATGTCATAGAACGCATAGTATTTCAAGGCGACCCAATTTCTGTGTTAAATCGTCAATGTGAGGGAGCCAGAGATACAGTAACGAAGGAATAGCTCATCGGAAAGGAGAAACTCGTACCCCAAAAAAAAATCCTGTCGTTTCTAGAGAAACATTACTCGATTTAGAAGAATTCATAGAACACATAGTATTCCATAGCGTCGCAATTTCTGTGTTAATTCGTCAATGTTAGGGTGCCAGGGATGCAGTGAAGAAGGAATAGTGCATCGGAAAGGAGATACTCGTATCCCAAAAGAAAATCCTTTCGTTTCCGCAGAAATGTTACTCGATTTAGAGTGAGAAATCATTGAACACATAGTATTCCATAGCGACGCAATTTCTCTGATAAATCGTTAATGTGAAGGAGCGAGGGATGCAGTAAAGAAGGAATAGTTCATCGGAAGGGAGATACACGTATCCCAAAAGAAAATCCTGTCGATTCAATAGAAACGTTACTCGATTTGGAAGGAGAAGTCATAGAACCCATAGTATTTCATAGCGACGCAATATCTGTGTTAATTCGCCAATGTGACAGAGCGAGGGATGCAGTACAGATGGAATAGTGCATCGGAAGGAGATACTGGTATCTCAAATGGAGATCCTGTCGTTTCAATAGAAACGGTACTCGATTTAGAAGAAGAAGTTATAGAACCCATAGTATATCATAGCGACGAAAGTTCTGTGTTAATTCGTCAATGTGAGGGAGCGAGGGATGCAGTAAAGAAGCAATAGTGCATCGGAAAGGAGATACTAGTATCCCAAAAGAAAATCCTGTCGTTTCCATAGAAACGTTACTCGATTTAGAAGGAGAAATCATTGAACCCACGGAATTCCATAGCGACGCAATTTTTGTGATAATTCGTCAGTGTGGGGGAGCCAGGGATGCAGTAAAGAAGGAAAATTGCATCGGAAATGAGATACTCGTATCCCAAAAGAAAATCCTGCCGTGTCAATAGAAACGTTACTCGATTCAGAGGGAGAAGTCATATTACACATAGTATTTCATAGCGACGCCATTTCTGTGTTAATTCGTCAATGTGAGGGAGCGAGGGATGCAGTACAGAAGGAATAGTGCATCGGAATGGAGATACTCGTATCCCAAAAGACAATTCTGTCGTTTCCATTGAAACGTTACTCGACTTAGAAGGAGAAGTCATAGAACACATAGTATTTCATAGCGACGCAGTTTCTGTGTTAATTCGTCAATGTGAGGGAGCGATGGATGCAGTAAAGAAGAAATAGTGCATCGGAATGGAGATGCTCATATCCCAAAAGAAAATCCTTTCGTTTCCATAGAAACGTTACTCGATTTAGAAGGAGAATCCATAGAACGAATAGTATTTCATAGCGACGCAATTTCTGTGCTTATTCCTCAATGTGAGGGAACGAAGGATGCAGTAAAGAAGGAATAGTGCATCGGAAAGTAGATACTCGTATCCCAAAGAAAATCATATCGTTTCTGTAGAAACGGTACTCGATTTAGATGGAGAAGTCATAGAACCCATAGTATTTAATAGCGATGCCATTTCTGTGTTAATTCGTTAATGTGTGGGAGCGAGGGATGCAGTAAAGAAGGAATAGTGCATCGGATAGGCGATACACGTATCCCAAATGAAAATAATGTCGTTTCCATTTAAACGTTACTCGATTTAGAAGGATAGCTCATAACACCTAAAGTATTTCATAGCGACGCAATTTCTGTGCTTATTCCTCAATGTGAGGGAACGATGGGATGCAGTAAAAAACGAATAGTGCATCATAAAGGAGATACTCGTATCCCAAAAGAAAATGCTGTCGTTTCCATAGAAACGTTACTCGATTAAGAAGGAGATGTCATAGAACCCATAGTATTTCATGGCGACGCTATTTCATTGTTAATTCATCAATGTGAGGGAGCGAGGGATGCAGTAAGAAAGAATAGTGCATCGGAAAGGAGATACTCGTATCCCAAAAAAAATCATGTCGTTTCAATAGAAACGTTACTCGATTTAGAAGGAGAAGTTATAGAACCCATATTACATCATCGCGACGCAATTTATGTGTTAAATCTTCAATGTGAGGGAGCGAGGGATGCTCTAAAAAAGAAGGAATAGTGCAACGGAAAGGAGATACACGAATCCCAAAAGTAAGTCCTGTCGTTTCCAAAGAATCGTTACTCGATGAAAAGAAAAAGTCATAGAACACATAGTATTCCACAGCGTCCCAATCTCTGTGTTAATTCGTCAATGTGAGGGAGCCAGGGATGCAGTCGGGAAGGAATGGTGCCTCGGAAAGGAGATACTCGTATCCCAAAAGAAAATCCTGTCGTTTCAATAGAAACGTTACTCGATTTAGAAAGAGATGTCATAGAACGCATAGTATTTCAAGGCGACGCAATTTCTGTGTTAATTCCTCAATGTGAGGGAGCGAGGGATGCAGTACAGACGGAATAGGGCATCGGAAAGGAGATAGTCGTATACCAAAAGAAAATCCTCTCGATTCCATAGAAACGTTACCCGATTTAGAATGAGAAGTCATAGAACCCATAGTATATCATAGCGAAGCAATTTCTGTGTTAATTCGTCAATGTGAGGGAGCGAGGAATGCATTAAAGAAGGAATAGTGCATCGGAAAGGAGTTACTCGTATCCCAAAAGAAAATCCTGCTGGCTCCATGGAAACGTTACTCGATTTAGCAGGAGGTGTCATAGAACCAATAGTATTTCATAGCGACTCAATTTCTGTGTTAATTTGTCAATGTAATGGAGTGAGGGATGCAGTAAAGTAGGAATTGTGCATCGGAAAGGAGATTTCTTATATCCCAAAAGAATATCCTGACGTTTGAATAGGAACGTTACGCGTTTTAGTAGGAGATGTCATAGAACACACAGGTTCTCATAGCGACGCCATTTCTGCGTTAATTTGTCAATGTGAGGGATCGAGGGATGCAGTAAAGAATGAATAGTGCATCGGAAAGGAGATAATCATATCCCAAAAGAAAATCCGGTCGTTTCAATAGAAACGTAACTCGATTTAGAAGGAGAAGTCATAGAACCCATAATACTTCATAGCGACGCAATTTCTGTGATTATTCGTCAATGTGAGGGAGCTCGGGATGCAGTAAAGAATTAATAGAGATCGGAAAGGAGATACTCGTATCCCAAAAGAAAATTCTGTCGTATCCATAGAAACGTTACTCGATTCAGAAGGAGAAGTCATATTACACATAGTATTTCATAGCGACGCCATTTCTGTGTTAATTCGTCAATGTGAGGGAGCGAGGGATGCAGTACAGAAGGAATAGTGCATCGGAATGGAGATACTCGTATCCCAAAAGACAATTCTGTCGTTTCCATATAAACGTTACTCGACTTAGAAGGAGAAGTCGAAGAACACATAGTACTTCATAGCGACGCAATTTGTGTGTTAATTCGTCAATGTGAGATAGCGATGGATACAGTAAAGAATGAATAGTGCATCGGAAAGGAGATAATCATATCCCAAAAGAAAATCCGGTCGTTTCAATAGAAACGTAACTCGATTTAGAAGGAGAAGTCATAGAACCCATAGTATTTCATAGCGACGCAATTTCTGTGAATATTCGTCAATGTGAGGGAACTCGGGATGCAGTAAAGAATTAATAGAGATCGGAAATGAGATACTCGTATCGCAAAAGAAAATCCTGCCGTGTCAATAGAAACGTTACTCGATTCAGAAGGAGAAGTCATATTACACATAGTATTTCATAGCGACGCCATTTCTGTGTTAATTCGTCAATGTGAGGGAGCGATTGATGCAGTACAGAAGGAATAGTGCATCGGAAAGTAGATACTCGTATCCCAAAGGAAAATCCTGTCGTTTCCGTAGAAACGGTACTCGATTTAGAAGGAGAAGTCATAGAACCCATAGTATTTAATAGCGATGCCATTTCTGTGATAATTCGTCAATGTGTGGGAGCGAGGGATGCAGTAAAGAAGGAATAGTGCATCGGGTAGGAGATACACGTATCCCAAATGAAAATAATGTCGTTTCCATTTAAACGTTACTCGATTTTGAAGGGTAGCTCATAACACCTAAAGTATTTCATAGCGACGCAATTTCTGTGCTTATTCCTCAATGTGAGGGAACGATGGGATGCAGTAAAAAAGGAATAGTGCATCGGAAAGGAGATACTCGTATCCCAAAAGAAAATGCTGTCGTTTCCATAGAAACGTTACTCGATTAAGAAAGAGATGTCATAGAACGCGTAGTATTTCAAGGCGACGCAATTTCTGTGTTAATTCCGCAATGTGAGGGAGCGAGGGATGCAGCACAAAAGGAATAGTGCATCGGAAAGGAGATAGTCGTATACCAAAAGAAAATCCTCTCGATTCCATAGAAACGTTACCCGATTTAGAATGAGAAGTCATAGAACCCATAGTATTTCATAGCGACGCAATTTCTGTGTTAATTCGTCAATGTGAGGGAGCGAGGAATGCATTAAAGAAGGAATAGTGCATCGGAAAGGAGATACTCGTATCCCAAAAGAAAATCCTGTTGGCTCCATAGAAACGTTACTCGATTTAGCAGGAGGTGTCATAGAACCAATAGCATTTCATAGCGACTCAATTTCTGTGTTAATTTGTCAATGTAATGGAGTGAGGGATGCAGTAAAGATGGAATTCTGCATCGGAAAGGAGATTTCTTATATCCCAAAAGAATATCCTGACGTTTGAATAGGAACGTTACGAGTTTTAGAAGGAGATGTCATAGAACACACAGGTTTTCATAGCGACGCCATTTCTGTGTTAATTTGTCAATGGCAGGGATCGAGGGATGCAGTAAGGAATTAATAGAGATCGGAAAGGAGATACTCGTATCCCAAAAGAAAATTCTGTCGTATCCATAGAAACGTTACTCGTTTTAGATGGAGAAGTCATAAAACCCATAGTATTCCATAGGGACGCATTTTCAGTGTTAATTCGTCAATGTGACTCAGCCAGGGATGCAGTAAAGAAGGAATAGTGCATCGGTAATGAGATACTCGTATCCCAAAAGCAAAACCTGACGTTGAAATAGAAACGTTACTCGATTTTAAAAGAGCTGTCATAGAACGCATAGTATTTCAAGGCGACGCAATTTCTGTGTTAATTCTTCAATGTGAGGAAGCGAGGGATGCAGTACAGAAGGAATAGTGCAACGGAAAGGAGATAATCGTATACCAAAAGAAAATCCTGTCGATTCCATTGAAACGTTACTCGATTTAGAAGGAGAAGTCATAGAACACATAGTATTCCATAGCGACGCAATTTCTGTGTTAATTCGTCAATGTGAGGGAGCGCGGGATGCAGTAAAGAAGGGATAGTGCATCGGAAAGCGGATAGTCAGTCGTATCCCAAAAGAAAACCCCTTCGTATCCATTGAAACGTTACTCGATTCAGAAGGAGAAGTTTTGGAACCTATAGTATTTCATAGCGAAGCAATTTCTGTGAATATTCGTCAATGTGACGGACCTAAGGATGCATTAATGATGTAATAGAGCATCGGAAAGGAGATACTCTTATCCCAAAAGAAAATTCTGTCGTTTCCATAGAAACGTTACTCGATTTAAAAGGAGAAGTCATGGAACACATAGTATTTAATAGCGACGTAATTCCTGTGTTAATTCGTCAATGTGACGGAGCTAGGGATGCAGTAAAGAGGGAATAGTGCATAGGAATGGAGATACTCGCATTCCAAAAGAAATTCCTGTCGTTTCTATAGAAACCTTACTCGATTTAGAAGGAGAAGTCATAGAACCCATAGTATTTGTTAGCGACGCAATTTTTGCGTTAATTCTTCAATGTGAGGGAGCGCGGGATGCAGTAAAGAAGGGATAGTGCATCGGAAAGGGGATAGTCAGTCGTATCCCAAAAGAAAACCCCTTCGTATCCATAGAATCGTTACTAGATTCAGAAGGAGAAGTTTTGGAACCTATAGTATTTCATAGCGAAGCAATTTCTGTGAATATTCGTCAATGTGACGGACCTAGGGATGCATTAATGATGTAATAGAGCATCGGAAAGGAGATACTCTTATCCCAAAAGAAAATTCTGTCGTTTCCATAGAAACGTTACTCGATTTAAAAGGAGAAGTCATGGAACCCATAGTATTTAATAGCGACGTAATTTCTGTGTTAATTCGTCAATGTGAGGGAGCTAGGGATGCAGTAAAGAGGGAATAGTGCATAGGAATGGAGATACTCGTATTCCAAGAGAAAATCCTGTCGTTTCAATAGAAACGTTACTCGATATAGAAGGAGAAGTCATAGAACCCTTAGTATTTCATAGCGACGCAATTTCTGTGTTAATTCGCCAATGTGAGGAAGCGAGGGATGCAGTACAGAAGGAGTAGTGCATTTTAAAGGAGATAGTCGTATCCCAAAAGAAAATTCTGTCGTTTCCATAGAAACGTTACTCGATTTAGAAGGAGAAGTCATTGAACACATAGTATTCCATAGGGTCGCAATTTCAGTATTAATTCGTCAATGTGACTGAGCCAGGGATGCAGTAAAGAAGGTATAGTGCATCGGAAAGGAGATACTCGCATACCGAAAGGAAATCCTCTCGATTCCATAGAGACCTTACCCGATTTAAAAGGAGAAGTCATAGAACCCATGGTATTTCATAGTGACGCAATTTCTGTGTTAATTCGTCAATGTGAGGCAGCGAGGAATGCATTAAAGAAGGAATAGTGCATCGGAAAGGAGATACTCGTATCCCAAAAGAAATACCTGTTGTCTTCATAGAAACGTTAATCGATTTAGAAGGAGAAGTCGTAGAACTCATTGTATTTCTTAGCGACGCAATTTCTATGTTAATTCGTCAATGTGAGGGAGAGAGGGACGTAGTTAACAAGGAATAGTGCATCGGAAAGGAGATAGTCTACTCCAATTAGAAAATTCAGTAGTTTCCGTAGATACGTTACTCGATTTAGTAGGAGAAGTTATAGAACCCATAGTATTTCATAGCGACGCAAATTCTGTGTTAATTCGTCAATGTGTAAGAGCGAGGGATGCAGTAGGGAAGGAATAGTGCATCGGAAAGGAGATACTCGTATACCAAAAGGAAATCCTCTCGATTCCATAGAGACCTTACCCGATTTAGAAGGAGAAGTCATTGAACCCATAGTATTTCATAGCGACGCAATTTCTGTGTTAATTCGCCAATGTGTGAGAGCGAGGGATGCAGTAAAGAAGGAATAGTACATCGGAAAGGAGATAGTCTTATCCAAAAAGAAAATGCAGTAGTTCCCATAGAAACGTTACTCGACTTAGAAGGAGAAGTCATAGAACCCACAGAATTTCGTAGCGACGCATTTTCTGCGTTAATTCGCCAATGTGTGAGAGCGAGGGATGCAGTTGTGAAGGAATAGTGCATCGGAACGGAGATACTCCTATCCGAAAAGAAATTCCTGTCTTTTCCATGGAAAAATTACTCGATTTAGAAGGAGAAGTCATTGAACCCATAGTATTCCATAGGGACGCAATTTCAGTGTTCATTCGTCAATGTGACTGAGCCAGGAATACAGTAAAGAAGGAATAGTGCATCGGAAATGGGATACTCGTATCCCAAAAGAAAATCCTGTCGTTTTAATAGAAACGTTACTCGATTTAGAAAGAGATGTCATAGAACGAATAGTATTTCAAGGCGACGAAATTTCTGTGTTAATTCGTCAATGTGAGGGAGCGAGGGATGCAGTACAGAAGGAATACCGCATCGGAGAGGAGATAGTCGTTACCCGAAAGATAATCCTGTCGTTTCCACGGAAATGTTACTCGATTTAGAAGGAGAAGTCATGGATCCCATAGTATTTCATGGCGACGCAAGATCTGTGGTAATTCGTCATTGTAAGGGAGCGAGGGATGCAGTAAAGAACGAATAGTGCATCGGAAAGGAGTTACTCCTATACCAATGGAAAATCCTGTCGTTTCCATTGAAACGTTACTCGATTTAGAAGGAGAAGTCATAGAACCCATACTATTCCATAGCGACGCAATTTCTGTGTTAATTCGTCAATGTGAAACGGCCAGGGATGCAGTAAAGAAGGAATAGTGCATCGGAAAGAAGATACTCGTATCCCAAAAGAAAATCTTGTCGTTTCTATAGTAACGTTCCTCGATTTAGAAGGAGAAGTCATAGAACCCATTGTATTTCATGGCGACGAAATTTCTGCGTTAATTCTTCAATGTGAGGGAGCGAGGGATGCAGTAAAGAAGGAATAGTGAATCTCAATGGAGATAGCCGTATCCCAAAAGAAAATCCAGTCGTTTCCAAAGAAACGTTACTCGATTTAGAAGGGGAAGTCAATGAACCCATAGTATTCCATAGCGACGCAATTACTGTGACAATTCGTCCATGTAAGAGAGCCAGGGAATCAGTAAAGAAGGAATAGTGCATCGGAAATGAGATAGTCGTATCCCAAAAGAAAATCCTGTTGTTTCTATAGAAACGTTACTCGATTTAGAAGGAGAGGTCATAGAACGCATAGTATTTCATAGCGACGCAATTTCTGTGTTAATTCGTCAATGTGAAGGAGCGAGAGATGCAGTAAAGAAGGAATAGTGCATCGGAAAGGAGATATTCGTATACCAAAAGAAAATCCTCTCGTTTCCATAGAAACGTTACTCGATTTAGAAGGAGAAGTTATAGAACTCATAGTATTTCATGGCGATGCAATTTCTGTGCTAATTCGACAATGAGAGGGAGCGAGGAATGTAGTAAAAAAGGAATAGTGCATCGGAAAGGAGATACACGTATCCCAAAAGAAAATCCTGTCGTTTCCATTGACAAGTAACTCGATTTAGAAGGAGAGGTCATAGAACGCATAGTATTTCATAGCGACGCAATTTCTGTGTTAATTCGTCAATGTGGATGAGCGAGAGATGCAGTAAAGAAGGAATAGTGCATCGGAAAGGTGATACTCGTATACCAAATGAAAATCCTGTCGTTTTAACAGAAACGTTACTCGATTTAGAAAGAGATGTTATAGAACGCATAGTATTTCAAGGCGACGCAATTTCTGTGTTAATTCGTCAATGTGAGGGAGCGAGGGATGCAGTAAAGAAGGAATAGTGCATCGTAAATTAGATACTCGTATCCCAAAAGAAAATCCTGTCGTTTCCATAGAAACGATACTCGATTTAGAAGGAAAAGTCATAGAAGACACAGTATTCCATAGCGTCCCAATTTCTGTGTTAATACGTCAATGTGAGGGAGCCAGGGATGCAGTAAAGAAGGAATTGTGCATCGGAAACGAGATAGTCGTATCCCAAAAGAAAATCCTGTCGCCTATCATAGAAACGTTACTCGATTTAGAAGGAGAAGTCATTTAACACATAGTATTTGAGAGCGACGCAATTTCTGCGTTAATTATACAATTTGAGGGAGCGCGGGATGCATTAAAGAAGTGATAGCGCATCGGAAAGGAGATAGTCTGTCGTATCTCAAAAGAAAACCCCTTCGTATCCATAGAAACGTTATTCGATTCAGAAGGAGAAGTTTTACAACTCATAGTAATTCATAGCTAAGCAATTTCTGTGAATATTCGTCAATATGAAGGAGCTAGGGATGCATTAAAGAAGTAAAGAGCATCGGCAAGGAGATACTCTTATTTCAAAAAAAAATCCTGTTGTTTCCATAGAAACGTTACTCGATTTAAATGGAGAAGTCATGGAACTCATAGTATTTCATAGCGGCGCAATTTCTGTGTTAATTCGCCAATGTGAGGGAGCGAGGGATGCAGTAGAGAAGGAATAGTGCATCGGAAAGGAGATTGTCGTATCCCAAAAGAAAATTCTGTTGTTTCCATAGAAACGTTACTCGATTTAGAAGGAGAAGTCATAGAACACATAGTATTTCTTAGCGACGGAATTTCTGTGTTAATTCGTCAATGTGAGGGAGAGAGGGACGTAGTTAACAAGGAATAGTGCATCGGAAAGGAGATAGTCTACTCCAATTAGAAAATTCAGTAGTTTCCGTAGATACGTTACTCGATTTAGTAGGAGAAGTTATAGAACCCATAGTATTTCATAGCGACGCAAATTCTGTGTTAATTCGTCAATGTGTAAGAGCGAGGGATGCAGTAGGGAAGGAATAGTGCATCGGAAAGGAGATACTCGTATCGAAAAGAAAATCCTTTCGTTTCCATGGAAACATTACTCGATTTAGAAGGAGAAGTCATTGAACCCATAGTATTCCATAGGGACGCAATTTCAGTGTTCATTCGTCAATGTGACTGAGCCAGGGATACAGTAAAGAAGGAATAGTGCAGCGGAAATGAGATACTCGTATCACAAAAGAAAATCCTGTCGTTTTAATAGAAACGTTACTCGATTTAGAAATAGATGTCATAGAACGCACAGTATTTCAAGGCGACGCAATTTCTGTGTTAATTCGTCAATGTGAGGGAGCGAGGGATGCAGTACAGAAGGAATACCGCATCGGAAAGGAGTTAGTCGTATCCCAAAAGAAAATCCTGTCGTTTCCATGGAAATGTTACTCGATTTAGAAGGAGAAGTCATGGAACCCATAGTATTTCATAGCGACGCAAGTTCTGTGGTAATTCGTCAATGTAAGGGAGCGAGGGTTGCAGTAAAGAAGGAATAGTGCATCGGAAAGGAGTTACTCCTATACCAAAAGAAAATCATGTCGTTTCTGTAGTAACGTTACTCGATTTAGAAGGAGAAGTCATAGAACCCATAGTATTTCACAGCGACGTAATTTCTGCGTTAATTCGTCAATGTGAGGGAGCGAATGATGCAGTAAAGAAGGAATAGTGAATCTGAAAGGAGATAGTCGTAGCCCAAAAGAAAATCCATTCGTTTCCAAAGAAACGTTACTCGATTTAGAAGGAGAAGTTAATGAACCCATAGTATTAGATAGCGACGCAATTGCTGTGACAAATCGTCCATGTGAGAGAGCCAGGGATGCAGTAAAGAAGGAATAGTGCATCGGAAAGGACAAACTCGTATCCCAAAAGAAAATCCTGTCGTTTTAATAGAAACGTTACTCGATTTTGAAAGAGATGTCATAGAACGCATAGTATTTCAAGGCGACGCAATTTCTGTGTTCTACATCTACATCTACATTGATACTCCGCAAGCCACCCAACGGTGTGTGGCGGAGGGCACTTTACGTGCCACTGTCATTACCTCCCTTTCCTGCTCCAGTCGCGTATGGTTCGCGGGAGGAACGACTGTCTGAAAGCCTCCGTGCGCGCTCTAATCTTTCTAATTTCACATTCGTGATCTCCTCGGGAGGTATAAGTAGGGGCAAGCAATATATTCGATACCTCATCCAGAAACGCACCCTCTCGAAACCTGGCGAGCAAGCTACACCGCGATGCAGAGCGCCTCTCTTGCAGAATCTGCCACTTGAGTTTGTTAAACATCTCCGTAACGCTATCACGGTTACCAAATAACCCTGTGACGAAACGCGCCGCTCTTCTTTGGATCTTTTCTATCTCCTCCGTCAACCCGATCTGGTACGGATCCCACACTGATGAGCAATACTCAAGTAAGACTTTTATCCATTGTGGATGTGGAACACTGCGACTGTGGTGTAAAACCTTTTCAATACTCAAGTATAGGCCGAACGAGTGCTTTGTATGCCACGTCCTTTGTTGATGGACTACATTTCCTAAGGACTCTCCCAATGAATCTCAATCTGGTACCCGCCTTACCAACAATTAATTTTATATGATCATTCCACTTCAAATCGTTCCGCACGCATACTCCCAGATATTTTACAGAACTAACTGCTACCAGTGTTTGTTCCGCTATCATATAAACATACAATAAAGGATTCGTCAATGTGAGGGAGCGAGGGATGCAGTACAGAAGGAATACCGCATCGGAAAGGAGATAGTCTTATCCCAACGAAAATGTTGTCGTTTCCATGGAAATGTTACTCGATTTAGAAGGAGATGTCATGGAACCCATAGTATTTCTTAGCGACGCAAGTTCTGTGGTAGTTCGTCAATGTAAGGGAGCGAGGGATGCAGTAAAGAAGAAATAGTGCATCGGAAAGGAGTTACTCCTATACCAAAAGAAAATCCTGTCGTTTCCATTGAAACGTTACTCGATTTAGAAGGAGAAGACATAGAACCCATACTATTACATAGCGACGCAATTTCTGTGTTAATTCGTCAATGTGAGTCAGCCAGGGATGCAGTAAAGAAGGAATAGTGCATCGGAAAAGAGATACTCGTATCCCAAAAGAAAATCACGTCGTTTCTATAGTAACGTTACTCGATTTAGAAGGAGAAGTCATAGAACCCATAGTATTTAATAGCGACGAAATTTCTGCGTTAATTCGTCAATGTGAGGGAGCGAGGGGATGCAGTAAAGAAGGAATAGTGAATCCGAAAGGAGATAGTCGTATCCCAAAAGAAAATCCGGTCGTTTCCAAAGAAACGTTACTCGATTTAGAAGGAGAAGTTAATGAACCCATAGTATTACATAGTGACGCAATTGCTGTGACAATTCGTCCATGTGAGAGAGCCAGGGATGCAGTAAAGAAGGAATAGTGCGTCGGAAAGGAGAAACTCATATCCCAAAAGAAAATCCTGTCGTTTCAATAGAAACGTTAGTCGATTTAGAAGGAGAAGGCATAGGACCCATAGTATTTCATAGCGACCGCAATTTCTGTGTTAATTCTTCAATGCGAGGGAGCGCGGGATGCAGTAAAGAAGTGATAGTGCATCGGAAAGGAGATAGTCAGTCGTATCCCAAAAGAGAACCCCTTCGTATCCATAGAAACGTTACTCGATTCAGAAGGAAAAGTTTTAGAACGCATAGTATTTCATAGCGAAGCAATATCTGTGAATATTTGTCAATGTGAGGGAGCTAGGGATGCATTAAAGAAGTAATAGAGCATCGGCAAGGAGATACTCTTATTTCAAAGAAAATCCTGTTGTTTCCATAGAAACGTTACTCGATTTAAAAAGAGTAGTCATGGATCCCATAGTATTCCATAGGGACGCAATTTCAGTGTTCATTCGTCAATGTGACTGAGGCAGGGATACAGTAAAGAAGGAATAGTGCATCGGAAATGAGATACCCGTATCCCATAAGAAAATTCTTTCGTTTTAATAGAAACGTTACTCGATTTAGAAAGAGATGTCATAGAACGCATAGTATTTCAAGCCGACGCAATTTCTGTG